>NC_140936.1:10684005-10699005 GCF_014529385.1 Adiantum capillus-veneris | reverse complement strand
TCCACATCATTTCTGTGTTAGAGGATACCAACCTTTGTGCCATACATGAAAAGAGAGTAACTATACAACCAAAGGACATGCAATTTGTGTGCCTATTGAGGTGAGACTTTAAGAAATAGCCGAAGTAAAAATTATCTCTTTTTTTTTTGTATTAACCACCCTACTTTTGTATCCAATTTTTTTTTTCATGATAAAAGGATTGAGAGTTTTGTATCTTCTATGTCCAAAATCATTTAAGTTCTTTAGCTCCTTAATGGTTTCTAGTGAAATGATTTTTGTATAATGTACAACCTTTGGGTCTACCAGCATTAGGGAAGGGGGTGTATTTATGCATGAACACTTAAATTCAAGAAAATTATGTGCCTTTCTAGTGTCGTGGAGTGCACATGAGGACAAAAAAAAGAAAAAAGAGGGGTGGCCACAAGGGTGCACAAAACAGCCAAACAAGGATACCTGTTTAACTATTTTGTGCAACCTTGTGCCTATCCCTTTTTTACTTTTTTTTTTGGCATAATTTCTTGAATTCAAGTGTACATGCACCCATTCAAATTTGGCTCCAACAGTGTCAGGGGAGAGGGTGAAGTAATCTATTGACACTTAAATTTCAACTAGATTTGAGCTTTTCCTAGGGTCTTAGGGTGCACACACGGCCAAAAAAAGCAAAAAGGAGGGTGGCCACAAGGGAGCGTAGAACAACCAAACAGGGGTCAACAGGGCTTGTCCATCCACATTCCAAATTCATTAAGCTTCAAGACATCCTACCATAAACCAATCAAGGGTTAAGAAAAAGATAATTAAGGTGAGAATAAATTTTTTTGAAAGTAGGATGGAATTTTCCAAAGGAGCAGGCTTGGTTGTGGTTGGGCTCTCGACCATCGTGACTCGGGTCATGTATTTGAGTGTGGCCAAGTGACCCTGGTAGCTTTCATGGATGTGTTTGTTGTTTTCCATGGATTTGTGTGATCTACGAAAAAAAGAAATGATAGAATTTACCTCATGCTCCTTGTCCTCCTCCTCTCTATTGTCATTGGCATCCAAGTCTATGCATGACTTCACTGCATCCAGGAACTTTGGCTCATCAGAGGAGTGGTTTTTGTTGGAATAGGCATCCTTCCAGTCACAACCTTGGCTTGCATGACTTGGAAATCTTCCTCTTCCATGTGCAATTGGTTTGCTGCCAAAACCTCTGCACACACAATTGCGATAGTGTTAGTGATGGAGTCACCGAGTGACAAGAGCTTTCTTTCAAGGGCATCTAGCATGGATTTTAGGAAAATTGGGTGTGATGCATTGCAAAATCAAGCACTCATCCATGAGAAGGCCGAATGCTTTTTCCAAGTCATGCAAAAAAAGAAACTCCTCCCTATCAACCACCGCTGACAATAAGCGGTTGATCTCTACTTTTGGGATTCCCTCATCTGTCAGTGGAGCATCCTCTAGAGTGACAATAGTGCTAGCCACAACCATGGGTTTTTGAACCACTTTGCCAAGCCCCATTAGGGAATTTTGAAGGTAATTTGGAGAGAGTTCTAAGACAATACAATTTTTTGCCTTCTCTCTCTAGAAAATTGGTGTGGTAAAAGAAAAGGTGTCCTCATAAACCGTTCAAAAAGTGTACTTCCAAGTAAAATTTCTCTTTTTAGTTACATTGAATGAGCCTTATCATATTGGAGGGAGTTTCTTCTCCAAATGATGTATGCACTAGGGATTAATGGCGTTCTTCTCTTTCGTTTCTTGATTTTCTTGCACTGTGTATTCATGGATTCTTCCTCCCTCTCAAAATTCCTCACCAAATGACATAAACATCATCTACACATTGACCTGGATCTTGAATATGAGATATTACGCAAGCAGACAAACAAAACATAGATCCGAAGGCCAATGTAGGAAAGTAGTTGAAGCCATTGATAACTAGTGGTCTTGCAAAAGATATAATCCATGACAAAAGTTTAAGGTTTTGTAGCGAGATGTTGTTGACCATTTTATTCTTAAGAATGTAGTGTCTGCCAATGAAATACAGGGCACACTCGAGTCCCTTGGCGTGAGTAAGAGAGGGTGCTCAGCTATTCAATAGTCTACCCCCTCCATGTTTGTGAATAAGGGAACAAAGTCTAAACTTTTACCAATAGCAATAAGTGTCTAGAAAGAGAGACTTCAACTCAACCATGCATAGACAGACTTCATTGGATGTCCATTTCACATTGATGGTATTTATAGATCTCATGGAATAATTGTAACCCATGATGAGTACAAAAATATCTTCATGGACCTCACTTTGTTGCAAACTAGAATGGTTGAGTTCTACAATGTAACATTTGAAGAGACAGGTGGCATTCTGCATTTTGTTTTGAAGCTAGATGAGTGTTAGATTCTTAAAGATAAAAAGCTAGAGCAAGTCACAATAACATTGATGAATAGACCTCTTTCAAAATGCTCTATTGATGATCCTTAATACTTCAATGTTCAATCAGAAACAAACATGTGGTGGCTTGGTGCTTTTTAGGTAATCCATTTTCATCTATTCTTTAGCTCGGACGAGCCCCCTTTTGATTTAGTTTTAGATTTAATTTCACATCTCATAAGGATTTAATCTTGCATGTAAAGGAAGAAGACCATGAAATTTTATATTGGGTGTTCCAGCAAACCCCTATTCCTTATAAAATTGATAGACATATGAATTAAGGAGAGGTGTTGGATGTAGATGGGAGAGAAGACTTTCAAGTCCATTGGCATCTTGCAATTGACCTCAAAACACTGAAGTGTATGTGTATGTATAATTGTGGAATGGGTGCCATGGCAAAGTCTCCATGCTTGTATTGCATGGAGCCTGCAAAGATGATGGACCCAAAGTGTTGGAGAAAGGCTACTACTCATCACAATGAAAATCCTAATTTCCGCCCAGTTATGGATATTCCACTTGTTAATGTCCGCATTTATACAATGCATGTTATTTGAAGAATTTTAGAGAAGTTGGTGTCTCCGTAATTGGGTTTTCTTGGAAAATCAAGAAGTCAGCTGAATGGCAGGTCACTATGGAGGCCCTTGGCTAGTTTTGCTAGATATGAGTCTCCATGGGGGCAATGTTAATATCCAGCAGGATGAGAAAAGGTTAACTAATGATAAAGATGTATCATAAAAACCATCCATTGGTGGGGTCAAGGCACTCCATTTCTTATCTAAACCAATAAGCATGAAATATAAGAAGGTAACCATGCATGGAAGGATATATCAGTCCACCTATGGAAGGATATATTAGTCCACCTATGTCACCAACAACTCGCAATGCTAAGGGTGATGTGTGGTGATCACTTGATATGGTATTTCAGATGTGTGACAAAGATGAATGGTCACAAAATGATCTCAACAAGTTTAAGGAGAACCTTCAACTACTAATGAAGAAAGCATTTAAGACAGCATGGACTGAAACTCAGATTACTCATTACATGGTATTATTAAAGCACCCTTTTAAATAAAAATGACTGAGAGTATGTTTAAAATGCTTGAAAACTTGTTTTATTTGCAGCACATCATTTTCAATCACTTACCATACTTCATTCAATAGTATGAGAATCTAGGCATATTGAACACCCAAGGCTTGGAAAAGTCTCATTGCATGGCCATAAATGCATATTTCAAACACACACAGCATGGTGGCTCTGAAAATAAGACAAATACTTTGAAAGAGTTGTTTCAATGGTTTTATCGTAGAATTATTCACCATCTATAGAAAAACATGTATTGGACAGTTCAGTAATAGCACAAGCAATTAGGCATTTGCAAAAAAAGAAAAGGAAACGAATAGAGGCATTAAACAACTCAAGTACTCTCATGAAGGCCAAAGAAAGTGGAGAGAGACAATGGAATTACTTAACCACAAGTGGACCAAGAGAATTTGATTTTAGGTCACAACATGTACAAGAGATGCCTAATGATTTAACAGATCATGTATAAGAGATGCCTAATGATTTAACAAATCATGTACAAGTCACAAGTCTCTCAACTTGATGATGGTTTAGGGATATCTTTTGGCACATCATGTTGGAATTAGGGTTGCAGAGAAACGCACACAGCTTGGAGAAGATGAAGGAAGCTCAAGGCACACAATAGAGAGTGTGTTACTTAGTATGCAATGGAAAGATAGATAGCCCTAGAGTGATGGGCGTATATAGAATGCTCGGGGGAAAAAACCTCCTAAAGATGGAAAAAATGCCCCAGCGGTCCTAGTGTGTTCACACACATCACTACCACATGTATATGGTAACAAATCCCCCCTGGAGTGATGCAGTGAACGAGAGTTGGCACATGAGTAAAGGGAAGTGCCATGCCCTGAGGACATGATCAGTCCAGAAAGGGGAGTAAGACCAAAGCTTTGCAGAAAGCTTCAAGCTTATCACGAGACAATGCCTTTGTGAAAATATCTGCAAAGTTGTCCTATGTTGGCACATAAGCCAAGTTGATCTCTCCTGTTGAGAGCCTCTCCCTGACATAGTGGTAATGCACCTCAATGTGCTTTGTGCGAGCATGAAAAAATAGGTTCCTCGCAACTACCAATGCGCTCTAACTATCAGTGTAGATAGTGTTGGTAGTGTCCTGTCCAACACCCAAATCAGCGATAAGGCGTCTGAGCCATACACACTCAACCGTAGCTGTGAAGACTGCCTTGTACTTAGCCTCACAACTCGAAGTGGCCACAGTAGGTTACTTCTTTCTCAACCATGATATACATGAACTACCAAGCATGAAACAAAAACCACTTGTGGACACTCACGTGTCAAAACAACCAGCCCAATCTGAGTCCGAAAAAGCATGTAAGTCTGGCGGCAATGATCCCCCTTTGGGATAAAAAAAGCCAAGATGTAAAGTGCCACTAAGGTAGCGGAAAATCCTCTTGACAGCCTGCCAATGCTTAGACCCTGGGCTATGCATAAATCTGCTGACCTGTGAGACTGCAAACTGAATATCTAGCCTCGTGTTGCATACATAAATGAGGCAGCCAACGGCTGTTTGGTAAAGAGTGACATCAGTAGGATCGCCAGCATCATGTAGACTCAACTTCAAACCTTTTTCCATGGGAGTGGCAATATGTTTGCAATCCTCAAGTCCAAACTTACATAGCAATGTCTCTATGTGACTTTTCTGACACAAGGCAATACCACCATCACACTGCTTAAACTGTATACCCATAATGATGCAACAGCCCCAAATCTTTCATCTTGAAAGTAGCATTCAAATCAGCCTTAAATTCAGCAATATGTCTCTCATTTGGTCCAGTGATGAGCAAATCATTGACATAAAGAACCACAATGAGAAGTACATCACCCTCACGCTGTACATACAATGTGCTTTCTGTTGGATTGTTACGAAAGCCTCGTTTGACCAAATGAGTGTTAGCTTTCTCATACCAAGCACGAGGAGATTGCTTCAACCCATACAAAGCCTTCTTACATTTGCACACTTTGTCCTCTTGTCCTTTTATGAAAAAACCGCGAGGCTGCGTTACATAAACTTCCTCAAATATGTCACCATTCAAGAAAGCAGTAACAATGTCTGATTAATGTACATACCAACCAAAATGAGCTGCCAATGCACATAGAAAATGCACAGTAGTCATACAACAAGTGGGAGCAAAGGTCTCTTCATAATCTATGCCTCTTTGCTGTGCATAACCCTTTGCAACAAGTCAAGCCTTATGGCGATCGATCTCACCATCCGGATTGCTTTTCAACTTGTAAACCCACTTTGTACCAATGGCCTTTTTGCCAGGAGGCAAATCACATAAAGTCCATGTGTCATTTTCTATAAGTGCATCATATTCTGATTGCATGGCTACCATCCAATTTTCTGAATTCTGTGCTTCATGAAAAGATAGAGGCTCCTCAACATAATGTAAGCTAGACACAGCCAAAGCATAACAATCTGATGCATAAGATGCATGGTGAGTGCCTGAACGAGTACGACTAGACAAAGGTGCATCTAATTTACTATCACACAAAGTGTGCACCAACCATTTTGGCATACCTCTAGCCTGCTCATTTTTAGCCCTTTCCTCATCAAGTACATCATGTACATGTGCATAGTAATAGGCCAATCTGTACCATTTTCAGAAACC
Source organism: Adiantum capillus-veneris (assembly GCF_014529385.1). NCBI lineage: Eukaryota > Viridiplantae > Streptophyta > Polypodiopsida > Polypodiales > Pteridaceae > Adiantum > Adiantum capillus-veneris. The sequence continues at coordinate 10,692,896 of NC_140936.1, read as the reverse complement.
CCCATAGGCTGTACATTTTCCTCATTGGAACTTACATTCGTATTTCCACCACTGAAAAGAGGCAACAAAGTGTCATAAATGTCCTATGAGCTTACATTACTGTCTCTAGTACATGATAGCAAGGGCTGAACAGAATCTTCCACAAACACTACATCCCGTGAAACCAAAATACGTTTTGTTTGTGGATGATACAACCTGTAATCTTTGCTTTCAGCACTATAACCAACAAAAATACATTTGACAGCCTTATCATCCAATTTTCTGCGCTGTGTTTGTGGCACCAAAGCATATGCCAAACAACCAAAAACACGCATGTGCTCAATAGAAGGCTTTCTATCATGCCATGCTTCATATGGAGTAATAGAATTCAAATCTTTCATAGGTGACACCTGTTTAGTACATAAGTGGCACACATGATGGCCTCAAGCCAAAAAGAATGCGTCAAAGCTTGACTTTTGACCATACATCGTGCCATTTCCATAAGTGACCTGTTTTTCCTCTCATGAACACCATTTTGTTGAGGTGTATAAGACACTGTACAGTGGTGGTTTTATCCCACGACTAGCTAGAAATGCATTAAATTCATGAGACATATACTCCCCCCCTAGATCAGAACGGAGGGTGCCCATAGTACATTTCGATACATTTTCAGCCATATCCAGAAATTGTTTGAAGCACATAAAAACTTCGGACTTCGCTTTAAGCGGAAATACCCATGCATGCCTAGAGTAATCATCAATGAAAGTCATGAAGTAAAGGTAATTGCCCAAGGACAGAGTTTGCATGGACCCACAAACATCACTATGCACAAGCTACAACCTGCATGTGGCCCGAACTGAACCATCCTTTGGAAACTTAGAACGCTGCATCTTACCCAAAATACAGCCTTCACAAACATTTTTGACAGGTGCTTGAAGAGGCGGCAAAAAAGCAACCATATCATATTTTTGCAAACGTAGCAAACTGGCAAAATTCAGATGACCAAAACGTGCATGCCAAAGTTTTGCATCTGAAATAGCCCTTGAATCTGCAATTGCATTTGCAAAATTTTGTCCACACTTGTTATACAAAGTGAGCTTATACAGCCTACGACACAAAATCCCAGATGCAACAATTTCGTCACCAAAATTGAGATCATGAAGTGTACATCTATCATCCACAAATTTGACTACAGTACAAGTCTAGCAAGTGCAGATACAGATAAGATATTCTTCTTGATCCCAGGTACGTAAAGTGAATCAACAAGTGTGAAGGAACTGCCATTTGCAGTAGTAAGCACAATCTTTCCAACTCCCTGAACCAGATAAGAGGCATTGTTGGCACAAGTGACTGAATTCTCACGAGGGACAGACTCGAGAGAGGTGAACAATTCACGATGTGAGGTAATGTGCTTTGTAGCACCACTGTCAAAATACCACACATGTGAATCTGCAGCAACTGACAAGCATGCATCATGGACAGCAGGATTGTAAGTGCACTCTGCACTAAAAGCCCATTTTGCATCGACATCAGCATCATAGTATCCTTTCATAGAAGACTGAACAATGGCTACATTTGTAGCGGAACCAGCATTTGCAGTGGAACCACACTCTTTCTTCTTAGCCTCTTTGGCCTTCAACTTAGGACACTGCTTGATAAAGTGATCATTAGCTTTACAATAATGGCAACACATCTTCTTTTTTCCCTTATCACCAGAAGTGTCAGAGGAAGTGCTGCCAGCAGAAGCATTGGGAACAGAAGTTTTGCCACTTGCAGCAGAACCATAAGAAGTGGTTGCATTGCTGTTACCACCCTTTCTTTGAGAAGCAATAAAATCCTGTTCAACTACACGCTGCCTAGTTCTTTTTTTTTTTGGAAAGTGACTCTTGCAACAGCAATGTGCATAATGCATCAAACTTGACAACTTCAGGATTTCCTTGGGTCATCAGTCTCCAAGTACTAGCAAAATTTTGGTAGGAATCTGGTAAGGCATCAAGAACAATCTGCAAAAGGGAAGTGTCTGAAATGAATTCACCAGCAGAAATAAGTTGCTCATTGATATCCTTGACACCAGCAAGGAAAGTGTCCATATCAGCTTTCTCATGCATAATCTTCGACTCCAGCTTTTACGCAGCAAAGCAATTTTAGCCTCATTGCGGCTTGCATAAAGACCTGCTAGAATATCCCAAGCCTGTTTTGCAAATTTTGCTGAATGAATGTGAGGAACAATGGTGTGCTTCACAGACAACACAATCAATGCATGAGCCTACACATCCTTTACATCCCAGTGAGCTTGTTCTACCGTGGGCAAAACAATTCTAATAGTAGCAATCCTTGTAGCAAGACCTGCAACATCCTCAACATCGCCTACATCCTCAAAACCAGTACGTACATCAATGCCCTGTACAATGTTCCAGTCGCCCTTTGACATAAGAACATGTTGTATCATACAAGCCCATATAGGGTAGTTGTCCCCATCCAATCTGTCCTCAGCAGCAAACATCTTGAACACATCTGTGTTGTTGTCAGCCATGGTAAATGTTGCACCTGATGTGAAAACTGTCCGAAAATAGGAGAAACGGAGCGGGAACAACACATACTATATAGCACAAACCGTAGAAGACTATGAGGCACTTGTTATGCAGAAAACGACACTGACAAAAAATTTGCACAAAATGACGAAATAGCCTGTGCAGTATTGCTTGTAGTGGAAACGGAGGCCGAAATGAGCCCGAATCAAAAATCTGAGTAGACAGAGCTCAACAAGCCTTCTGGAAATTATTATTGACATGCGAATGCTTGCCAAATCTCACTGAAATCGGAGAAAGTGAGCAGGCGTGTGATAGAGCAGCTGGCGATTAAGCCCGGGAGGATGCAACCTGCTCTGATACCAATTGTTGGAATTAGGGTTGCAGGAAATGCACACAGCTTGGAGAAGATGAAGGAAGCTCAAGGCACACAATAGAGAGTGTGTTACTTAATATGCAATGGAAAGATAGATAGCCCTAGACTGATGGGCATCTATACAATGCTCGGGGGAAAAAACCTCCTAAAGAGGGAAAAAATCCCCCGGCGGTCCTAGTGTGTTCACACACATCACTACCACATGTATATGGTAACACATCACCCTTGTATCGGAGCATTAAATGTTTGCCATAATCTAAGAGTTCATTTGGGTTTTGTCTTGGGGGGTACACTATGTAATCATGTTAAATGTATAACGTGAGTTCGAAGGAGGGGTTTTAAAATGCAAAAAATTTAGGCAATTTAATAGAGATACATTAAAATAAGGAGTTCTAATATTTATTTTGGAAAAAATCCTAAAATAAAGGGTTATTTTCTTCATTCAGACATGTTAAAAGAGGGGTTTTTTTAATACCCCACAAATGCACGTTATATAGGGGTGACTGAATGGTGAACCCCTTGAGGGTTTTGTTTCCCTAAAGAGAGTGCTATTGCTTTGTATGTGTAATAATAAGCCGCACGACCACATGTGTACCCCAGACAATATCCAAAACATTCTCTCGCAAAAACTTTGTCAACAAGGATAACTTTGTCTGCATTTTGTGGTAGCATCGGACCACCTAGGAAGCATGAGAGCGTCTTGAAGGTGAATGTTGCAATATTACCCTCTTGGGACATTCCATTGTGAAAGACTAGTATGGGCGCCTCATTGAGTTTGGCAAGATATTGTCCTAGTGTTGCATCCCTTCCACGATACTCTCTTGTTCGACGACGAAGAAAGTCATCCTTTTCAATAATCCACAATTGTACACACAAGGATGAGTTAGAGAGTGAGAGTGAGAGTGAGAGTGGGGGGGGGGGGGGGGGGGGGGGGGGGGGGGGGGGAGGGGGGCACTTACCATGAAGCTCTCATATTGCATATATAAGTCATCCTGCCATAGGTCCACTCACCTCGTCAACCCTTGTGTTGGATACGTGAACCAACCCTCTACTTCTTGATTACTAGTTGATGGCCTGAGGTTGTTTTGAATAGCTTGGAAGGTAGCCTTATCCAGGAGTGTCTCTCTATAATCTTTTGCCTTGTCAAAGCAAAGTTTGAGGCACTCTAGTGGGTTATTGGAGGTTTACATCGCCTTGTCATTATTTCTACCATCAGATACAAATCCACTCCTCTCCTCTTGAAATTTGGAGATTGTGACAAGTGCAAAGTCCTCCCTTAAATAAAATATATTTTGAATGTGATGGAGGAAAATGTATCATCTCTCACTGAATTTGAGCTCTAGCAGTCCAGGTAGCATCAATGTAGCTTGCTTCTAGACACATCTAAAGGTAGATTGATTTGAGATGTGTTAATTGAGAGGATTTTGATTTGTTCCACCTCTTTAGCCTCTTCCTCAAGATTAATATCCTCCTCAATCGCGGCCACCTCATTGAACTCCATGTCCTCCTCCTCCTCCTATTCATTGGGTGGTAGATCCTCTTCCTCCATGACCTGTAAAGGCTCCTTAACGAGACTAACAAATAGAGAATTTAAGAACAAAAGGAAGCCAAAGGATTCTTGGATTAGCTTGCACTCTCTTTCATGCATGGGACACCATGAGGGTCTATAAAAGAGAGGTATCTCATGGTACGTCTTATATGACCGTCTTTTGGAATCACAATATTTCAAGTGCACCAGTGCCATGTCAGCAAGAATCACCCTGCCCTTCAGGGCCTCAAGCTCAAACCTGTCTCTTTCAGACTTCCAAAAATCATTGTGTTGATCTATAAGCTCATCAAGAATGAATGGGGCATTAAAGATAGAAGAGACCTTGTCAAACATACCACTAGCTCCTACAGATACTGTAAAATCAAACAGTCTTTCATCGACAATTGCAGGGTCTTCAACAACAACTACCTCTTTTTTCTTCACCCCTTACTCCTTACATTTTGTAGCTGGCTCACTAGCAGAAGAAAAACCAATATCCATGTTTTTGGTGCTAGGCAACTGAAGCTTCAGGATTACAAGGACTTCTTCATTTTCTGATGCTTCTAAGTCATCGGGAGGTTTGTCAATCCCCATAATATCCTCACCAGGAAATATATCTGTGGGCTTTGCAAAGCCCACATTTCTCTTCGCAGAACCTGTCAGCAAATGGGGTGGTCTCTCTTTTGCTTCTTGTTGACCAAAGACAGTCTCTGGATCTTTTCTTTGCCTCTTCTTTCTATGAGATCTTAATCTTGACAAAAACATAATGCATGCAGTAATAGGTAGGTATTTGGACTAAGAAGGTTCACCAACATACCATTTGCGCACATATGAAAAAAAAAACAAATGCATTCAAATAAATTAGGTAGAAAATAGATTACAAGCAAGGTGTGTTCAAAACCAGCAAGGTGTTGGTCTCTTGTTTTTCTAGCATACATATGCTTTTATAGGATTCTGTGTGTGTAGTCTCCTAGTCAATATTTACTCCAACGGCATGCATAGGAGAGAATAGCAACACTATGTGCATCCGCACGTGCCGTGGGGCAAAAATGAAAGCTCATAGATATCTATCACATACATAAATATCCTCATGCAGAATTTTGCAATAGAAGCATAAATTTTTGTTACCTTTTCTTGGGCTTGGCATGGCTATCTTGCAGCGATGAACACTTCAATGGTACATGGGGCACACTTCTAGCATGGTATTTATCTTCTCTGCAAGAAGTACCTCCAGTCAAGCCTTCTCTCTCTCTCTCTCTCTTAATCTAAACAATCATGTAATTGTTGCCACCATGCAAGGTATTTTAACGAATAGATTCCTAGTGGGAATTTATTGTGTTGTATGGTTTCAATAGAGAAGTCAAATTTTCACTTTATTGCATGTACTACATTCTGATGGCGTGCTTATTCTAGCACAACATAGAGAAAAAGAGAAAGAGAAAGATATAGTATCCTTCATTGAGAGAGAGAGAGAGAGAGAGAGAGAGAGAGAGAGAGAGAGAGGAGAGAGGAGAGAGAGAGAGAGAGAGAGAGAGAGAGAGAGAGAGGAGAGAGAGAGAGAGATTGAACTATTGTCCACGGAGGTCAGATATGACCTATGGGACAAAAAACATACATTACAGCAGTTGAACCTTAAGAGAAAGATGGCGATACATATTAGTTAAGGACTGAGGGTCCATTGGGAAGATGAAAGGAGAAAAATAAGAACCCTAGGGGGAGTCAGCCGTGGAGAGAGCCGATTTGGTATTTTGAAACTCTTGGATGATAACTTTACCGCCTCGATAGACTGCCCATTTGCCTTGTTTGTGGGCTTCATGTACCTTTTTGAGCCCTTCACTTTTGTGTTTGAGTTGTAGCAGAGTGAGTTCTTTTACAATCCAAACCTTGGTATCGTTGAGAAGACGTGATTGTTGAAGAAGCTTGAGCCGACCTTGACTTGCAAATTCAAGGATGGCATGCCCACTTGGTATGGGCTTGTCAGGGCCTCTCGAGGTGATATAATCTATTGCATTGTAGTTGAGCTTGATTGGCTTGAGAGTCTTGTTGAGAAAATTGATGCGCTCCGAGAAGTCATTCTTGGTCGTCTCCCATGCTTGAGGTAGCCCACCAATGTGGACCTTGAGGGCATTTTCTTCTTGAAGTTGTCGTTCTCAAAGCTCTACTGTCACACATGTCTTCACCTTTGCAATTGTTGCCAAGTGGGATTCAATGGCCTTGGCTTTGACTTCTTTCAGTTTTTTGGTGGCTAGATCGACCATGGAATTGAATCATGCCTCAAGGTTGCAAAGGTGAGCTTTGAAATTGCAATTCTCTTCTATGACCCGATCGAGGGCCGCTTGGAGGTGCTCGATTTGATCGTTTTTGGTCGGGGCTACTAAAATGGCGGCAAAGCTCGGTTGTGTTCTTGCAACAGTCTTCGAAGTGGTAGTCATCTTTCCTATGGAAAGTTGCTTCTGTGTTAAGAAGCACCCTAATGTCACAAGTGGGGCATACCCAAATGTGAATGCAGGCACTCAAAGTAAAGAGTTGACACCCAAAGTCGTATGCAGCCTGATTATGGGGACCCGTTTTTGTGTATGAGATCAATTTAGAAAAAATCGATTTTCTATGCAAGAAAAAAAATCGAATGGATAGAGAGGCAGTGAGGCTCTAAATGGCGTCGAGGTAGTGAGGCTATGAATGACGTCGAGGTAGTGAACAGGGGTGGGGCTATGAATCGACTTGAGCTTGAGATTGAGTGAGCAGTGGCGAGGCATATGACTTGGAGCAGACACTCTCTAACGTGGATTAAGCAGGGGATGGTGAGGTTAAGCGCTAACACACCCCCCCCACCCCCCCACACACACAGGGCATCTCCTTGCCCAGGGGGGCCAGGGGGGGACTATGGAAACGCGAGAGGGAGAGAGGGAGCTAGGGCGTGGAGAGAGAGAGAGAGAGAGAGAGAGGAGAAGAGAGGAGAGGAGAGAGAGAGAGAAGAGAGAGAGTGAGAGAGAGAGAGAGAGAGATAGGGGGGGGGGAGAAAGAGAAAGTTTCTCCTTACCGAAGAGAAGGAGCCAAGCAGATCTATATATATATATATATATATATTAAATAAATAAGAAATAAAGAAAGAAATAAATAATAAACAAACAAACAAATAAATAAATATATATATATAGAGAGAGAGAGAGAGTCTAAAAAACTAGAGGCCCATCCTAAAAAGGTGTTAAGTATGGAGCCTGATTTACCCTTGTAATTTTCTGTGGTAAAAGCGCACATTTGTAAGGCCCCCATTATTAGGAGAAGCCATCGTGCGTGAAGGAAAATCACTCGCCGGAAACCAAAATTTTCACGGCCAAAAATCAGGGGCAACTTTAGGGGCCGGAATATTCCCTCGCCGGAATATTATGGCCGGACGGCGGTCGGAAAACGACCGGTCGGTTGGCCGGTGGTCGGAAGGCCGGTGGCCAAATTCAAAGGCGGACTTGTCTTCTCAAGGGCGGCCACACATGGGCGGATTGGAGGGTCCGATTTGGACTTATCTACACAAGGGCGGCTACACATGGCTGCCTCTCATGAGAGAGGGCAGCCCTTTTGGCCTATAAAAGGAGGCCATTTCTACACACATTTTATAGTGTGAAGTTGATGCAACAAGGTGAGTGTGAGGAGGTGAGAGTGAAGCAAGGCAGGAGCTCTATTAAGGGTCTAATCCCTTTGTAAACTACTTCTTCTTTTTGAAGTGCTAAAGCCATTGAGTGGCTGCTTTCCCGTGGACGTAGCCCACATTGGGTGAACCATGTATATCGTGTTTACTATCTCTCTCTCTCTCTACTCTATAATCTCTTATGTGTGAAATCTATCTCTCTCCATTAAGTAATCTACTCAAATATCTATTTAGCTACGTCTTATTTCCTAACAAAAGGGTCACAATTGCATCCCACGAGATTAGACAGTTCAGAGTAAGGTCTTGTTGTCCTTCATAATAACTTAGAGGCTACATATACTTGCAGGTATGTGTGTGTGTGTGTGTGTGTGTGTGAGAGAGAGAGAGAGAGAGAGATAGATAGATTTTATTATCATCCTTGGAGGTCAAATATGACCTATGGGACCAAAGTTACATGTGATACAGTATGTGTATGGCTGATGAGTGACTCTCGATGCTCCAAAATTCTGGTGATGAGAGTCGCAATGGAGAGCCCACACTGTGGCTAGGAGAGGAAAGTGTGTAGGTCTAAGTAAAATGTGAGAGAAGCAAGTTCGAATGTGACCAAACTGAGCACTCTAGTAGTGTGTGGTACTCAGACTCTTGAACTTGCAGTGAGCATAATGTGCACAACCGATTTGACTCTTCTCCATTGCCCCAATGCCCTATCTTGCATCGAAGGAAATGGAAGGTAAGGCGATTGGATTCGATAGTGCGTATCGTCGACAAGCGGATAGGCTCTAGCATGTAAGTGTGAGTACGGTTTCCTCTTTCAGTGAAGAACATGGTTTTGTAGTT
>NC_140936.1:10099005-10679005 GCF_014529385.1 Adiantum capillus-veneris | reverse complement strand
CCAAACAACTTTGCCATAAGAGACCCAATCATTATAGTCCGGTAGTTTCTTACATTCTTTACATCCCCTCCTTTATGCAAAGGCTTAACCCAATTAGTACTCCAATCATAAGGCATACCATGTTGAAGTGTAAGGTTGAACATATCACACATCCACTCATGGGTAAAATCTCCCGTCCATTTGATCATCTCCGGCTTGATACCTTGAAGATCTCCCGCTTTGCGAGTGGCCAACTTTTCAAGCCCATCGCATACATCCTCAATAGTAAAAAAAGAGGGCATACATGGGAGTGAACCATAAAATGGCATTTTTTCAGCATTTGCTTGCTCATATAATTGCCTACAATGTGTGTACATATCCACTATACTCAAGTTACCAAAATTATCAACCCGCTTGCCCCTCAAGTTTCTCCAAAATCTTCCACATGTATGTGCCTTTTTTTGGACTTGAAATTCTTGTTGCTTTACTTCCCATCTTCTTCTCTTCTTTTGAATCAATGCCTTGTATGTATGCAAATGAGTTTGATAGTTGTCTTTGTCCATAGTTGCATCAAGCTTTATCAAGGACTTTCGGGCATCTTGACATTCTTTATCAAACCACCTTTTGCGTGATCTATCTTTGTTGATACCATGGAGATGCTTTATGGAAAAGCATTCTTCCGCACAAGAACAAATAGCTTTCTTGAAAGCTTCCCATTTAGTTTCCAATGGTGCATCACATTGAAGCTTTGTCATCCATAGTTTTTGCTCAACCATTTCAATGTACATTGGTGCCCGTTTGAAATCCATACATAGTGATAACTTCTCTTTCCTTTGGCTGAGATTATCATGCTTAGTTGCTTCTCCACATGAAAGGTCAATACATAAGGTGCGATGGTCGGATTCCGGGGTCCATTGACCAAACATAAAACTCTTTATGCGATACATGATGGCTTCAGAGAGTAGCATATAGTCAATCACACTATCCCCATTATGTCTTCTACATGTAAATCCATTGGTTCCACTCCACAAAGATACACCATTGGCAATGAGCATACCCGTGCTATTACACATGTGTAAAAGTAACTTTCCATAGTGATTTGGCTCTTTCTCATCATTTGAAGTACGATCATACAAGTGAACTTCCTCCAACTCTCTTGAAATGTGTGGCATATTAAATTGTTGAGTATCATGTTGCAATGTTTTTGTGTGAGCATTCATATCCCCAAATACAATAACATCACCTTCACATTTGAAATAAGCAATGCCCTCTTCTAAATCAAAAAATGTATGATCTCTATCCATGCAAGCATAAAAGGGAGAATCATGATGAGGAATGTAGCAACCGGCTACAAAAATGGGTGCTCTTTTTGGTGTCATAATTTTCAGCCATACATAACGTTTGTACTTGTTAAGGCGGTTACGCCGCTAGCGGAAGCTAAATAGCGAGAACTCAACCAACAACAGAAGTTGTCAGACGAGGACGAAGCTTGACCCGTAGGCGCATGGAAACAACTAGGTGGGTGTCAAATCACCTACTCGACCTTCTAATGACAATCACTACTAAGGAAATCAAATCTAAGTTCTAAAATACGCAAGTGACTGAAATCCGTACTACGAACAAATGCTATACGAAACAGGATCTAGAATCATTGAATCGATCTCAAACTCAAGGGGAAGTCTATACACTAGGTAATAACAACACCCTAAAGACTTGAACTGCAAAATCAACCTATAATCACTCCGTGCGGTAAACGCGTATGAAGACAGGCCGAAAAATACAGGTGACAGAAACTTGACCCCGATGGTACTAATGCGTAGCTCTACTCGTTGTGGTTCTATAGATATGCTGCACGCTCAATTCCGACACACGAGTTGGAAGAAAACTCACACCGAAGCTCGTAGGAACTTACCACACATAGAAGCCGATAGCGCGCACTCTTGGTATCTGTGCGTAGCTCTCGCCGTTGCTAACACAATGGCGGTGTCGCTTCTCCAATGGCGGCTCCGTAGCTCGCGTAGCAAGTAGATAAGACTCTCTCTCTCTCTCACTCTCTCTCAGACACAGTCACGGCGCTCAAAAAATCACTTTGATTAATAATCTGAATCCCTTAGGTTACAAAAACTTTGGCTTATATACCTCAGCCTTGGAGGTGAGAACATCTCTAACTAATTACATCAGCAAGTGAAATTACTTCGGGATTACAAGCTGAAAACTCAATTGAGTCCCGTTACTTAATGAATGGCTTAAATCAAAATTAATGTCGGAAAGACATTTATTACAATCAATGGCTACAAAATGATGAGTGTGAGCAAAAATGTGGGTGTGATCCTCTGCTGGCTCAACACTCCCCCCCTCCGCGTTCATGTCGTCCCTGACATGACTTTTATGCTTGGTCAATAAAGTCCTGTCGTCTTGAGCATCTGCAAATGTGATTCGTATCGTAGGTTGCCGATGGTCAAGGTTGGGCTGAATATTTTGCTTTCGTTGGTGAAAAAGCCGGTGTAGAAAGCTTCTTCGAATGTTTGCATGTAGAAGCTAGGCAAAAACATAATCCTTTGGTATAGGAGGTGTAACACTTTTGGAGAAGGCTGCAATGAAAGATCGTACATCATATCAGTCACTGTGTCGGCCGTCGATAGTAGACTCGAGGTCGTGGCTTTATCTGGCGCGAACACTTCAATGCAAGCTAAGAGAGTCCTGCAGATTTTCTTGAGCATCTGACATGAAAGGTCAGGAGAGCCAGTAAAGAGCTTGATGGTGCCCGTTAGGGTTTTCACCATGTAGGCTTTACCTATTCTCTCTCCTGCCTTTGGTCCTGGCATCCTGGGATAATTAAGCCAATTTGGCTTCTTTTCTGCAATCCTGCCATGCTCTTTCCAGTTTCTGACTCTTGGCACCGGGCAGAAGGTTGCATCCTCCCGAATCTCCTTTGGTGCCTCCACCAAGTAGATGAGGTAGGCTGGGTATTTGTTCAGCCAACCTTTCCTCCATCTAGGTTGTGAATCTACTATCTTCTTTGATTGTTCCTCCTTTGTGATGTCGCCTTCGTAAAGAGCGACATACTGCTCCTCCTCTATTCTCTTTTTCGTCTTTAGCACTTCAAATTTCATCAAAGGGAAAGGCAGGCTGGGTTGCATCCACTGTTCATGGAGCACTTTTGTGTCAAGTCCCTAAAGTCTAATTGAGATTAGGAGTCTCCTCTCCCATTCCATTTCCGCCTTGGCACTCTCCTCTGCTGACTTTTCTATTTGGTCATGGAGCCTTTGTTCTTCTTCTTCAGAGATTCTTGAAGTCGAGGCCACCTCTTGAGCTGGGGTTGGATCTTCAATTGTGGTTGCCTCTCCAGTTTCTGGTAGCTCTATGGCTGCTCCACCTGATTCTTCGTGTGGTGTCTCTGTCTCTCTTCTTTGTTGCTCTTGTAGATCTTGGAGCTGTTTGCGGAGGGTCTCATTCTCTGTCCGTAGTGTTTGATTTTCTAATGTGAGCCTCTCCTCTGCGGCCAATGATCCCTCCGCAATGTGCAACCTTTGCACTTGCTCTAATCTTAGCTCTCTTTGTAAGCTTCGGACCTGGTCTTCCAAAGCTGGTATGATAGCTCCCTCTTGTTCGGTTCCTGCTCTGCTAGCTCTAGGGGTAGTCCTGAGTCTAGTGATTGTTCTTTCTTGGAGCTCGACTCTTCCCTTAGCTCAATGAGCTCATCCTTGGCCGCCTCCAACTCATCCTCTATCCGCTCCCTTGCTTCCTGTGCACTTGTTACTTCTCTTGAAGCCTCGGCTAGCTGGAGTATCAAGCCGTCTCTCTCGTTTTCCGCGTCATAGAGTGATGCTTTATGACTTTCAGATTCAGTCATAGCATTCTCTAATTTTCTCTGCAACTCTGCTTTCCTTTGTTTGGCTGTCTCAATCTCTACTTCCTTTGCCTTGGACCTTTCTTTTATCTTGCTGAGCAGTTCATGCACCATGTGCATGTCTTTTTCATCATCATCTGTCAACTCTAAAGCTCTTTCTGCCACCACCTCCACTGGCTTTGGCTCTTCTAGTACTTTCAGTTCGTCCAGTTTCTCTTCACTTTCTTTTTTACTCTTTGTTTTTTCCTCCGTTCCTCTCCGTTCATCTTGTTTTTGTAGGGTGATCCCATAAACTGCCTCAAGGGCCTCTTCTTCGGTGTATCCTATCTCTACCAGATCCTCATAATCATTTCTCTTTTGCTGAACTGGATTTATCTTCTTTTCTTTGGTCTCGGCCTCTGGCTTTTCCAAATCATCTGTGTCCACCTCTATTGTGGTCTCCTCCACAATTTTTTCCGTCTTCTTAGGGCTTGGTACATCAGTCATAGAGGGATATCTGTCCTCAGCTTCCTTGGCTTTCCCTTTGTCGGCTTGCCCATCTTTCTCTTGAGGCTTAGTAGACTCATCTACTTTCCTTTTCCCCTTGTCGTCTTTTTTCAGCTCAGCTTTTAATTGCTGTACCTCCTCTTCAGTGTATGGCTCGACAGGTTGCTGCTCCAGAATAGCCTCTGACTCCTCATAAGCTTTAATATATTGATCGTATTGATCAATATGTGGCCTGGCTGAGCTAGTTCCGACTTTAGTGGGGTCTGGCACCCACTTTTCTTCAAAGTCACCCTTTAGAGCTCTTTCCGCTCTAAACTGCTCCACTAGTCTTTCCATTCTTGCCGCTTTCTGACTTTTGGTTTGCTTGGGAGCAACCTTCTTCTTTACTTTCTTCTTAAGCGGCTCGTCCACATCCTCTTCAGGTTCTGAAACTACTTCTAGTTTCCGGCGTGCTCTTGTGGATGCCCTCTTGGATACTTCGGGCTGTTCTTCCTCCTCGTCGGCTTCTCTAAGCCACTCATTCTGGGAGGGAACCTTTGGCCACTGATCTCTAGCTCCAATAGCTTCATAAGCTATTCTTGTCAGAATTTCCGCTCCTCCTATGTACTTTGGCTTCTCGTTGTGCATGGCAATTACTTGCTCGTGGATGTGTTGAGCGTAATTCACCTCTTTTGGCATATTGCTCTTTAATGCCCATGTGATGGTGGTCGCAATGGCATGGGGTGGTGTCGTATACTTTTGCGGTCTTTTACTGCAAACATGAAGAAATTGGTTGTACAGTCGGCAAAGGGTTGCCGCTCTTGGGTCCGCCATATCTCCATAGGTTGCATTCTGTTTCTTGGGCCCATAGACCTCTATGGCCTCCCTTCTTTCCCTGACAAGCTCCCTTTGTTGTGCAGCTTCAATGCGTCTGCAATGAGCTGTGGAGTGATCTGTACTTCTACTTTCTCTCCATCCATGGCTGTCAATGTGGCTTTTCCATCCTTCTGAATGGATGTTGCCAACTCATACACTCTTCTTGTATCCACACCTGATGGTCTCGAGGTGAAGAAACTGTGCAAGTCTGCCCTTTCCAGGTACCTGCTGATGTCTTCTGACCTGCTATAATCTACCAATTCCTGTGGGATCATCGGTACATCCACCGCTTGCCCTTGAGGATCTCTGAAAGTCCCCTGGTAGATCTTTATTCCCTCTTTCTCAATACTGCTTCCTCCACCCAAGTTTTGGTTGGCTTGAGGGTTTCTGCTGGAATGTCAAAGGGTTCCGCTTCTGCAAGAGCATCTTTGATTGTCGGTCTTTTTCTCTTCGTTGCCGATGACTTGGCGGAATCCATGGATCCTGTAACTCCAATTTCAGAAGTTAGCGTCTTTTTAGTACTGAAAGCCGAAATGAAGCTTTTAACTATTCAAATGACTTGAAAATTGAAACATGAGCTATTCAGGGCCTAAGGATGCAAGGTAGGTGAAAAAATATGCAAAATGGGCTCAAAATCATGCTGGAGACATCATACGCGTATGATGTCTTTTGTGTCAAAATGACTTCATATTGGTTGTGCTTGTAGCTGATAGTGTATACATGAGTATCATATGCTTGGATTTGAGTTTGGATCCCATTTGGTCAAGTTTTGGCCAGTTTAGTCCAGTTCGGCTCTTGGCAAAATTTTGAAAGGGAATTGGATTTTATGATCCAAATTGGATAAAACTTGGTGGTTCACTTTCAAATGGCATGTAGATCACTTCTGTTTGGTGGTTGAAGCCCTGAGGTGCCAAAATCACATAGTGAGACATCATACGCGTATGATGTCTTTTAGTGTATTTTTGGACCAAATTTCTCTATAAGCTTGGATTTGGCTTTAGATAGGCTTATTCAGTGGATTTATGAAGTTTGGATAGATTTTGGGCTAAAAATGGCTCTGGAGACATCATACGCGTATGATGTCTTTTTCATCAATTTTGCATGGGATTGGTTCTGTGGACTCCCCATGTACTAGTGAAGGACTGTCTCTACTCAAATCTTGGTTTGGACTTGAGTATGTTGGATTTGGGCCAAAAATAGGCTTTAGGTGAAGGATTTTCCCTCAATTGGGCTAATGGGGTGATCCTCTTGACCAAATGGTTCCAAATTTCATATGTAGCATGTATTAGATATATATAATGGATGTATGATGACAAATGAGCAGTTTTGGCTCTGTAAGTGCAAATAGACATCATACGCGTATGATGTCTTTTGTGTCAAAATGGTGCTTTTTGGTTCCAGATAGCTTGTAGATGTGTTAATCAACAATCCTACAAAGTTTCAATGAGTTTGGAGTTATTTTGACAAAATTAGGACCAAAAATCAATTTTATGGCCTACTTTGCGTCTTTTTGGTTTTCCTTGGGTTTTCTAACTCCAATTCTCATGATACTTGGTTCATAGGATGTGATTAACATGTGGAATGAGGCTATGCACTCAAATGTTGAAATGGATGTGAAATTCATGCTGTGAGACATCATACGCGTATGATGTCTTTTCTTGAAATGTTGGTCTTTTTGTGCAAAGAATGCTTTGTGCTAGTGCCCTAAGCCCTGCTAACTAGTTTTCAACTTAAAAAGTCATCAGTTTAGCTAAAAAGCCCCCTTATAGGCATTTC
The DNA here is from genome assembly GCF_014529385.1 of Adiantum capillus-veneris. Classification (NCBI taxonomy): domain Eukaryota; kingdom Viridiplantae; phylum Streptophyta; class Polypodiopsida; order Polypodiales; family Pteridaceae; genus Adiantum; species Adiantum capillus-veneris. The sequence continues at coordinate 10,672,059 of NC_140936.1, read as the reverse complement.
AGTCTCCGAAGTCGTCTTTTTGCCTTGGAGTTGAATTTCTTCAACTTTTCTTCTCGAGAGTTGCATTTCCAGCTCATTGGATATGTTGTGAAGCCATCTATTTGGTTGAACTTGACTTTGGCTCCCCGTTCTCCATCTTTCTCCATTTGGTTGCCCGAAAGCGTCTTTTTCACCATCGGTAAGTGAATCAGCTTTCTTTTGGGTTTTGCTTGCAAACATAAGTCATCCATGTATATTTGAAGCTGCTTGTGAAGTTTCATTTCATTCGGTCGTCAATTTCAGCCGTTATGCCAAAATGACGCTTTGTGTGTCTGCAACCGAATCGGTTGTTCCGACCTACTTTTGGTGGTCCATACCTGGAGATACTCCATGGTTGCATTGCCCTCGATGTTGTTAAGCTTCCTGAGAAGTTTTGTGTTGTTTCGACAACTTTTTCATGTTTGCCTCTTGCAGGCTCTGTTGACCTAGGGTTTTTCCAGTCGTTCTTTCTCGAGCTTTGAGTGTTAGAAACCCATCTTCTATACTAGGGTAGCCCACCTATAAGTTCTTGCAAGGTTTGGTTAGGCGGTTGTGCCCCTACCTAGCATTCTTCCCCATTCTCCGTCTGCTCTTGTTTCTTGGTTTTGGTCAGTTTTCGCGACAAAAGTTAACAATAAGCATCAAAAGCTTATGGCAATGAGTCTACCTCTCATGTCTGGTGTCCTCTGAGCTCTCGTAGCAGTCGTAGAAGGCTGTAGAAGGTTGGATGCTCCTGTGTGCTCTTTTCTCTCTCCAAGAGGGTAATAGTGGAAATGAGCTTGAAAGTGATGTGAAAAATACTTAACTTCGGACTTCTCGGATCTCTTGTTACCAAATTTGACATGTGCTCCTATCTCGTCGTGAAATGCACTTTAGGATTTGAAATTTCTCAATTTGGACTCCGTTTGACCTGTTTCTGAGAAATCTGTCCACTTTGCCAAAATTCTGTCATTTCGGGCTTTCCGCAACTTTTTCCGAATTGTACTCAATTTTTACCATGGGTTGCCCTTGTCATTAGGATCATCACCATCTATTCTTTTCTTTTTTTCGATCTCATTTCACCTGCTTTTTTATTTTTCTTTTACTTTTATTAAGAAAATCATAAAAAATAAAGGAAAATAGCAAATTGAAGCCAAAAAATTCCAAACATACACGATAAATAGCTGGTAACCCTGTGTATATGAATATACACTTATTTGTGATTTCTGGACTTGGATTACCACTTTTTTCCACTTTTTAGCTCCAAAAACACTCTTATTTAGTGATATTTACACGTCTAGAGACCCAAATTCATCATTTGATCTCTTCTTGTTGCAAAACAAGGTATATAAGGGCATAAATATTATCAATATCCGCAATCAAACATAAAAATTGCAAAATCATGTAAGACACTGCCCTTGTAATATAATTTTTGTTTTTCTTTGTTTTTGTCGCTTGTAGCTGCTTTGTAGCTCCTGTATACCTGTATACCTCCCCCCCTCCTAGTCTGAGTCCTCCCGGACGACTATGAAGTGTCTGTGGGCGAAGCATTGTAGTTGTTTTGGTCATAAGTTCCCAATGCAATTGTAGAGCGATGATACAACAGTCTTTCCAATAAAGCTGCTCTTTGTTTGATTGAAGGATTGGTGGTCGGGTTTTGGGTTGGTTTTGGCACTTCGGTAGTAGAATCAGTAGATGGATTCTTCTTTACCTTGTTGTTCTTTTTCACAATCCAAATCTGCTTCCGCTTCGCTTGTGCTTGCCACAAACTCTTTGCGACCCAAACCTGCTTTGTTCTTTGTGTTGATTTCCTCGCCTTGAAATACCTAGGAGTTTCCGTGGATTGTACTGAAGGGAGTTCCTGTTTACAAATCTTTGGGATCCAAATTTGCTTGCTATAGCTTTGTGCCGTCATGAACTTCTTTGGAATCCAGATCTGTTTCACTGTCCTTGATTGTCTGGAATCACTCTGTTGTCTGGTATTGAAGACTCTGTTTTCCACCTTTGTGTTCTCTGGCACAACCTTTTTTGGTCTCCATACCAACTTTGACTCCGTTTTTTCCCAAGGTTGAGCTGTTATATTATTGCTTGTCTTCCTTATCCACTGTTGAGAGTTCCTCGTCGAAGAGCAATCCAGTTGTATAGAAACTTTTGGTTGCCATTGCTTCTTCTTTTTCTCTGGTTGTTGTTTACCTTTGTTCTTGGATTCTTCCTTTGGAGTTGGCTCTGCTCCTTTGGTGAACTTAACTGATTGACTTTCACCTTCGTATTTGATAAGCACTGATTTAGAACTCCAGTCAATCATTGCATTGTATTGCTTCTGCCATGGTTGTCCTAGCAATAATGGATGTTGTGTAGCTTGGTCTTCAACCACGTAAAACATATGAGGATACACATACTGGTTAATCTGTATATGTAAAACTGTGCATCCGACAGTTTTGATTGAATTCTCAGAGTAACTCTTTAACTCTTGCTTGGCAGTTTGTAATTTAGTGTCATTTGTCAATTGTCTATACAAACTGAGTGAAAGTAGGTTAGTTTGAGCTCCTGAATCCAATAGTGCTCTGGCTTTGATTTGGTTGGTTCCTACTTTGCATTCAATGATGGGTTCTTCTTTGTCATTATCCATTTCTGTTATACTGACTGCGTTTATTCGTATTGCTCCTTCATTGCGCTGTTTCTGACGTAGTAGTCTTCTTTTCTCCATTCTTTCCTTCGCCTCGGCTTGCGCTTCCTCCACAATCTTTTTCTTTTTCTGGACACGCAGCTTTTCTTGATGTATTTTGAGAAGCATGTCTTGGGTTAGCGGCAAAAGATACTTTTTCACTCTGCATCCACTAATCCAATTGGGCATTTCTTCTCCGTCTAATGTAGCAAGCTTGACGGCTCCACTTGGTGATAGATCTTTAATCACCAGAGGTCCCATCCCTCGCTTTTTAAGCTTCTTAGCATGCTGTTTCAGAGTGTAAACTAGGACATAGTCCCCAACCTTAAACTCTTTAGTCCGCACATGCTTATCAAAAAATTCCTTTTGTCGCCTTTTTTGAGCGTAGATAGAAGCTACTGCTTTTAGGCGAAGCTCGTCTAGCTTTTCCAGGTCATCTATTCTATCAGAAAGCTCGTGCCCTGTCCACTCTAGATCCTTAGCCACCCTTAAGGTTGAAATCAAGAATTCTATTGGTAAGATAGCATTTAGCCCAAAAACCATGTTATATGGGGTCGTTCCTATTGATGTTTTATATGCTACCCTATATGCCCATAATGTTGAATGCAACTTCTGGTCCCAGTCAGTTCTCGACTCAGATACAATCTTCGTAAGGACCGTGCATATGGTTTTGTTTGTTGCTTCAGCTTGTCCGTTTGCTTGTGGATGATACGGGGCTGATTTCCTATGGATTACCATGAATTCATCTAGAAGGATCTCTATCACTTCATTTATAAAATGTGTGCCTCGATCACTCACAATTTCTATTGGCAATCCATATCGTACAAAGACGTATTCATATAGAAATTGTGCCGTGGTCCTGGCATCTGCTTTTTGAGTTGCCTTTGCTTCGACCCACTTTGTTAGATAGTCTGTAGCCACAACGATGTATTGTGCATGAGTCTTATATGCAGGAGGTGAAATGGGTCCGACATAATCAATCCCCCATTTTGCAAAAGCTCTTGCCCCCATCATTGGTCTAAGCGGCATATCATCTCTTTTAAGTGGTACTTTGGTCCGCTGACAGTCATCACACCGTTTAACGTATTCCTCAGCGTCCATATGTAATGTTGGCCACCATATTCCTGCGGCTAAGACAAGTTTTGCTGTCTTATCACCTGAGAAATGGCCTCCACCTACTCCTCCATGAGCTTGCTCCAGGATTATCACATACTCAGACTCTGATGCGCAAATCCTAAGCTGGTTGTCTTTACCTCTCTTATAGAGTTGATCTCCTATTAAAGCGTAATCTCTAGCTTCTGTCTCTACAGATTTCTGACGAGCTTTTGACGTTCCTTCTGGGAAAGTTCTATTTGTGAGATATTCAACAATATACTGACTCCATTCCGGAGCGATCATTATCTGATATAATGTCGAATACTCTGCTGGCGGTTTTGATGAACATACAATACATACAGTGACATATTCATGTACGCTTTCTTTCATTCCTGGCCAATAGACTCCCAATTGTAACAAATTCCTATATGTGTTCCTTCTTGAACAATGAAATGCACATTCCTGAACATGTGCTTCGCGCAGATATATATTATATTCCTCAGGATTGATGCATAGTCGTAAAACATGATCATTTCCCAATTGATACAACCTTCCTGCAACCAATTGAAGATTCTTGGATTGCTGAATAGCAATATGTTTCTGGTTGTATTCTCTTCTATCAAACTCTCCTCCATAGGTTAATAGGCTAACGACATTTTGAGACCACTTCGGTATCATTTCTATGTTGAACAAGTACGCGTCTGGCATGTCGTCATCTACTCCTATAGGGTCTTCTCCATTCGTCAATCGCGAAAGATGATCAGCTCTAAGATGTGTTTTTCCTTTCTTTACTACTACCGTGAAGTCGAATTCCAGTAAGATAATGAACCATCTCACTATTCTCCCGGTATTGCATGGTTTATTCACTAGGTAGAGCAAGGCTTGGTGATCCGTAAAAAACACAAACTTGTTGGCTAGAAGATAATGCCGAAATTTCTTCACAGCATATATCATTCCTAATCCTTCTCGCTCTGTTGTGGTGTAATTCTTCTCTGCATTGTTGAGCTGTCGACTGGCGTAACAGATAGGAAAATCCATGTTTCCTTCTTCTGGCTGAGCCAGAATGCATCCTATTGCATATGCCGAAGCATCTATATGCACATGGAATATCTTCTCCCAATCTGGTGATTTCAAGACTGGAGCAGTAATGAGTGCCTCTTTCAATTTCTTGAATGATTCCTCACACTCCTCTGTCCATTCAAAGTTCACTATTAGCCTGTAAAGTGGTTGGCCTATTATAGCGTACATGTAAATGAATCGTCTATAATATCCGCAATGTCCCATAAAGCTCTGTACTTGTTTCGCATTGGTTGGTCTAGGCATATCCACTATAACTTTTATCTTCTCTAAATCCGTGGATATTCCGTTTTGTGAGACAATATGTCCCAGAATTCTGCCCTGTCGGACCATAAACACACATTTCTCAGGATTGAGACAAATGCGATATGTCCTACATTTCTCAAATACTTTTCTTAGGTGTTCTAGATGCTCATCTCTCAGAAGAGAATGTACACATAAGTCATCCATGTATATTTCTAGAAACAACCTTAAGTATTCTTTGAAAGCATGCGTCATCAGCCTCTGGAAGGTTGCGGGAGCATTGGTTAGACCAAAAGGCATAACCCGATAAGCATAAATTCCCCACTCCGTTGCAAAAGCTGTTTTATGTTGATCTTCAGTGCTATGGCTAGCTGGTTATATCCTGAAAAACCATCAAGAAAGGAGTATGCTGTTTTCCCTGATACACGCTCTAGAACATGATCAGTTATCGGCAGGGGATAATTGTCCCTGATTGTTGCAGCATTCACTTTCTTTAAGTTGACACACACTCGGAGTTTTCCGTTCTTCTTGGGTACCACCACAATCGGAGATACCCAATCGGTGTGTTCAATCTCGTATATGAATTCAGCTTCCATTAGCTTATCTATCTCTTCTTTGATTCGCTTAGCAAACGTATCATTATATGTGTATGGTCTCTGTCTGCTAGGCTTTGCGTCTTGTTTTAGTGGGATTGTGTGTTGGCATATCGATGGGTCAACTCCCTTTAAGTCCTTATAAGACCATGCAAACACATCCCTGTACTCTCTGAGAAGACTCAAAAGTCTCTCTTCCTCGCCTGGAGACAAATCTGTGGCTATGTACACCGGTCTAGGTGTCTCACCTGGAGCTGCTAAATCAACTTTTTTTGCATCCTCCGGTCCGTCATAAGATTCGTTCTCCCTTCTCTCTCGAATAGGTTGGGTTAATACCACCTTCCTATCCTCTATTGTGAATTTCCTGTAGTGAGAGGGAACATCCATGTTTTCCTTGATTTTGGCGTTTTCGTCCTCTCCACTCTCAATTTCTGTCGTCCAAACTTCTTTCAGAGTTTTCTTGAGCTCTCTGTACTTGTTTCTACGTTCTAACTTGGACTCCGTGTGTTCTCTGTTGCGCTTGTTCTTTTCTGATTTTTCTGTTTCAGTTTTCGTTTCATTCCTTTGAACTTGATTTCTTGAGCTTCTTTTGTCTTTTCGTAAGCTCTTTTGATCATTGCCTCTCATTCTTCCAGAAATCTTGTCCTTAACACAATCTTCCGCCTTTACTAGCATTAGGAATTGATTTTTTCCTCTTATTCTAGGCATCGGATTGGTTCTAACCCCCTTTGTTTTTCTCTTTGCTCTATAGCGTTTCTGGCGTTGTTTAGTTTGGTTCGGAAAATCATAAAATCGGACATCCGTTATAGTTTCTTCGTTTCCGCTTGAATTGTCCGTTGACTCGTTGTCTGCTTCATTTCCCCACTCTGGATGATCGGGAATGTCGTGAAACACCTCTTCTTCATCTTCCTTTTCCAGTGTATCGTTCTTTTCAGTTTCTTTTTCGAGTACAGTTCTCAACATGAAGTACGGAACCACGTCGTACCCGTCCTTGTCGCAAAATTTCGTTGTGGGACCATCCGGAATTGCACAAACATCTAGGGTTGCTAGAATGTGTGTCCATTCTAATGGTTCAAGCGTGTCCTCTGGAAAGGGTTCTCCTATATAAGTTTCGTCTTCGATAGCCCTTTCTAAAACATATTCTTCTCGCCTCAGACTTCCACATTTCGAGGCTCCACACATCCATAACTCCTTGGGCTTACCTAACCAAGCTGGAAATTCGGATCCCGCCAAAGTAGCTGAATCAAACTCCTCTACCGGTGTTCGGTTCACATCTTTGTAGCTATGGTCTTTCAGGTTCACACGTGTAGTGGTTTCCATATTTCTTAGGTATATGTGATCGTAGCCCCAATCCTGGACCATTTTCAACTGTCTCATGAATGGTCTTCCCAGTATGATATCATAGTTATTCTCCTTGCCAAAATCGACAATAGCAAAATTATGTTCGTATTCAATGCCGCAAGAAGTCACTACGACTTTCTCTAATAACCCCATAGGTTTCTCCATGTGTCCATCTGCTAATTGGAGTTTCAACCTAGTCTTCCTTATTGCTGGTTTCCCCTATTTTTTCCAGATTTCTTTTGTAGCAATGGCTACCCCAGCTCCGCTGTCTAGTATTGCCATCGTGTTCATGCCTTGGAATTCAACTGGTAAGGTTGTATTCCCCTCTTCACCTTCGCAATACTCTCCGACCTTGTTTAAGGGTACATGCTTAGCGTTCTTTTGTGGTTTGCTCAGCTCTTGTATACCCTCTTGCAGTCTCGATGTTGGGTCTTTTATAGTGGTCCACATATGTGGTCTTAGCCTCAAAAGCTCAGCTAGAGTGATAGTGCATGTCACTGGTGTTGACAAGATCTCTATCAATCCTTGCGAGTCCATGACTTTTTCTGATGAAATTCTTCGTGAGGGAAGTGCTCTAATCTCAGATTTTGCTTCATACTCTCCTAAGTATGAAGGTAAGATATTCAGTGAATGAGGTTTTCTCTCCATTGTTCTAATAGAGCCCCCATCTCCCCAGTAAGATTGCAGATCCAAGTCCACTTGAGATCCTGCCTCAAATTCCACTATGGGAGGATTCCTGATGTCCTTTTCCCAATTTGTCTGATTAGCTTGGCAACTTAGCTCGTTTGCAAAGTTTGCCTCTCTCACTTGTTTCCAAAATTCATTGTAATCCTCATCTCTTCCGTAAGACCTCTGTATGACTGGATGAAAACTCTCTATCTCCTGATCGGTTGTGTTCAATACTATGCGGTCATCCTTGTGTGTATTTTCAGGCTTTTGTGCACTGGGAGTCTTTTCAGCTACCCGTGAAATGATAGTCTCTTGCTGAATTGGGTTTTCCGTTCCACAATTCATTGTTTCTTTGGTGGTTCTAATAAGGCTTGTGCAGTCTCGATCATTCTCTGGCACATTTCAAGTCTCTGCTTTTCCAATTCCGCGTTTGGGTATGTCATCCACCTCTGTTCTTGTGTTTGGTTGTTCTTTAACCTAGCTTCGTAAGCTCTCATCAGTGCGTCCAATGGTTCGTGTACTTTGTCGACTAGCACTGATCCCCCTGAGCTTAAGCTCGTTGTTTCTTTGATACTCTTTTGTTTCGTTCTTTCCGGGCTCATCTCTCGTTTCCCGTTTTGACTCTCAAGTTTTTCTAATCTATCTTTAGTTCGCTTTAGTTCCTCAGCTAGAATAGCGTCTTCACGTTCTTTTCTCAACTTCATGCGTGCTTTTCTAGCTTTCCATGTGTTTTTCTGACTCCGCGGTCCTTGACTAACCACTTCAGTCGCTAACTTTCCATTCTCAGGTTCTCTAGTGGTTTTCTTAGCTTGAGCTCTAGTAACAACTTGCGTTGGTATCAGAGTTTCATTTTCAGACCCACTGCTGGTAGGAATAGTTTCTAGCATATTCAATGTCGTCTTTTGCACTTTGTTTGGATTCTTTGAACAATCCTCAATGAAGTGAGTAACCCCACACTCAGTGCAATAAGCGTTAATTCTAATGATTTCCGTATGTGGACAAACATTCATCAGATGGTCACCTCCACACTTGTAACAGGGTCCTAGTGCTGGTCTTGGTCCCACTTGATTCGTCCTTTGTGGATAGGATGGTCTTTGTCCTGTTAACCCTCCATGAGCTATGAACATCAATGTTCTTGCGTCCAAATTGTATCTCTCTTCATCAGAAGCACTTGTAACTGTTGGTATTCCAACATTCCCAATCATGCCCCATGGTTCTGGTTGTTTGGGTTCTTCTGGTGGGTAATACACAGTTGGAGACATGTGTGCACCAGATTCTTCATAATAGGCTTGAACAGGCACTAAGGCTTGTTCTTCCTGATTCTCTAAGGTTGGTGCATATCTAATGCCCACTGGTCTTGCTCCTGGTAAAGGTGGTTGTTGTCCCAATACCGGTTGCGGTCTTTCTATCCCCATAGGTCCTGGTACATTTCCCGTTGGGTATCGAGGTACTGGATGTACTTGAGGTGGTGCTAATTGAGCAGGAGGTGCATACTGACGCTCCCTTACATACCCTTTGTTGTAATAGCACTCCTCTGTTGGATGGTTTGTCCATTTTTGTTCAATAGCACACCATTTCAGTGGTTTTGGCAATGGTTTTTGGTATGGTGCCATCCTTTTTAGAGCATCTTCTATCATTTGCTCTACATTTGGCATGGTTGTTGTTTGAACATTCTTTTTAGTGGTAGTCTCGCTCGCTACGGAGGAAGAGCTACTGGATGCAAAATCTGTATCCGCTGACACCTCTCCATAAACCGTACAGTTATCCACTAAGTACAATGCTTCTCTCGTTACTTGCTCGAAACTTGTACAAGCTTTCAAGTGCAAGTCCTTCTTGAGAGTGTCGTTTCTCAATCCCTCAATAAAGAGAACAGATAGTCTGTCATCTTGTGGTCGTTCACGTACTGGACATCTCTCAATGTATTGTTTGAAGCGAAGTGAAGCTTCCTTCACTTTTTCGTGTTCTCTCTGTTTAAAAGCATATATTTGTGAGACCGTATTGTGCTTAATCCCTCGTTTTGAGAATTCCTCAGCAAACTCTCTTAGCAAATGGTCAATGTCATGGAATCCCCCTATGTTCAGTGGTTGAAACCATGTCAATGCCGTACCTTCTAGAGTAAGACCAAATCCCTCGTATTGTGTATGGAAATCTGTTATCTGCTCAGCTCTTAAGACTTGCTTAAAGAGTGACACATGTGCATACGGATCTCCTGAACCACCATACTTCTTTGGCATACACTTGGCTACTTGAGATGGTCTCATACGTCTATGGTCTGCTACCAATCTCATTGCTCCTGTGTCCCGGCTAAAGCTTTCTCTAGCATCATGGACTTCATGGGTTACCCTTGTCGGTTCCCCTGCCCTGAATCTACTACTAGGAGGTAAATGTGATGGTTCCGCTTCGAACCTTGGACCTGGAGTGGTATATGTGGGGATTGGAACTGCACTACCTCGATTCGTATCCATTGACTCTCTGGAATGTAATGATCCCATTGGTCCGGGCTTCGAGTACTGAGGTTGACTGAAAGAGTCAGCAACCTGAGTTCTTTGTCCTCCTGTTGTCATTGGGTTTTGCACTCCATTTGTTGGTGCTGGTCTTTGTGAGCTAGAAGTAACATAATACTGATGTAGTGGTCCCCCAAAGTATGTATATCCTTCTAATTCTTTCTTGCCCATTGTTGAGTATTGCCTCCCATACTTGTCGTAAGCGGCAATTTTCACTTCCGATCCCTCTGTGTAGGTAAAGACATAAAGTCTTTTTTGGTCTGTCAACTCTCCAGTGTAGGGTTCTTCACATCTATAATAGAGATCTTGCTCCCCATTATTATATTTGTATAGCCCCACATAGATGTTATCAGTGTTGATCCTTGTAGTTTCATTCTCTCTTCTTAACCTCGCATCAGGGAAGTTCATTATTGGTGCTTTCTCCTCAAGTTCTTCATCTACTTTGGCTTTGGTGCCCATCAATCCCCACTTGTCCACAATGTTAGGGTTTAGGACTACCAAGTACATGGTACCCTCGTCATCTAGATATCTATCTCCGCTATAGCTCACAGGCACTAAGTCCTTGAACTCACTAGGTCTCTCTTCTATCTTTACACAATAGCGGTCCATTCCATCTTTGTAGATCTTGGCACCTTGCTCATTGTCGTACTGGTATTTTATGAACAATAGCTTCATTGTGGCGGAAGGGTTTGATGATCCTGCTGCCATATTTTCTCTGTTGTTCAGGTTCAAGTGTTCCAAGTGTTCGGTGAAAATCTCGTAAGATCTCTCCGAAGAAGTATCAGAAACACTTCCTTCAAAGATCGGCTCTAATGGTTGCACCCAACTTTGGTTTACACTTCCCTCGGTTGATATGACACTTGCTTGTTCCCCTTGTTTTGGTTGGTTATTCTGGAGATTCCTGCCCGATCTCAAATTCATCAATTCCCCTAAAGGACTTTAACTTTTCCGTCTCGGCAATTTGTTTTCCCAAGTTTTTGTGGTCAGAATTGATCCAAACTGATTGATACTTGGTCAATTGTTTAATCTTGTCAGTTGGACAACTTCTGTTTCATCAAGTGAGAATTTTGTTGCAGTTATGCTGAAAAAGACATTATACGCGTATGATGTCTTTTTTCACAGATTTGGACTATTTTGGTTATGCTCACTCTCAGTAGCCCCCTTATGCTCTGTCCACTCACAAAATTCAGTTTGAACTCTGTTTGAGCAAGTTATGGCTAATTTAGGCTTTTCTTGGCAATTTTCCGCTTTTGACTTGTTTTGGGTCAATTGTGATCCAAATGGGATGAAACTTGAAATATAACCTCTAGACAGCTATTACAATGGATCTGTGTTGGCAAAGTATCAAAATATGTCCAAAATTAGGTCAAAGACATCATACGCGTATGATGTCTTTTTCATCAATTTGGGTCAAGACTTGATATTTATGCTTTCTACAGTGTTTGTAACAATCTTGTCAGGTCAGATATCAAAAATAAGCAGTGGATGTGCTAAAAGACATTATACGCGTATGATGTCTTTTGTCCCAGATTTTGACTATTCTTGGTTTTAAGCCTTCTCCAATGTTTATAATTGAGTTTCAAGTGTTTTTGTCAGGTTTGAATGTAAAAACAAGATCTGAATCCAAAATTTCCTATTCTTTGCGTTTCTTGGACTCCGACTTGTCTTTTTGGGTTTCTTTGAGTGTTAATGCTCTTGTTTTAAGTTGAAATTAGGGTATAACCCCCCTTTTGAACACTCTGGTAAAGTCAAAATTTCTGTTTTGGTCTCTGTTTGGTCATTTAGACATCATACGCGTATGATGTCTAAAGTTGCAGATTTCCAGTTTTTTGGCACAGAATCCTTCCTAAAGCTTTCTCAAGTGCTCAGCAACTCCCAGATACACAGAAAATTTCTCTGACTTTTGTTTATTGCAAGTTTCACTACTAACTCGACGGTTTAGTGATCTAACATGCAATCAACCATATCAAGCAAATACTCCAATGATTACTAGCTCTAGATCAGGATCAAATGAAGTCCTACCTAAGCTATTCCTAATCATAAAATGGGTTTGGTAATTGTGATTTTAAAGAGATCCACTGTCACTCACGGACTAGCAAATTCTTCTTCTATCAACAACTACTCAACACCAACAAAACAACAAACAAATCTAAGCTAAACTAAAAATACTGTCAACACGGAAGACCCAGGAATACCCCACTTCCTAGTATCTCTCGAGATCTTCGGAGTCCACCACTCCTAGATCTTTTCTAACTAAAGTATACAAAGTAGTTTATACGACTCACCTCGTAGGATTAGTCTAAGGTCACCTACTTAGGGCTCTCGTCCCCGGCAGCGGCGCCAAATGTTAAGGCGGTTACGCCGCTAGCGAAAGCTAAATAGCGAGAACTCAACCAACAACATAATTTGTCAGACGAGGACGAAGCTTGACCCGCAGGCGCATGGAAACAACTAGGTGGGTGTCAAATCACCTACTCGACCTTCTAATGACAATCACTACTAAGGAAATCAAATCTAAGTTCTAAAATACGCAAGTGACTGAAATCCGTACTACGAACGAATGCTATACGAAACAGGATCTAGAATCATTGAATCGATCTCAAACTCAAGGGGAAGTCTATACACTAGGTAATAACAACACCCTAAACACTTGAACTGCAAAATCAACCTATAATCACTCCGTGCGGTAAACGCGTATGAAGACAGGCCAAAAAATACAAGTGACTGAAACTTGACCCCGATGGTGCTAATGCGTAGCTCTACTCGTTGTGGTTCTATAGATATGCTGCACGCTCAATTCCGACACACGAGTTGGAAGAAAACTCACACCGAAGCTCGTAGGAACTTACCACACATAGAAGTCGATAGCGCGCACTCTTGGTATCTGTGCGTAGCTCTCGCCGTTGCTAACACAATGGCGGTGTCGCTTCTCCAATGGCGGCTCCGTAGCTCGCGTAGCAAGTAGATAAGACTCTCTCTCTCTCACTCTCTCTCAGACACAGTCACGACGCTCAAAAACTCACTTTGATTAATAATCTGAATCCCTTAGGTTACAAAAACTTTGGCTTATATACCTCAGCCTTGGAGGTGAGAACATCTCTAACTAATTACATCAGCAAGAGAAATTACTTCGGGATTACAAGCTGGAAACTCAATTGAGTCCCGTTACTTAATGAATGGCTCAAATCAAAATTAATGTCGGAAAGACATTTATTACAATCAATGGCTACAAAATGATGAGTGTGAGCAAAAATGTGGGTGTGATCCTCTGCTGGCTCAACAGTACTTGTCATCTTTCACAATTGATACAAAATCTTCCAATCCTTTCTTAACCATACATGCTATCCCTCCTTGTCCTCTTCGTTGCTTGAGATTCTTTGACCACATCAATGAATGTACATTGTAATCCTCCAAGCCGTTAATCCTTTGTGTATCATGCTCCCAAGTTTCAACAAGAAGTACAACATCGGCTTTGCTTGTTGGTTCATCAATGCCAACCCCCGCATTCCATGGGTATCCATTACAATTCCAAAAGCATATTTTCAATTGTAACTCGGTCTCATAGGTCACGCATCCCTATTTGCTTGAGAGACTTGCCTCCTCCTTGGACACATTTTCTTCATGAGAGATCTCCTTGTTTTTATTATTCTTTTCCTCATATGCCTTGCGACGCATATTTTGTTGCTTAATAGTGCGATCTTCACATACAAAATATTTTGTATCCCTCAAATAGATCCAACTATTATCAAGGATAATCTTTCGCTTGGTCTCATCCGGCATGGTGCATACAATTGGCCGTTCTCCCGAGCGAGGAGCTCCTTGCTTCCCCACTCTATGTGCTCCATAGACCATAACTCCGGACATGCCAAAGTGGGTTTTGAAGAAATCTTCAATAACAATGGCAAGAGAAGGAGGTGTCTTTAACTTCTCTTCGGGAATTCCTCGAATAACAATGTTCTTGGAACGTCGCTCCCGTTCCTTCAACTCCTCCACATCCACATTCTCAACATTCTTTGTTTGAACCATAGCTTGCATGAGTGGGGAATTAGAAACCACATTGCTACCACATACATCAGCCCAAGACTTGTTTGTGCATACATTTTTCATGTCACATACATCCCGGCTCATAGTGTCAAATTTCTCCTCTTTCAATACATGGTCATGCTCTACTTTGCTCATCCGCTCCTTCAAAGCATTTAAGTCCACAAGAGAGCGTTTACATTCCTTGACTTCCTCTTCAAGTTGCATCAAACGTGTTGTTTGCATCCCAAGTGTCCTCTTGAGATTCTCATTGTCAACCACAAGTACCCTTAGTGTGCCATTCTCCATTGCAAGTGCTTGTAAGTCTTCGCCTTGTTTGTTTACGTTCTCTTGCAATGATACCAAGTACGCCATGATCATGGTTTTCGATGTCGTTGGTTGGGTGGTTGTGTTGCTATCTCCACACTTAGGAGATTTTGGATCATTTTCCACAATGGTTGTGGACCTTGTTGAAGAAGAAGAACCCTTGCGAGTGCCGGAAGACATTGTATGTAAAATAGGAGATGAGAATCAATTTTGTTGAACCTGTTCACTTCGGAAATGCTGCTACAGAAACACCTTCCACAACTCTGAAAATTTATGTCTTTACATCAATGCGTAGAGGACTTCGTGCTCTTCGACTGAGGCTATAGATCACCCAAATAGGAGTTCGGATGAAGAAGTTATGATCAAAAGAGTGGACTGCTGTCTACTAGGTCAAAAAACGGCTGAGAGAGAGAGAGAGAGAGAGAGAGAGAGAGAGAGAGAGAGAGAGAGAGAGAGAGAGAGAGAGATTATATTATCGTCCTCAAATATGACCTATGGGACCAAAGTTAAATGTGATGTAGTATGTGTATGACTGATGAGTGACTCTTGATACTCCAAAATTGTGATGATGAGGGTCGCAATGGAGAGCCCACACTATGGCTGGGAGAGGAAAGTGTGTAGGTCTAAGTTATGGCTTAAAATGTGAGAGAATCAAGTTGGGATGTGACCAAAAGTTGAGCATTCTAGTAGTGTGTGGTAGTCAGACTCTCGAACTTGCACTGAGTATAATCTGTATAGTCGATTTGACTCTTCTCCATTGCCCCAACGTCCTATCTCGCACCAAAGGAAATGGGAGTAAGCCGAATGGCTGCAATAGCGCGTATCATCGTCAAGGGATAGTCTCAAGCATGTAAGTGTGAGTACCGTTTCCTCTTTCAGCGAAGAACATGGTCTTGTAGTTGGGGTCAATATGGATGGTGTAATGTAAGAAGCGTGACCCACCGGATTTCTCCCAAGCCGTAATGCATTGGCGTTGTAGAAAAGCTTCATTTACTTGGGATTCAATTGAAGCATCATGTAGCAAGTGTAATGCATCCCATCTCCCAAACCACTTCTTTATGTCTTGCATCCATCTTGTGCTCAAGCTCTTGCTTTTATGCGTCTTTTGAACTTTTTTACTTGCTTCCCATGCAATTGTAGGAAGTCGAAGTGAGGGGTTTTGACGCATCTTTATCATGTACTCCACAACCTATTCCATGCCAATAACCTCAATTGGAAGACATCCCAACTCAAGAAGTAGGAGCATATATGGTGTTTGTGTCTTCACTTGGAGAACGGTTGTAAGAAAACGCTTTTGAACATTCTCAAACTCTTTCCAAGTAGACTTTGAGATGCTCCCGCCCCACACTTCAACTCCATAAAGAAGAAACGGTGTCACCAATGCATCAAAAAGATACTTCTTGAGAACCCAATACTTGATGTTTCTCGCATTACACATGTTCTCAAATGCAGAATATGCTCTATTTTCCGCTTCCAAACGACGCATAGCACATTCATGCCACTTGTGATTGGACGGAACCTCAAGGCCAAGGTACTTAAAGCTCTCAAAAACTTCAAGTACCTCATTGTTGTACATAATGCATGGCTTCTCCTTATGGTTGGTTTTCACAATCATAACCTTTGTTTTGGACTCATTCACAATCAGCCCACTATGCAAGCAAAAGTTATCAAGGAGAACCATAAGCTTTTGTACATCTTCTAAAGTGTGTGCTAGAAGCACTACATCATCCGCATACAAAAAAAGCATGATTACGGCATTGCAAATAGTGACCTCTTCAATGGATTCTTCTTGCATAAAGTCAAGTACCATTTGTTCCAATTGATAGATGCATAGACCAAAGAGAGTTGGTGACAATGGACATCCTTGTTTAACCCCAAGTGTGCTTACAACTTTTTTTGAAATTTATCTTCCCATGCACAATTGACAAATCACCTTCTCATAGAATTGAGAAACCGCAAGCATAAAATCATTTGGCACTTGGAGTTCTTCCATCCTTCTCCACAAATTGTTACGTGGAATCATATCAAAGGATTTCTTAAAGTCCACAAAACAACAATACAATCGCTTGCCTTTCAACCGACTTTCCTCCACGAGAACACGAAGAGTGACAAGATGATCAATGGTGCTATGGCATCGACAAAAACCTGCTTGTCTCTTTGCACGCTTGTCATTCTCTTCATCCCAATCACTCAATTTTATCTCCATTGTGCACCCAAACAACTTTGCCATAAGAGACCCAATCATTATAGTCCGATAGTTTTTTACATTCTTTACATCCCCTCCTTTATGCAAAGGCTTAACACAATTAGTACTCCAATCATAAGGCATACCATGTTGAAGTGCAAGGTTGAACATATCATACATCCACTCATGGATAAAATATCCCGTTCATCTGATCATCCCCGGCTTGATACCTTGAAGATCTCCCACTATGCCAGTGGACAACTTTTCAAGCCCACCGCATACATCCTCCATAGTAAAAAAAGAGGGCATACATGGGAGTGAACCATAAAATGGTATTTTTTCATAAATCTCTTGCTCATATAATTGCCTACAATGTGTGTACATATCCACAAAACTCAAGTTACAAAATTCTCAACCCGCTTGTCCCTCAAGTTTCTCCAAAATCTTCCACATGCATGTGCCTTTTCTTGGACTTGAAAAAGTTGTTGCTTTACTTCCCATCTTCTTCTCTTCTTTTGAATCAATGCCTTGTATGTATGCAAATGACTTTGATAGTTGTCTTTGTCCATAGTTGCATCAAGCTTTATCAAGGACTTTTGAGCATCTTGACATGCTTTATCAAACCACCTTTTTGCATGATCTATCTTTTTTGATACCATGGAGATTTTTTATAGCAAAGCATTCTTCGGCACAAGAAAAAATAACTTTCTTGAAAGCTTCCCATTTAGTTTCCAATGGTGCATCATATTGAAGCTTCTTCATCCATAATATTTGCTCAACCATTTCAATGTACATTGGTGCCCGTTTGAAATCCATACATAGTGATAATTTCTCTTTCCTTTGGCTGAGATTATCATGCTTAGTTGCTTCTCCACATGAAAGGTCAATACATAAGGTATGATGGTCAGATTTCGGGGTCCATTGGCCAAACATAAAACTCTTTATGCGATACATGATGGCTTCGGAGAGTAGCATATAGTCAATCACACTATCCCCATTATTTTTCCTACATGTAAATCCATTGGTTCCACTCCACAAAGATGCACCATTGGCAATGAGCATACCCCTGCTATTACACATGTGTAAAGGTAACTTTCCATAGTGATCCGGCTCTTTCTCATCCACTGAAGAACGGTCATACAAGTGAACTTCCTCCAACTCCCTTGAAATGTATGGCATATCAAATTGTTGAGTATCATGTTGCAATGTTTTTGTGCGAGCATTCATATCCCCAAATACAATAACATCATCTTCACCTTTGAAATAAGGAATGTCCTCTTCTAGATCAAAAAATGAATGATCTCTATCCATGCAAGCATAAAAGGGAGAATCATGATGAGGAATATAGCAACCGGCTATAAAAATGGGTGCTCGTTTTGGTGTCATAATTTTCAGCCATACATAACGTTTGTACTTGTCATCTTTCACAATTGATACAAAATCTTCAAATGCTTTCTTAACCATACATGCTACCCCTCCTTGTCCTCTTTGTTGCTTACGATTCTCTGACCACATATGAATGTACATTGTAATTCTCCAAGCCGTTAATCCTTTGTGTATCATGCTCCCAAGTTTCAACAAGAAGTACAACATCGGCTTTGCTTGTTGGTTCATCAATGCCAACCCCCGCATTCCATGGGTATCCATTACAATTCCAAAAGCATATTTTGAATTGTAGCTCGATTTCACAGGTCATGCATCCCTATTTGCTCGAGGGACTTGCCTCCTCCTTGGACACATTTTCTTCATGAGAGATCTTCTTGTTTTTATTATTCTTTTTCTCATATGCCTTCCGACGCATATTTTGTTGCTTAATAGTGTGATCTTCACATACAAAATATTTTGTATCCCTAAAATATATCCAATTATTATCAAGGATAATCTTTCACTTGGTCTCATCGGACATGGTGCATACAATTGGCCGTTCTCACGAGCGAGGAGATCCTTGCTTCCCCACTCTATGTGCTCCATAGACCATAACTCTGGACATGCCAAAGTGGGTTTTGAAGAAATCTTCGATAACAATGGCAAAAGAAGGAGGTGTCTCTAGCTTCTCTTTGGGAATTCCACGAATAACAATGTTCTTGGAACATCGCTTTCGTTCCTTCAACTCCTCCACATCCACATTCTCAACATTCTTTGTTTGAACCATATCTTGCATGAGTGAGGAATTAGAAACCACATTGCTACCACATACATCATCCCAAGACTTGTTTGTGCATACATTTTTCATGTCGCATACATCCCGGCTCATGGTGTCAAATTTCTCCTCTTTCAATACATGGTCATGCTCTACTTTGCTCATCCGCTCCTTCAAAGCATTCAAGTTCACAAGAGAGAGTTTACATTCCTTGACTTCTTCTTCAAGTTGCATCAAACGTGTTGTTTGCATCTCAAGTGTCCTCTTGAGATTCTCATTCTCAACCACAAGTACCCTTAGTGTGCCATTCTCCATTGCAAGTGCTCGTAAGTCTTCGCCTTGTTTGTTTACGTTCTCTTGCAATGATACCAAATATGCCATGATCATGGTTTTTGATGTCATTGGTTGGGTGGTTGTGTTGCTATCTCCACACTTAGGAGATTTTGGATCATTTTCCACAATGGTTGTGGACCTTGTTGAAGAAGAAGAACCCTTGTGAGTGCTGGAAGACATTTTATGTAAAATAAGAGATTAGAGTCAATTTTCTTGAACTTGTTCACTTCGAAAATGTTGTTAAAAAAATGCCTTTCATAACTCTATTTTTTTTTTTGTATTTTCATCAATGCGTAGAGGACTTTGGGCTCTTTAATTGAAGCTATAGATCACCCAAATCGGAGTTCGGATGAAGAAGTTATGATCAAAAGAGTGAAATGTTGTCTACTAGGTAAAAAACGGCTGCTTTTTTGGTGGAGAGAGAGAGAGAGAGAGAGAGAGAGAGAGAGAGAGAGAGAGAGAGAGAGAGAGAGAGAGAGAGAGAGGCTATAGTCTTAGAAGAAAATGGCAAGAACTATGGTGACTACTACGAAGGCAAGCAAAGGTCCAGGTTTGGCTGCTAAAGAAGGGGAAAGGTCTACTAGTAAGAAGAAGAGACCTAGAAAGCCCATGAAGATTTTGAAAGCTCCAAGGATGAAGAGGCTACACAGACAAATCAAGCTGTTTTAGGAAATTAGAAAGGCTCACAAATGCATTGAGCTTCTTGTATCATTTAGAGGCTAATTAGGTCAATATGTGAGGAGGCATGTTTTAGCATGATGAGGTGGAAACCTATTGTGCTGTTGGCACGTCAAGAGGGAGCAGAAGAGTTTTTTCTTGAATACTTCAATGATATACCTATTGTTGCAACACATGCACACATGGTAACTATTATGGACAAGGACAGTGAAACCTTGAAAATAGTAAGGTGGAGATATGATAAAGTGCTTCAACCCAATGACTTTATAGACAATAAAATGAAGGAAATTTTTCTTATTCCTCCATCAAGGCCACAATCAGAGGTGAAGATTGTGGGGGTCACCCATGATGTGAATACCATGCAAGAGCTTAGCAAGAAAACCAGTGTGCAGAGGAGATGAAGAGATTGAAAGACAAATAAAAAGAAGTAAATGATTTAGAAGAAGAGATTAAGAGCTACCACACTGTTACTCATGAAATCAATGTTAGCAAAAATGAAATTTTATCATTTAGGAAGGAAGGATTAATAGCAGATGTACCACTAGCAGATAGTTTAAGGAGATTTGCACTAGATTTGATTGATATTAATACATTGAAGAATCCAAATTCTTAAATAATAGATTTTTTCAACATACATTATTTAGTCTTTAGATTAGAGAATATCATCCTAGTAATTGTCTTGTAGTTTGATCAAGAGCCAACTACCTACAAAAAGTCAACCAGAAATATATATAATGGATGCTCAATTTTCTATCTTTCTTAGAATGAAAAACACCCCTTAGGGCACATTTGACAAATGGCTTGCCCATTGTTCGATGTTGGAAGTTACAACCATCATTTTTCCATATGAGAGCAACCACCACTGGAGCCTGGTTAGCATCGAGCTTGACAAGCTAGTTGTCTAGATTCTAAACTCAATTCAAGGAACGCATCCAAAATTAAGACTATGAGTATTCAAAATTAGAATCTGGATTGATTTGGAATAAGGAATGCATACATTGATTGTGTTGGTTCCATACCAAAGTTGTACGCTTGCACGTGCATAAAAAGAATGTTGCTCGCATATGGCAAGCTGTGTGGAAGTTACAAGCTATACAAGTAGGAAATTAAAGAAGTCACAGTTCCTAGGCAGACGGATGCAAACTCATGTGGATGGAGGTGCCTCCTTCATGCCGAGTACATATTGCAAAGCTTCTTTGTGCTACATCCATTCATGTCAAAGCTAAGCATTTTACAAGTCATTACTTGGGAGATGGTGATTGTTGCAATAAAATTCTATCTCTATTCCTTTTTGTTTTCATTTTTCTTTTGCAGAGTGCATTGAAGAAGCATACACTAGAGTATTTGCACCGATATTGTGCCAGTTTGATCAAGCATCTTCTTTCTATTTCACATCCTGTAAGCATGTTTGCAGAAGACACCCTTTTCAATAACCATATTGTAAAGATAACAGTGATTGATGAGGGATAACAAAAAACAGATTTAGTAAGATCAGTTGAGAAGGGACAGGAGGAAGAGGAGGAACGAGTTGATGAGAAGAGAAATCATGCAGTGGGAGAGTTTGATAGGGAGGAGATGAAGGATAAGGGAAAGGGTAGTGCCAAGATAGAGGATCCAGACCATGCACATGGAGGGTTTGAGAAAGAAATTAAGATTCAAACTACCTCTACACTTGGAGAGTTTTAGAAAGAAGAAGATAATGCAGAGGGAGGGGCTAAGGAAGAACACACCGACCCTCAAGTAGAGCATACGACTCCCATAATTTGATCAAGCTGAAAATCATCAACAAACAATGATGCCTGACCCACAAATAGAGCATAGCACGTTAGAAGCTAATTCTTCAACTACAAACCACTCTACATTGGAGACATAAGAGTCTTGGACGGGATAAGAACAAGGGAGTGGTGAGAAAAAGCTCGAGGATGTCAACACTGGAGTGGACAACCTCCATAGAAGACAAGCCCGGTATGGACCTTTGCTAGAGATTGACATGATTGTTCCCATAATAACCAATGTAAAAGAATATGAAAGTCATCCTATTTTCTAACTACTTATTTGTTTTACAGAATATTTGTAGAGACTAATTATTCTTGACATCAATAATTTGTTGTTGTTTCAAGAGCCATATCATTTAAATATAGGATCTCTCAACTTGCACAACTTATGTGTAGCCAGACACAAGTCATTTAACGGTCGGACACCAAGGAATTTTTGTAATTTCTTTTTCCAAGGTTTTGCATCGCAATATGGTCTTCTATGCAAATGAGAAACCTCAACCCCCTCGTAACCATTGTTTGTAATATAACCAAAATTGAGCGTTGGAAATTTAATTTTTGTGTATTGCCAATCACAAACCCTAAACCCTAAACCCTACAAAACCAAATGTACATCTTTATTACAAACCTTTTTCTCAAATCCATGTCCCATTTGATGTTGACAACACTCTGCTGATAGACGACACACCACATAAGGGATTACTTAATTCACCGGGCACAACTCTCTCCCCGCACTCATTTGATGGGCATGAGCATGAATTCTACCTAGAGGACACTTTGATCCCTTATCTGTAGACTTTGTATTGGAACCCATTGATTGTTTCAAAATTTGTACTTATAAATACTCTCAAAAATGCTAACTATGTACATTAGTATGATTATTTGTACTTGTCAATGTGGTGCCATGGATGTAATTTTGTGTGTGTGTGTGTGTGTGTGTGTGTGTGTGTGTGTGTGTGTGTGTGTGTGTGTGTGTGTGTGTGAGAGAGAGAGAGAGAGAGAGAGAGAGAGAGAGAGAGATCAAAGAGAGATTAGACATCAAACTCTGGATATGTTCAAAATGGTCAGAATTATCTCACAGTTATAAAACAAAAGATTTCAATTGAAAGAAACGTTACAATCAAACGTTACACCCAATGGAATTCATCCAAGTTATATTAGCACTATTTGAACTTGGTTAGTTAGCTCTTTACAGACAATCAATCTCTTTTTTCCTTTGTCGCATTACTTTGCATCCATCTAGTAAGAAATAGAACTTTGAGGGCTCATTGTCTGTGGTCTTGTCCACTATGTCATGCTAGAGTTGCAGAAGGTTGCATTGCTCCCTTATTGTGACCATTATCACAATGTTGAGATTTTTGTCCAATAGATCCACATCTATGATAGCATTGTTCTCCAGGCCTGCCGACTCTTGATCAATAGGCACAAACTAAGAGTAGACTACAACAACTTGAGAGTGCTTATACCAGAAGAAGATGATAAGTGACTGTGTGCCGATCATGTACTTGCCCACCAAAGTGTCCACTGCAACCTGGCCATGTATGTCATCCACCTCTTTAACATGCCACCCTTTATCAAGAAGGTTGTCACAGGAGCAAGTGTCTAGAGATTTACAGACTAGAATTGTATTTGCAACATGTATGTGGCAGGTGTTACGAATCTAAAGATTGATAGAATCTTCAAAATTGTCAGTAGAGTCTAGCTCCACATGGATGGGAGGTGATAAGGTGCTAGGAGAACATGTGGTGTGGCATCGCATTGAAAGGCCATCTAGACCGATGGTGGCTCTAAGGATAAATAAGTAGTATATACATAAATCTAAGAGGTAGTATATACTGATTGATGACTGACTGTGAGTCTCTTTTTCACGATTCATTGCATGCGAACATATTTTGTTGTGTTTGTAATGATATATTTTACCTCTTCCAACCAATAAAAAATTCTACATTTTTAAGAAAATAACCTCAAAAATTCTACATTTTTGAGAAAATAACCTCTCCTTTTTCATTAGCAAAAAGGGGAGGCATTACTAAGGCATCACCCCTTTGGTGTTGACAAAGAATTATACTCTTAAAGATTATATAGTCATTTATTGACAAAACTGTGTGGCAATATGGAAATGGTTCTTCTTGGACTACATAAGGAGTTCTTAGTAAAGCGTTGGATTTTTAGTGCAATTGTGGACCATTGAATAAAGCTTGCGGATTAGTGCCACATGGAAAAAAACTTTCTTTTTTAATATTTGTTCTAGGTCTTTGTGAGAGTTGTTGACATTTGAGAACCTCTCTCTTTAAAAAGGTCCATTGAATATTGGATAACATACAATTTTTCTCGTACTCTTTCACCTTTTTTCTTTCTCAATTTGCTACAATGCTTGCAAGTGGTTTTTCGAACATTATTTTTTATGTTTTTGGAATATACTGTGGTCTAAATATTGTTACTAATTTTTCAGGAAACACAATATTTTATTGTGATAATAATAAATGCTTTTGAAAATTAGCGTCACTTTCTTGTTTTCTCTCACAAAGAAACGTTTTATTATTAAATTCTTCTCATAGCCTTGTTGTCATGGCTCATCAAGAGCATGGTAGAAACTTGTAAATTGTTTGGTTATGTATAATTAATGTACTCAGAATTGTGAGTTTTGAAAACACGGTGTAAAGGCATGAAGGCCTGTTGAGTTAAGGGGGGACAAATGAGAGTAAGCTTAAATAAGTGCCTACAACCATACGATTTTTTTTTTTGTTTTAATATAAAATTTCATTATCTATTTTTAAAAAGTGGCACTTATAGGCTCACTTAAAATAAAATACATTAATTGAAAGATGTCTTCAAGATTCCCTCTACCCTCATTGCCTAGCCCTCACTTCCTACTCCTATCATCAAAACCTTCCCTACCTCTTGAGTCCTTTCTAGGTTGCAAATTGCCTTTGTTGTGAGCTTGCACCTAAGCTTCCCCCGCCATTCATGGACTTTCACTTACAAAGCCGTTCCCCCACGTCATGACCACTATGCCTATGTCAAGGAAGGACGCAAGAGCTATATATATATATATATATATATATATATATATATATATATATATATATATATATATATATATATATATATATATATATATATATATATATAGAGAGAGAGAGAGAGAGAGAGAGAGATAGAGATTCTATTTGCCTATGCCTTATGAAGCATCCCTACCTTTGCTCTACAACGCGAGAGAGAGAGAGAGAGAGAGAGAGAGAGAGAGAGAGAGAGAGAGAGAGATTTTATTATCGTCCTTGAAGGTCAAATAGGACCTACGGAACCAAAGTTACATGTGATGTGGTATGTGTTTGGTTGATGAGTGACTCTCGATGCTCCAAAATTGTGGTGATGAGGTTTGCAATGGAGAGCCCACACTGCAACGGGGAGAGGAAAGTATGTAGGTGTAAGTCATGGCTGAAAATGTGAGAGAAGCAAGTTTGGATGTGACCAAAAGCTGAGCACTCCAGTAGTGTGTGGTACTCAGACTCGAACTTATTTGTCTCTTCTTCGTTTCCCCAACGCCCTATCGCACATTGAAGGAAATGGGAGCTAAGCCGAATGGCTGCGATTGTGCGTATCGCCAACAAGGGGATAGGCACAAGCATGTAAGAGTGAGTACGGTTTGATAATTGGCTTTGTCCATAGTTGCATCAAGCTTTATCAAGGACTTTTGAGCATCTTGATATTCTTTATCAAACCACCTTTTGCGCGATATATCTTTGTTAACGTGAAGATGCTTTATGGCAAATGATTCTACAACGCAAGAACAAATAACTTTCTTGAAAGATTCCCGTTTAGTTTCCAATGGTGGGTCATATTGAAGCTTTGTTATCCATAACTTTTGCTCAACTATTTCAATCTACATTGGTGCCCATTTGAAATCCATACATAGTGATAATTTCCCTTCCCTTCTATACTCTTTATAATGCAATGCAGCTTAAAATTTTCAAGGAAGGAGAGGGTGTCCATGTGTTACTCCCTGGTTCATTTTAAAAAACACCTTACAAAACATCTAATCTAAAATGCAAAAGTAAAGCATAAGATTGTAAGAAATAACAGCCTTTGCAGAATGTAAGAAGTGACAAGTTTTTTCAAATGTAAAGTCAAAAGACTTTATATTCTACACAAAATAAATGTTGAAGTTTGATTGCACGTAACAAAAAGGTGATAACTTTAGTGGAGGTTTTGTTACTTAATGCGAATTTACTTTTTGAAGATTTATTTGGTTTTATCTTTTCAAGGGACTTTTTTCAAGACCAATATTGATATGTTTTAGAAAATTTTGGAAGTATGTATTTTTTTAAAGAGCTTGAGAAAAAGAAAAAAGCTCGCCTAACGTCGACTTGGGGCTGTCTCGCTTTGAGAACATGCATGACATGCAACTGCAAAGGTCGTTATCCACATTGTTGACCATGAGAGAGAGAGAGAGAGAGAGAGAGAGAGAGAGAGAGAGAGAGAGAGACCACCGCATTGCTTATGTGTGTGTGTGTGTGTGTGTGTGTGTGTGTGTGTGAGAGAGAGAGAGAGAGAGAGATAGAGAGAGAGAGAGAGAGAGTATCTATCTATACTCTTTATTATGATGTTTAAAATTTTCAAGGCCAAAGACATCATCCACGTATCGAGCCCTACATGAACTGCAGCTCTACCATCGTTTTCCTCCCTACTAGATTGTCTCGCCTTCCAAAATGTTGCATGTACCCATGTACCTTTACATTGCCTTAAGGGCACCAATTTTTGTGAACACGATGTGTGTGTGTGTGTGTGTGTGTGTGTGTGTGTGAGAGAGAGAGAGAGAGAGAGAGAGACAGATCTCAGATCATCATGAGATAGAGAGAGAGAGACTAGAGTAGTCTGAGTACAGTAGTCTGAGTACAGTACGCGAGTAGTCTGAGTACAGTACGCGAGTACGCCGCAACACATTGACTTCTAAGCTGAGTCATAGCAGGCTATGTATGTGTGAGAGGGAGACATACGAGTACGTCGTAATACGTATGACTGGTTTTGACTCCTAGAGGCTGGCAAGCTCGTAAGGGAGAGATGCATGACTCGGCACTTGGGAGAGAGAGACGACTCACCTCATGAGTCATGACATTAGCCATGCGCAATGCGCACAGCCTGTGTGTGCGCGTGTGTGTCTACCTACACACACACACACACACACACACACACACTCAGTGAGACTGCACAAGAAGATTTAGAAATTTTCTCATGTAGGAAAACGGAGTCTCTCATTATTTTTCATACAATGCATAACATCATGAGCTTCTGCTCGAGAGGCACCGCATACCTAGCTAGGTACCATTGGGGGTAGGGACTGCCGGCCCCCCACCGGGCCGGCAGTCTCCTACTCCCAATCGTACCTAGCTAGGTATGCGGCGCCTCCCTCACAGAATCTCATGATATTGAGGTAAGTCACAATGTGGGAAATATTGTGAGAATTTGTCCAAAACTTCTTGTGCTGGAGCGCTTGCGAATCTAAGAGCTGCGAGCAGTGGTCGGTAAAAATCATTTTTCGAAACGTACAAAATTCCTTTCCTTGATTGCGAAGAGGAACTTTTAGAAGTTTAGGTTATTTTTTCAGGATTTTGCACTCTTATTCTCTATTTTGGGGCGGAATTTATCCTTTTTCCCTTGCTTTCAATCGGCATTTTAGAAATTGAAAACGGAAACGGCATGATATTAAGTTGAGACGCATTTTTCCAAACACTAGCTGCGATTAGCTCTTTGCGGAGTCCACGAGAGTGTCGGTTCGAAAAAACCTAAGTTTAGCATATCCCACAGACAAAGTTAGATCTACATTTTAAATAAATTTAAAGAGAAAACCTAAGAATTTAGATTGTGGTCATGCGAGACGTAGTTATCTGTTGGAAAAACTATGCATTCAACGGATAACTATGCAATATTACAAAGCCTTCCCTCTATAGTGGCGGCCAACGAAAGTCCTCAGCATGGTCATGCGGGGCACCATCAGTGGCGAGGATCTGCAGTTGGAGGTTCACAATGAGGGGAATGAGTGTTCTTGACGACATTTAGCTATAGGTTGACAACGAGGGCCCATATTCAGGCAGTGGGAAGCATGATTGGCTCCACATTTTTGATAGGCAGCTTTTTTTAATTTTGGATTTTTCTAAATTCATTCATTGAATGCTTCTAAAAGGTTGCTTTTACAACTATGCCAAATGGGCATAGTTGCAAAACATTAGGCATAGTTCTATTGTGTCACCTCCATTTTCTAATGTGATCGTGACTAAGGCTTAGTTATGTGTCATACATATTGAAAACTAAGCCTCATGTGACCATGTCCTTGGTCAATTTACCCCGAATAATTCTCACATGTCGATTTACCAAAATTTTGGAATTTTTTTTTTGAGCGTTGTTGCCAGAGAGAGAGAGAGAGAGAGAGAGAGAGAGAGAGAGAGAGAGAGAGAGCCAATCTTCTGGAAAAGTGTGTCTCACCTTGCAATTGTGCCACTCGTGAATAAGAGAAAAAGGAAAAACCCCACCTACATTTTAAGGAGATTAATTTAAATTTTTTAAAACGAAGCTCATTTCATTAAATTCCCTTTGGAACAATCACCAAAAGGAATTGGATATAATGGTGGCCAACAAAATTCCTCAACATGGTCACACGGGGCACCATCAGTGGTGAGGACCTGCAATTGGGGAGATTCACAATTAGGGGGGTGGGTGTTGACGACAGGCAGCTGTAGGATGCTGAGCCTAGCCAGAAGGAGTAGAGTGCTGACAATGAAGGCCCATCTTTAGGCATTCGGAGGCATGATTGGCTCTGCCTTTTTGGTAGGTAGCTTTTTTTTATTTTGGATTTTTTAATTTCATTCATTGAATGCTCCTAAGAGGTTGCTTTTGCGCGTGCGTGCGTGCGCACACACACACACACACACCAACAACAACACACACACACACACACAGGTAGAGAGAGAGAGAGAAGATTTCGCGTCGATTGTTGGTTACTTGGAGGTTGTCATGCTATGTGTGTGTGTGTGTGTGTGTGTGTGTGTGTGTGTGTGTGTGTGTGTGTGTGTGTGTGTGTGTGTGTGTGTGTGTGTGAGAGAGAGAGAGAGAGAGAGAGAGAGAGAGAGAGAGGTTGTCATGCTATGTGTGTGTGTGTGTGTGTGTGTGTGAGAGAGAGAGAGAGAGAGAGAGAGAGGATGACACACTTAGAGCGCGCGTCTATTTGGAGGTCAGGAGTGTGCAAAAGACAGAGAGGGATAGAGAGCGATTTGAGAGTCAATGCTTGAAAAACTTTATTCCAAAAACTTGAAAAACCTAGAGATTTTAGAGGTAAACTGATTATATTGAAAGATTTTTACACTAAATTTCTCTTAATTTTGAAGGTTTTCTCGCCTTCAAGTATAAAATTTAGTAGTATTTGGAGAAGTATTTGGAGTATGCAAGAGAGACAGAGGGGGCATGGGCCATGCGCACAAGGAGCAAACGAAAGGCATGATTAGGTTGTGACAAAATAGGGGAATATGTAGGTAGCAGTTGGACAATTTATCAACTCGAGTAGTTCAGACAAGATCGGCAACCTTGAGCATTTCTATCATATCTCCAAATTCCTTGAGAGGACTCTTGACTCTTATAATGGAGAGAGACATCTATTATGATGTGATGTGTGTTTAACTACGTGAAGAGAGTGCTACACTACATTGTCAAAATTTGCTATCAAGATTGGGCATTTATTTGCATCGCATTTCTTGGAATCATTCCCAAAAGAGAAGCAATATTGATCATATCAGACGTCGACAAATATGGCACACATGGATTGAGGAAGGCATAGAAGATTGGCTCCAGCTTCAAGAAATGACAGAGTAGTGGAAGTAGGCACAAAAGTCCATTCACATAGGTAGGGTGAGATGGATGGATATTGTACCCATCAAGAGACAGTAAGGGTGACAAAGATGGAAGCGAAGCCATTGCTATGCCAAGTTATATAGAGGATGAGGAGGATAGCAGGAAAAACAGCATGAGTGCATTACTTCGGGCGATAGGAAGAGTTTATGGTCTCTGTAGTTCTCTTAATCTCCCTATCATAGCAACAAAATTGTGCTCATGTGTGTGTGTGTGTGTGTGTGTGTGTGAGAGAGAGAGAGAGAGAGAGAGGGAGAGAGAGAGAGTCGTTTGATCACTTTGTTACCCACAAGTACTTGGTTGCCGATGCTTTTTATGTTTTGTTATCAGTGATGTTGTCAACACTAAGAGGGAGAAAATCATTGCATAAGGTAAAACTAAGAGGGAGACAACCATATAGGGGTTTTTTTTTTTTGTATAAGCATTATAGGAGCATCGTTGTCAGTAATGTTTGCCGCTTGGATTCTTTTGCGTGAGTACCCAAGTGTACAATAAGAGGATTAACCACGTAGGGATAGCGCAAGAATTTAAGCTATCTTAAGAAAATGTGTAGCAGGAGCCTATGCTTACATTTTGAACGCATGTGAGATTGCATAAAAGTGGAGATGGAAAAACCAAATCTTTATGAGATTAGAGAACAAGCAAACAATGCCTTTACTCCCATTTTGGCATCCAAGATCGTGCGGAACTATTGGAAAACCTTCTTGGAGCTCTACCACTGGCATGGTGAGTTTCACGAGATAGAGGTTCTTTATGTCCATTTTTGTCATGTCAATGCTAAACTTTCTACCCAAAGGAGATGGTTGAGTCGATTTGTGTTTTATCAATGTCATCGCCCTATGCCACCATGTGTAATACAACTTCATTGATATTGTTAGAGGCATCATTTCTTAGAATATAGTTATAGCTTTGTTGGTCAGTTTGTATGCTAGATGTGGGACAACAATTTGTTGACAAGATTCTGGTGGGGATGTATCTCTTGAGTTGGAATTTCGCAAGGTATGGCTAAGCTTAGCATTGTTTTCATTGAATGCAAAGTGAGGGTCTCTTCCCCATGATTATGTCAAGTTCGCATGGGTCAAACTATGCTTTATATCCAAAATGTCATCTCTTGGAATGCATTGATTGAGAAATATGTTGAACACTTGGAGTGCAATGCTTGTGGAATTGTAGTACAATAGGAAGCACTTGCTTGTTTTTATTGAAGATGGAGTGGGTTCCTCTTTAATACAATAGCCTATCCTTGCAGATTGAAGGTGTGAAAAAGTATGTGAGAAGTTGACATGGACAAACAAAGGCACGATGGGATTGCTAACTAGGGGTTTCTAGCAACCACAAAGTTAAACCATAAGGGAGATCCTTTAGCCCTTTCATGAGCCTACTAAGGGGACTCTATGTCATCACTTGAAAACAATTCAAATTAGCCTCTATTTTTCATTATCAGCATATATCTGGACTACTTCCAATCCACATCAGCCTCTCAGTTCAGGATATTTTATCTTGAACTACAATTATTATAGTTCAATTTCAACATGTTACGTGGGTTGGAAAAGAAGGCTATCAATTGCTTTCTTTGAGGAAAAAGCGAGAAACCTCTCTACAAATTTAATTACATGTGTTTATTACAATGTGAAGACATCTGGCATTACGCAGAACTTGACATGCTCAAAAGATGAGGTTTTTGTTAAGGGGCTCACCAAAAAAAAAAAAAAAAAGGCATTCCTTTGGTCAACATGTACACCGTCATGGAATGTCATTTTCTTGAATTCATTGTTTGTAGGAGATGTCCAACAAAAGTAAAGGGTAGGAGTGCACGCGAGGAAGCAATGGGATGTTTTTGACATTTATGAATTGCAACTTTACCCATATGAATTCACCTATTCTTGCAACTAGAAGGCATATTGCATTAAGCAAGAAGTTGATAAGGAAAATAATTCATGTTGAGATTGTTAGTTTGCAAAAAAAAATGTTCTCGGTGTTGCTTTGTCTGCACCACGGTGGGAGGACACATGCTAATATTTGTGATGGAGGTGTGCAATTTATCTTTGTCTGCCCTAGGTCAACATCAGATTCATGTCTAGGATGTCGACTCTTGGATCACACTTATGACTAATCATATTGATGGAAAGAAGCTCTATGTTCTTGGTAAAAAATGTTGTATTTGTATACTATAAAAAAGGCCAACTCTAGAAATGAATGCATTTTATGTATACATGTTGAAAAATCTCAAGGTAGAAGTGTGCGAAGAAATAATGAGTTGTTTTCGGGGAAAAAAAGGTGCTAGGTTTTTTCATAGATGCAATCACCTAGGCTTGCAACTTAAAGGCATGTTACATTGTGCAAGAAGTTGACATGGGAAAATAAATTCATCATGAGGTTGTTAATCTAGGGCTCTTGAAAGAAAATGTCGTCTTTAGAATTGCTTTGTTTATACAAAGGTAGTAGATACATGCTGATAATTGTGAAAGTGAAGTGCAAAGTGTCTTGGACTACTTTACTTGCATCAACTTCCAACTGCATGTTTCTTGGACTACACTTATTGGAGGGTATGTCGAGGGTAATCAAGCTATAAATTGATGAAAAGTGAGGGCTCCTATGCGTGCATCCTAGGTGAACATATGCATGGTGAGATTATTTCCAAGGGTAATTCTTTAATCCAGTTTTATGTGAGTGTGGTCCACTATTAAAAGCACAAAATCGTTGATGTGCTTCCCATCCACAATGTCGTCTCTTGGAATGAAATGTCTAAAAAGTATGTCCAATAAGAGCAGGAAGAAAGAAGCAAGAATCTGACATGGGCAAAAAAATTCTAAATTATTGTTAGTGATTGTGCTTAGCATTGATTTTTCCAACATGTATGCCAAATCTGAGGCACTTGTGAAAGCAATTTTGACAATCTTGATGTCCAATTTCTTCTCCTATCAAAATCACCTTTGCTTGCGCATGTAGCAACATGCAAGAAGTTGATTTCTAGCATAGAAATTCATGTTAATGTGCTTATGTAGCTTTAAAAAGAAAAAATAGTGTTCTACTTGCTACACCAAGATAGTGAAGGAGTCATGCTTCGAGAAGTAAGCTACATGTTGATGCAAATTGAGGAACATCCAAATGCGTGCATCACATACTAGCTTAGGTTGTCGTATGGCAAGTGGTATATACTTTTTAAAGCTCAAGTTTTTATGCTTTTGATGTAGAATTCTATCTCCTGAACTACATTGATAGCAAGATATGCTCAGCAAGGGCAAGGCCTGGAAGCTCAAGGCTATTTTCCAAGTGATTTTGGAACTTGAGCTTCTCTTCAAAGGTGATCACATATGCTTCCGTTTTGAAGGGTGTGACAACATGCAAGGCCTTGATGTTGGCAAAGATTTCCATGATGAGATTGTTATTTAGGAGAAAAGGTATCATGTCTAACATGCATGCCAAGTGTAGTGCACTTTTGAAAGCACAATGAGATTTTGACAGACTTCTAATGTGCATGCCACTTTTAGGCTACATTGATTATAGGATATGTTGGAAAAAAGAAAGGAAGCTCTAAGCTATTTTTAGTGAATACAAGGATAGGGATTCTCTCCAAATACAATCGCCTACTTGAGTATTCGCATCATGCAAGACAATGAGGGGGGCAAACAAATCAATGATGGGATGGTTAGTTAGGGGCTGTTGAAAATAGCAGTCTTGGAAATTCTTTGGGCCCATATTATGCTGAGTGTGGTTTGTTTAGCATGAAGACATTTGTTAATGCTTCTCTTCTTCGTCCTGAGTGTGGTTTGTTTAGCATGAAGACATTTGTTAATGCGTCTCTTCTTCGTCCGGAGAAAATCAATTGATATGGTTGTCTTTGAGAGTTTCTAGATTTATCTCTTCCATTCTTCTACTTAAGACATTTGTTGATGCTTCTCTTCTTCGTCCAGAGGATTTAGTTGATATGGTTGTCTTTTGCGAGTTTTTAGATGTTATCTCTTCCATTCTTCTTTTAATATGTGACTAGAATGCCAAATGGAAAACCTTAATAGAGCTTAGACAGATCATTTTATTTGATTATGAAGCATGGATATAATTGTGACTACTTCAAGGATGCATATGTAATGTTTTTAAAAATTCTCACCTTAGAGGGGAGGCAATCAAAGTTGTGCTTTTTTTGCTTTTAGCCGCAGCAACGTGGGGGTCACATACTAGTTGGCTATTATTATCATGCTTAGTTGCTTCTCCTTATGAAAGGTCAATAAATAACGTCTGATGGTTGGATTTTGGGGTCCATTGGCCAAACATAAAACTCTTTATGCGATACATGATGGCATTGAAGAGTAGCATATAGTTAATCACACTATCCCCATTATGTTTCCTACATGTAAATCCATTGGTTCCACTCCACAAAGATACACCATTGGCAATGAGCATACCCGTGCTATTACACATATGTAAAAGTAACTTTCCATAGTGATCCGGCTCTTTCTCATCCATTGAAGTACGATGATAAAAGTGAACTTCCTCCAACTCGCTTAAAATGTATGGCATACCAAATTGTTATCATGTTGCAATGTTTTTGTGCGAGCATTCATATCCCCAAATACAATAACATCACCTTCCCCTTTGAAATAAGCAATGTCCTCTTCTAAATTAAAAAAGGCTAATCTCTATCCATGCAAGCATAAAAGAGGGAATCATGATGAGGAATGTAGCAACCAACTACAAAAATGGGTGCTCTTTTTGGTGTCATGATTTTCAGCCACACATAATGTTTGTACTTGTCATCTTTCACAATTGATACAAAATCTTCCAATCATTTCTTAACCATGAATGCTACCCCTCCTTGCCCTCTTCGTTGCTTGAGATTCTTTGACCACATCAATGAATGTACATTGTAATCCTCCAAGCCTGTGTATCATGCTCCCAACTTTCAATAAAAAGTACAACATCGGCTTTGCTTGTTAGTTCATCAATGCCAACCCTTTCATTCCATGGGTATCCATTACAATGTTGAAAGCATATTTTCAATTGTGACTCGGTCTCATAGGTCATGCATTCCTATTTGCTCAGGGACTTGCCTCCTCCTTGGGCACATTTTTTTTTGTGACAGATCTCTTTATTTTTCTTATTGTTTTCCTCATATGCCTTGCGACGCATATTTTTGCTGCTTAATAGTGAAATCTTCACATACAAAACATTTTGTATTCCTCAAATAGATCCAACTATTATCAAGGATAATCTTTTGTTTGAGAGAGAGAGAGAGAGAGAGAGAGAGAGAGAGAGAGAGAGAGAGAGAGAGAGAGAGGTCCCTAATTGGGAGGCATGGCCTCCACGTGTCCTACCTTTCCCTTCTCAATCCTCTACCTCTAAATTTCATTACGTATCTTCTCGTCGTCTCCACTAATGGACCATTTTTTTATTTTCTTCTAGTAGGGGGTACCTACTCGCAAATGGCTTATATATTACAAAGGGCCCCACTTAAATAATAAGACAAATGGTGCACATTGCACCTCATCATTTTGAAAGAAAATAAAGTAAAATAAAAAGATACATTTAAAATCAAAACAAAAGAATATTTTAATGCTTTTGTATTTAAAAAAATAGATTTAAAAAGCATAGAAAATAATAAAACAATTTAGTGAAGTGATTTTTTTGAAATCCTTAAATGAGAGGGCCATTTATCAATACCTCACATGTGTTCAAGAAAGTCTTTTTGCCTAAGCGGCAAGTTTCTTGCTTATATAGATGCAAATTGAAAATACTATTAGAAATTTTTAAATTTACAAAATGTTTGAACTATTTTCTAATATATTTTATCGGGTTTTTTCCCAGCTACCACCCTTTGCAATTGCTTGATCTTGATTTCAATCGGCTCAAGGCTAATCTCAGACACACCTTTCTTGAACACTAGTCTTCTTCACATCATAAGATCAAACTCCTGAATATATTGTTTAAACTTTTGATATTTGAAATCTTTTTCAAGCATGCAAGAAAAAGTAAATGCAATTTTGGACAATAGCTTGCTCTACTTTTACATTAATTAACAAGATGCCCTTGCAGATTTTGATTTCCTAACTTTTTGGAAACACTGAGCCCCTATGCCTAAGTTCCCACGAACGCGCCATGCCTACGTTCCCACGAGGCCCCCCCTCCCTTCCATGGAGACCTCTCTGAGAAGACACCAGGCCATAGCCATGGCTACCTGCCTTCTCCTGCCTCACCTGCCCTCAAACACGTTAGGCTGTAGCCATTGCTAGACGTGGCTCACCTACACATGATGCCCCATGGATGGGGAGAGAGAGAGAGAGAGAGCCCTCTGGGGCCCCCGTCACAACACGAGCCCCTCTGTCGTGAAGATCGAGCCCCTCTTCCCTGTGCTGCTTCTTCTTTGCCTTGTCTGGAAGTCGCCCCTCTGTCGTGAACCGAGCCCCTCACCTCCAAGACGCACAAAGCCTCGTCAGCCCCGCAACCAATGTTGCCTCCCTGCTCGTGCCTCACGTGCACCTCGTGCTCCCTCAAGAAACGATGAACAGAGCAAGGGAGAAGTAAAAGCGCGCTCTACGCTCTCAAGCTTGCACCACAGGTCCAAAGGCCTCGGTTGAGAGAGAGAGAGAGAGAGAGAGAGAGAGAGAGAGAGAGAGAGCGCCAAAGCCTTGCCTCTATGCCTACTCTCACGCTTCACGAGTTAGACCCCTTGTCTCCTCTGCCCGAGGCTGCAACACGAAGAGGGAGGAGAAAGAAAAAACTCTCTCTCTCTCTCTTCGCATCCGTGTCTGTTACACGTGTGACGTGTCTTGAGCACATATTTGGTTTCGCCGCCAATGCGACATTAAATATCTCCAAAGATGAAAAAAAAAACTAGAAGATGCTAAAACTAGAATTCGAGTGCAGGATTTGGAAATGAATTGCTTCGTCGTTTTTTTTACACATAACGTAATTTGTGACAAAGATAAGAAACTCTCGAAGGAAAAGTTTGACCTCTCCCTTTCCCTTTCCCGTTCCCTTAAGGCAAGGGATTTTTTGAGATTCCTATGAAAAAGACATGCGTGCAACCAACTCAAAAGTTTAGCTTTATATTCACAAGACTTTTGAGACGCTTAGGGGCACTTGTTTTTTAAAGAAATTTGAACCTTTGGGTACTAAGCCTTTAGCAGGATTTTTTTCCCCTTGTTATATTGCAATTGTATGGCCTCTTTGGTAAAATTTGTTTCATCAATGTAAATGTGCACAAAGATAGTTGGATAACGGTTATGGGCTGAACCACCCCTTAAACACCCCCCCCCCCCCCCCCCCCCCCCTCCCTTTAAATTTTTTTTAAAAAAGGTGGCATAGTCTGATCTTTTAAGGTTATCTGAGGATCCCCAATGCTCACATATCTCGGTTCGTAGTGTAAGTTTCTTGCTTGAAAATGAAAAATGTCGTTTGTAATACCATTAGACCTTGCTTTTAAAGGTCAAAATTTGGGCATGTTAGTTACAAAATTGGGGCATGTTGGCACAAATCTTGGTTGTCTGACTAGTTTGTCCTAAAAAAAACATTGCCAAGAAAATGTTATAAAAAAAAAAAGCACAAGCTCCCTTATGAAGTGTGTGTGGTTGTGAAGGTTATCTACAATATCATATCAATCTTGTCTAACTATTGCCCTCTTTCAACCTAAGGGGCATCTCACTTTAGTGGAATACGATGCAATTTTACAAAAAACCAAAATCCTAGAGTGAGCCATGCTTTGGTTTCAATGTGCTTTCTAAAATCAAAATTAAGTGTCAAAGTAGTTGCAATAAGTTTTAAAACCATTCTTTTGACTACATAATGAGTTCATGTACAACATACTCGTTCTATATACTTATTAAGCGAAATTCTACGAGATCCCTCCCCCCAAACAAAAACACCTAAATCAATCTCTCTCTCTCCTCTCTCTTCTGTCTCTGTTCTCTCTCTTCCCTCGCGTGCTTGCGCATCGATTCGCTCTCTATGTCTGTTCATGCTTCGCTTGCACAGGCATGGACAACAGCTCTCCTCTGTCGCAACGGCTTCCCTCTGTCTCTCTCTCCGACTACTTCCTAGTCATTGTAGACCCCGCTTGCATAATGCCTTTACGCTCAGTCTGCGCGCTTGTGCGTGCGTGCGCACACACACACACACACACACACACACACACACACACACACACACACACACACACACACACAAACCTCGAACCTGCATCCGCTCCCGATTGAGAGACAGAGAGCCATCGTTGCGTCCCTCGCGATCACTCCCCCCCGCACAATGGTGGTCTACCGCATGTATGCAATGCATCAAAAAATTTGGTTTCGCTCGTGAACGTGACAGATGTCCTATCATTCCCTCTCTCCCTTCTCTCCTCCACGTGTCACAATTCACTTTTTTCACCTCAAGCCCTAGTGGAGCATCTCGTGAGATTCGCTTAAATACACAAGCTTCAAAATTGGGAGCACATATTTGAGTCCTTAGTAAAGTGTTGGATTTTTGGTGCAATTGTGAACCATTGGATAAAGCTTGCACATTAGTGTCACATGGGAAAAACCTTTCTTCTGTAATATCTCTTATAAGTCTTGGTGAGAGGTGTTGACATTTGTGTACCTCTCTCTTTAAAGAGGGTCAATCACACACAAATTACAATCTTGCACGTCATTGTCCACCTTTTTTCCCCTCAATTTCTACAATGATTCGAAGTGTTGTTTCAAACATTATTTTTATGGTGTAGAAGGCCCTTGTCCGGCTGCTCTTCTCCCCCCCCCCCACCCCTTGCTCGCCATCGCCCTCCTCCCTACCTGCTCACCCTGCCTCCCTGCTCGGTGTCTACACCCTGCCCGTTGCCCACAGCCCATGAGCCTATCCAGCCTGCCCGCCTGCCTTCCCTGCTCTA
This sequence comes from Adiantum capillus-veneris, assembly GCF_014529385.1. Taxonomy (NCBI): domain Eukaryota; kingdom Viridiplantae; phylum Streptophyta; class Polypodiopsida; order Polypodiales; family Pteridaceae; genus Adiantum; species Adiantum capillus-veneris. The sequence goes on along the minus strand of NC_140936.1, from coordinate 10,633,664 downwards.
CTGTCTACTTGCTGCCCTACCTACCTGCACATTGCTCCGTGTTCATTTCCTCGCCCTCTTTATTCTTGCTTGAATGGTCTTGACAACACCTTTGACATGCTTGGTCTAGCAGGAGGTCTTCATTTACCGATGCCTCTTTGCCCTTATTTCACAGCAGTAGACACAGATGGGGGCTCAAGATCTGCCACAGAGGGACTCCAATGAAGTCCCCTTGCCCGATCCCACTGAGCCCACCATTTGACCTACTCTCTCACCAATAGAGCAAGCAAGCCTAGCCGCAGAGATGGAATGCCTTCAGGAGACTTCCATCATCTACAAGATTCTCGTCACCTGAACCAACAGAGGAGAGCTGCATGATCTTATCCAGGTGCCTTCTCGTAGAGGTTGGCAAGATCTTGGATGTTTGGTTCCTCAGATGCGGCTACTATCACATAGAGTTCAAGACTTTTGAGATGGCGTCCAAGATCATCGCGATGAGACCCATGAATATCCAAGTAGTTCGAGCCCACTCTCAATAGTGGAGGCATGGTTTTGATCTAGCTACAGATGTTCTGGTAGAGGAGGCAGACCTTCCCATCTCTGTGGGAGTACCTACCACTTTTGTCCAAAATAGTCTCAGAGATCGGAACTCTCTTGGACACACCTCGCACGGAAGCCTTTATAGCTGCCAAGGCGATTGGCATCCCCTCAGTATGTGTTCTGATTAGGGACGCCCACACTCTCCCAAAGATCATCCTTCTTCCTTGAGTGAGTGGGGGTTGGTTCCGACAAAGCGTGGAGTATTCGGGCCTCTCAAATCACTGTTTCATTTTTCAATAGATGGACCATCTTACAAAGGCCTATATGGAGGAGACTTCAACTTGCACCACAGGCCCATCCCCAGCCCTCAAGGATGGCCAGCAGTAGTAGCAGACAGAGTCACAAAGTAGGCAGGTAGAACCACCCTCCGAGCCTGGGGCTCTAGCGGAGGAGGGTTGGTAGCAAGATCGTAGTCGACATTGACAAGGACCACCGTGTCAGCCTGGAACTCAAAGTGGGCCCAGGCTCCTACTCAGTAGCAGTGGGTTTCCACAGGGAACCGTTCTGACCCTCCTTAGCAGGACAAGGTCCCTGCTCTAGACTCCACCTCAGCCTCACCCTTGACAGCCCCTCCTCCCCCAAAGATCCCACCTCTTCCGCCTCTCCATCTCGCCCTCCTCCCTTTGCTGTCGACCCCCCCTCTCCCCCTTCTCCCTCAAGCCTCTTGCTCCTGCTTCTCCTCCCTCTCCATCCCCGCAGCCGTCCTAGGGGGCAAGGCCTTCCTTGGCTGCTAGGAGATCTCTTGGTAGAACTTTTGCCATGAGCCACTTGGCGAGAGGGGCATCCTTTCTTGCGATCCCCTCTTCTGGTGCAGATGTCCCCCTTTGTAGCAGTTCCTCGTGGTCTGATGAGCTTCGACATTCATCGTCGTTGAGATTTCTTTGCCTACGACTTTACATGATTTCTAGGCAACCCCTCACCAAAGCTTGAGGCAGCCTGCTTCAGAGTTAATGTATTGTTCCTTACAACTAGGGGGATAGAGGCCTTGGACTCAGGGGTTGGCTTCTCTTTTCCCCTATGCAGCAGACACCCTGATGACTGGACTCTAGACTCAGTGTTGGACTGGATGCAGACACATGACCTAGAACTCTCTCATCACATGGGAGACCAAGGGGTTACAGACTTTCTTTAGAGTGTGTGGCCATAGGCCATAGGCCATAGGACAAGTTTTTTGTGACACCTCATACTCAACAGGATGTAGACACATTGTGGTTCACTTCTTTGCTAACACGTAGAGCCCGCCATGTTATGTACACATACATGAGGACACATACATGAGGACTCCTGCACATGGCTCGATCTACCTGGGCTTGGGCTAGACACTCTTTGCAGTCATGCCTATCTTGGGGACACTCGGATGCGGATTACTCCCCATCCAAGCCTACCTTGAAGATAGCATGGTTAGTTGTTGCTGCATCATCAGTTCTCTCTCGCTCCCCATGAGGATAGTCTCATGTAATGTGTAGGGATTAGGTGGGCCCTAGTTTCAACGTCAGAGGGGCCAACTGCGTCAAGAGATTCAGTGATGCCTTGTTTGAGGAGAGATTGACCTTCTTATGCTACAGGAGCATCATCTGTGTGAGAATCACATTAGACGTTGTGGTCAGCTTTTGCATGGACGATGTGAGACTTTTTGGTTAGCTGCATTTGGACCTGGAGGCATCCAGGGTGGGGTATGTATGACTATTGAGGATTCTTTGCAGTAGGCCATTGTGGGCAGAGGGATTATTGTGCCAGGCACAGATAAGTGGATCACTACGCATGTTCAAGGTTGCCTCGTGGGCTTCCTAAACATCTATACGCCCAATGTGGCGATTGCACGTGTAGAGTTTTGGTCTCAAATTTTTTAGTCTCTGTCGCAAGCAAAGCAATGGTGCATTTGGGGGGGTGACTTCAACATGTTGGAGGACCCCTGTGACACAATTGGAGGTAGCCATACTACTGTGCATGGAGTTGAGTTGGCAGGTTGGGAGAGATTTTGTATGACTACGGGTTTCAAATGTGTGGAAGCATTCTAGCTTTGTGAGGCCCCCAGATAGCCTGGCCTTCTCTCGTTCGGGACTACAGAGTGGGAGAGTGAATCTATCTCGAATAGATCGTTTCTACACTAGTGTCCACTTCTGTGACTTGGGTGGGACAATTGGCATTCTGGCTCGGACTTCCTTTTTGGACCATGCACCAATGATCCTTACATTGACAGATAGGCAGAGGAGGGGGAGCACGATGCTACACATCCCTGAGAGGGTCTTGCTAGACTCTGTGCTCAGAGAGTGAGTGGTGGCTCTCTGGACAAAGGGCTTATACATGCAGGATTCTCTTGCTGGAAGAGTGGCCTCTGGACTTGCTTAGCTTAGTCAACTCTTTCTTCAAGAGTCTTTGGCTCAACTAGCTAGAGCGAGAGAGGAGGAGCAGTGTCTCTAACGGGGCTTTGCTTCCTTGTAGAGGATGCAAGAGCAGCATCTAGACAGTCCTTGGTTGGAGGAGCAGTTGTAGCACGCTCACTAGGAGCTCGTCAGCACAAAGGAGAGGTGCCATGAGTTTTCCTTCCATCGACAGGCATCTTAGTGGACCCACGTGGGTGACAGAGTGACAGGCGCTTTCTTTGAGGCAGTGGGACCTCGAAATATGCATGCCAAGGTCAGCCAACTGAGGAGGCTCGATGGGTCAGTTGCGTTAGAGCCAGAGGACATGCGTGTAGTTGCTGACTTTTACCATGATCTACAATCTGCATCAGTCAGAGCGTCAGGATGCATGCAGAGAGAAAATGTGGACACAAATGCCTTGTCTTGTGAGACTGAGGAGATGTGCCAGAGGCTTGAGCTACCGCTTCAGCTAGAGGAGCTACACACGGCCCTTAGAGCACTTCCCCGTCGTAGCTATCAAGGTGAGAATGGTTTGACTTCCAGTGTTTTCTTGGAGTACTGGACTTGCTTGGCTCAAACCTTTGCAGCGCTTTTCAATACATCTTGCACACAGAAGAGATGCCTGACAGCATGAATGAGGGCTTGATTTACCTCAATCCCAAGGAGGGTGGCTCCTTGGATGAGTCACCATTCTCAAATCATCCTACAAAATTCTTGCCAAGGCTCTAAGTTTGAGGAACCAGTCACTTCTAGAGAGCATTATACATGGGACCTAGACATGTTTTGTCAAGGAGCATAGTATCCTTGACAACATCTTTACTTTCTGGGAGGCTTCTGTCTCTAACACGGCTCTGTGGTGAGGATCTGGTGATACTTCTTCTCAATTTTGAGAAGGCTTATGATAGAGTTTACTAGCACTTTCTGGAGGACACTCTATGCAGGATGGGCTTCTTAGATGCTTGGATCAGAGGTGTGTTATCTCTGTACAGACGGGCACACAGTCAGGTACTTTTGTCAGGAGGTAGAGGTGATCATTTCATGCTCACACGTTCGGTCAGACAGGCCTGCCCTCTTGCCCCCTTCTAGTTAGTACCCCCTACTCGCAAATGGCTTATATATTACAAAGGGCTCCACTTAAATAAGAAGATAAATGGTGCACATTGCACCTCATCATTTTGAAATAAAATAAAATAAAAAGGAAGTAAAATAAAAGGATACATTTAAAATCAAAACAAAAGAATATTTTAATGCTTTTGTATTAAAAAGAGAGAGATTTAAAAAGCATAGAAAATAATAAAACAATTTAGTGAAGTGATTTTTTCGAAATCCTTAAATGGAAGTCTTTTTGTCTAAGCGGCAAGTTTCTTGCTTATATAGATGCAAATTGGAAATACTATTTGAAATTTTCAAATTTACAAAATGTTGAACTATTTTCTAATATATTTTATCGGGTTTTTTCTCATTTACCACCCTTTGCAAATGCTTGATCTTGATTTCAATCGGCTCAGGGCTAATCTCAGACACACCTTTCTCAAACACTAGTCTTCTTCATATCATAGGATCAAACTCCTATGAATATATTGTTTAAACTTTTGATATTTGAAGTCTTTTTCAAGCATGCAAGGAAAAGTAAATGCAATTTTGGACAATAGCTTGCTATTCAAAAGTTCAAAAGTTTTAGCTTTCTATTCATAATATTCACAAGACTTTTGAGACCCTTAAGGGCACTTGTCTTTTAAAAACAAGGTGAAGAGTCACGATGGCTTGCTGAAGGTAAGGGGAAGGGGGAAGATTTATTGAAAGTAGGTCTCAATCAGTTGTGCAATTGTATTGTTTTGATATAGAATTGTATTGTCTATATACACACATAATTAGGCCCCTATCACACCGGGCCGCGTGTCCATAATGAGTTGGATGACCATGATCAACATGCCCTTGCATGAGAAGAGTTTATATTACAATAGCTAGCACAAATGCTGTCACATTGAGTGCGTGCAAGAAATTAGAAAAGTTGCTACGCGTCCAATCAAACGGTAGGATTAGTGTTGGGGTTGAAGTTGGGTGGGTATGGGAGGTCGATACAGTTTTGGAAAACGTGTGTCGCTAAGCTAGACGGCCAACTAAGTTGGGGAAACATGGAAATCACCCCAGTGTGACGGGTGACTCCATCGTCACATCCATTGATTGGTTGGGAAGAGAATAAATGTTGTCTGCATGTCCCAATGTGACACGGATGTTAGGAACTAGCGGTTCCAAACTGGCCCTATCGATCTGTATGGCCCCCACCATTGCCTTCGACAACGGATTATGGATATGGGAACTGCACTTTCCCTTTGTCCCAAGCCCCCCTACACAGATGCACACACATCTACATAGAGGTGAAATGGTCAACAAATAGTGAGGTTAAAGTTTGTGTAAATGTTGAAAGAAAAGGGGAGTTTTTTTATGGCCTTCAAATTGAAAAAAATTGAATCATCCTTAAGACGACACTTATTTGTTCCAAACTCTATTAAAAAGTAGTAGAGATGCCTTGTCTCTTAAGATGGATCTACTTAAACAAGGTGAAAAGATCACATTGACATTTTAAGATAAAATAAAGTAAAAAAATTAAAAAACAATAAAAATAAAGAGACCCCATTACAAACTAAAAAGTAGATCTAATAAGCATAGATAATAATTAAACAAATTCTTTAAAAAAAGTAGATTCAATAAAAATAAAAAATAAAAAAATATTTTCATGAAATATCCTTTTAGGAGGTCTTAAATGAAACAATTCTTTTACAAATCAAAATATTACATTATTTCACATCATGTCCTTTTAAGAGGTCTTAAATGAAAAGATATTTTTTACAAATCAAAATATTACATTGTTTCACATCATAGGATCAAAATTCTATGAATGTACTACTGATGCTTTGTTCTTTAAGGTTTTCTAAAGCAGTCCAAATAAACAAAGATAAAATAATTTTTTTAATGAAATGGAGCCCACGCTCTTAAATGAAATCATTTTTTTACAAACTAAAATAACAAAAAAAAAAGTGGAAGAGGAGCGTGACCCAATTTTCAATGGTTCTCTTTAAAGAAAGAGGTACACAAATGTCAACACCTTTCACAAAAACCTAAAAAAAGAATTAAAAAACAAGAAATTGTATATGTGTCCTCCATTTGATCGACTTACATCCACGGTACACAATTTGCACCCAAAATCCATCCATCTCACTATGGTCTTCTGGATACCAAAAAATTGAACCTTTGGGTACTAAGCCTTTGCATGATTTTTTTTCCCCAAATAGCCTTATGTAGGCCATAGTGAACTTTCACCTTGTTATATTCCAATTGTATGGCCTCTTTGGTAAAATTTGTTTTATCAATGTAAATGTGCACAAAGATAGTTGGATAACGGTTATGGGCTGAACCACCCCTAGCCTCCCCCCCACCCCCTTTTTTTTTTTAAAAAAGAAAGGGTGGCATAGTGAGATCTGTTAAGGTTATCTGAGGATCCCCAATTCTCACATATCTCGGTTTGCAGTGTAAATTTCCCGCTTGAAAATGAAAAATATCGATTGTAATTCTATTAGACCTTGCTTTTCAAGGTTAAAATTTGGGCATGTTAGCTATAAATCTTAGAGAATACCCTAGATTTTGGCACAAATCTTGGTTGTCTGCTAGTTTGTCCTTAAAAAACATTGCCAAGAAAATGTTTTTTTTTTAAAAAAAGCACAGGCTCCCTTATGAAGTGTGGAAATTTAACAAGAGAACCAAAATCCCAGAGTGAGCCACGCTTTGGTTTCAATGTGCTTTCTAAAATCAAAATTAAGTGTCAAAGTATTTGCAATAAGTTCTTAAGCCATTCTTTTGATTACATAACGAGTCCTTAGTAAAGCGTTGAATTTTTGGTGCAATTGTGGACCGTTGGATAAAGCTTGCAGATTAGTGACACATAAGACAAAACTTTCTTTTGTAATATCTCTTATAAGTCTTTGACAGAGGTGTTGACATTTTTGTACCTCTCTCTTTAAAGAGGGCCGATCACACACACATTACAATCTTGCACATCTCTCCCACCCTTTCCCCCCTCAATTTTCTACAATGCTTCCAAGTGGTGTTTCAAACATTATTTTTATGTTTTTGGAATATATTATTGTCTGAATACTTTATTGTTACACTTGTTTCAAGAAACATAATATTTTACTGTGATAACAAATATTTTAAGAAATTACTATCACTTTCTTGTTTTCTCTCATAAAAAATCTTTTATTATTAAATTATTCTTATAGCTTATGTAGGCCATAATGAAATTTCACCTTGCCATTAGGAAAAATATGAACCCCAAAAGGGCCCTTTAGCTTAAGGGGTGATTAAGCATGGACGAATAGGAAGAGGGTGGTGGCCATAGCTATAGCCTCAAAAAACTAGGGTAAGAGGGGGCATGGGGGCCTATTTGTTCCTCTCATTATAGCTTTGTCCCTTAGAAGAGAGAGAAAGGGGGGGAGGGGGGGGGGGGGGGAGGAGGAGGTGGTTTTCCCTCCATTTTCATGGGCGTCGGACATAAAGTAACCCTAAAATTTCAAATTTAAAAAAAATCTCTAAATCTCACTTTTCACTCCCCAAAAGATCCCCTAACCAAATACATGGTCAAAAATCTATTTTCTTTTACCAAAATTTGCATTTCTCAGCCATTTCTACCTCCTCCTCCTCCTCCTCTCTCTCTCTCTCTCTCTCTCTCTCTCTCTCTCTCTCTCTCTCCAGGCTTTCCATAGCTACATCACATATGGAATCTTTCCATAGCAGCAACACATATGGAAGATTTCCATAGCTGTTCACGATTTAAACACACACCTCTCTCTCTATGTGCTTTCTCATTTTCATCTACACCTCCACTTTCTTCTCTCTTCAAGATCTCCATGGCTACAACACTCGTGGAGACATTTCCAAGCATCTCTTCTACCCTTTCTTCTACTACTTCATGGCCCATCATCTACAAGTTATCCATGTCTATGGCTGCAACATTGGGGTAAACTTCTCCAACCCTCTCTTTTACCCTTTTAGGTACACCTTCTTAACTCATCATCTCCAAGCTTCCCATGGCTGGAGCACCTACAAATACTCTGTCAACCAGCTCTTGGCTCCTTGCCATGGCTGTAGTATTGCACTCCAAGGTTCTCCATTGAAGGTTTAATCCTCTGTATCTACCTCTCTCCAAAATTATTTACTTCTTCCTCCTCCATCTCTAGCTCATTCAAAACCACTATCAAACCCTCTTGCTGTAGCCCCTTCCTCTGTGCAACAATGTCAAACTCTACTACTCACAAAAAGCCAAAAGATGAGGTAGAAAGGGTTGTCTTGTACAACACCAGATATTCTAATGGGGAGTGGGTGCCTCAAGTGTTCAACAAAGGCGCTTGGGTCTGTATGCAACCTACAGCCACCGGGTCTCATCGTGTTTGAGATTGTGGCAACTTGGATCAACATTGGAAAGGAAGGTCCCCCCTCCAAAAGACTTTGTATCATGGTTTCTCCCATAAAGAGAGGCATTTTACAATACATTTCTTTGTGTTCCTTCAATACTAGCTAGTTCAATGAAGATGGAAACTTCATGCACTAAGCAAAACACTTATCAAACACAACATCAATTCCCTCACAGTCTCAGACCCAAGACCTCACACACCTTCAAAGATGGTGAGAGCTAGCGGGGTATGAGAGTAGATTGAGAGGAAGAAGGAGTATTATTACGAGAAAGATGTACATCTCCTCATGTAATCACTCATATTAGCATAGCTTAGCTTAGTAATTAGCATGGTAGAGGAGATGAGCATGCATTGAAGCTTGGCTCTTGGTTGGATTTGCATCACAAAGCCAAGAGTTGTTGGTGTAGGCCTCCCTTCTCACAAGCTTGGAGTAGGTGATAAGCTTTCCATTAAATCTTGAGAAGGAGAGAGAGTCTTCTTTACTTCACACATGAGCTAGTGTGAGTGTGTAGGTGATAATGCCCTTGAAAAATCAGCTCCCTCTCTCTCTTGGTCGACCCCTCTTGCTATTTTCTCTTGCTAGCATCCTATTGGACCTCCCTAAGCTTAGCCAATGGTAATTAGGGAGTGTAAGTGATAACCTTCTGACATATGTCCCCCTTTCCCCTTTTGTGAGAGCTTTAGGTAATTATTTAATTCAACTAAGCTCTCATTGGACCCATTTACCTCCTGGTCAATAGGAATCAGGCAAGCCATTAGGTTGTTGAATGCTCATTGGTCCCCTTGGGACACTGTCCAATAGTCTTCTAGAGAGCTTAATTCTTATTGGTTCTTTTATTAAGTCTTTTTAAATTAATTAAACTAGATTTACTCTAGCCTAATTCTCATTGGTCCACCTCCAAGGCCATCCAATAGGAATTGGGTACACCTTGTGGGCATCTGGGCTAGGGAGCTGACATGTGTCCCTCATTCCCTTTGTGTAAAGGGAGCTTGTGTGTGTGTGTGAGTGATTTTCTCTCTCATCCCCTACTTGCAAGGCTGGCCCCCTCCTATGGAGGGATTCTCAAAGACTTTTGGGACACACACAAAGCATCCAATTCCCCCAATGTTTGGGACACAACCTTTGAATTTTGGAACCTTAGCATTTTGGAAGTCTTAATGGGCTGAACTTTAGGGTCTTTTAAGCCCATTGTTGCACATGGATCTTTTACAGATGGCCCCCCCTTTGGATCCCTATTTTCCGTCCTTTGGATCCCTATTGTGGTCGATCTGCTAGCGTAACCAATATTCTAGCTTTTTCTTCCCTGGCACTTCCCCATATTAAATGATCAGTTTAACATGATAAAATCATTTAGGAGAATTAGATATTGATTATTATGACATTACCTCTGTTTTGAAATCATAGTCGTCCTCGACTATGGGGTAGAGACGATAAAGCATATTCATTAGTTCTTTTCGTAGTGGGTAGAGGATCCCTATGTTACCCTACGACATCATTCCACAATGGATGACTAGTCCATTTCGCGCTTGAGAGCCTGAGGCTGCCGCAAGCATGTCTGCACATTAGTCCTATCATCTTCCAGAGGAGAGTGACAAGCTCTACTTGGTGTTCGGGAGACGTTGTCTCCGTAAACTTGATCTAAGCATGCATACTACTTCATTTTTGTGCACAATAAAGAAAAAGAGTCTTATAAGACAAAAATTTTGTTCATTTTTAACATTTGTACATTTGCTTACTCTTGGGAAGGATTGTAAGCATTGACAAGGTTTAGGTTATCCTTTAATTGTATACCTTGCATCCATTTAGCATCTTCAAAAGGATAATTCTTAAACTTAATAAGATATCGTCGGATAGTCTTATCACCTCTTAGTACCTTGTCTGCATGTCGGAGAATGGACTCGGGCTGCAGCACCTCTTCTTGGTCCTCGATCTCCGGTGGGTCTTCAATAGTTGGTTCTTGAGGTGGCTCTTCTTTGTGAGGCTTTAGTAGGCTCACATGGAAAGCATTGTGTATGAGCCAATGGTTGGGCAACTTGAGTTGATAGGCCATCTCATTGATTGGCCTAAGAATCTGGAAGGGACCATCGTACCTTTTTGCTAGCTTAGCATAGTACTTTTGGTGTCCCGTAGGATTCTTGCCCGTCGTGTGCCTTAATCAAGCCTTGGGAAATTTGAGTAAGACCCAATCATTTTCTTTAAAGGCTTGGGCTCTTCTGTGCTTGTCAGTAGGAGCCTTTTGCCTTTGCTGTGAGATAGAGATAGCATCCTTAACCTTTTGGAAAGATGCTTGTAGGTCTCGGCTATACTCATCTGCAGCGAAGATCCTCCCTTGTACCTTAACTAGCAAGGGACTTTTTGATCTTCCCTCAATTACCTCAAAAGGTGCTTTTTCCGTGGAAGTATGTACAATGTTATTGTAGGCATACTCCACTAAGGGTAAGTACTTCTCCCATTACGATCTTTGATCTACTTCCGTTACATAGGCTTTTAGTAGATCGAGAATTGTTAGGTTAGCTATTTCACTTTGGCCATCCGTTTGCGGGTGATAGGGTGAAGATAAGTTTAGCCTTGTTCCTAAATTCTCAAAGAGACCCTTTCAAAAGTTACTGGTCATTCTAGGATCTCTATCCGACACTATGGACATTGGCAAGCCATGGTACTTCACTACAAGAGGCTATTCATATTAGCGACGCTCACACAGCGACGCTCAAAAAAAAAATCCCGGCGTCGCTATGAGCGTTGCAAATTTACAAAGAAATTTGCGACGCTCATAGCGACGCCGGCTGGGCTAAAAAAATAACCGAGCGCGCCCAAAAACTCATATCTCAGATCTGAGTTTTTCGGCGCCCTCAAGCAAGGAGCAGGTAACGCTCTTCCTCTCTCTCTCTCTCTCTCTCTCTCTCTCTCTCTCTCTCTCTCTTTTTCTTCTCCACACACACACACACACACACACACACACGAGGAGAGGAAGGAGAGCCAGGTATGCTCCTTCCCTCTGCTCATTCTCATGTTCCCTTCCCCTCTTTCTCTCTCCCTCTCTCTCTCTCTCACACACACACATACACACACACACATAGTGTTTTTGAGAGAGAGAGAGAGAGAGATAGATAGATAGATAGATTTTATTATCGTCCTCGGAGGTCAAATATGACCTATGGGACCAAAGTTACATGTGATGTAGTATGTGTATGGCTGATGAGTGACTCTCGATGCTCCAAAATTGTAGTGATGAGAGTCGCAATGGAGAGCCCACACTTTGGCTGGGAGAGGAAAGTGTGTAGGTCTAAGTTATGGCTGAAAATGTGAGAGAAGCAAGTTCGGATGTGATCAAAAGCTGAGCACTCTAGTAGTGTGTGGTACTCAGACTCTCGAACTTGCAGTGAGCATAATGTGCACAATCGATTTGACTCTTCTCCATTGCCCCAACGCCCTATCTCGCATCGAAGGAAATGGGAGATCTATTACAATTAGTTTACTTTAATAAAACTCTAAATGTATAATGATCTGATAGATTTTTACACGACTGTATCGTATTTTTATGTTGTGTAGATTGCTTAAAGAGCACATACTACCAGCTGACAATGTGATGCCAGATTCCCGAGATGAAGCAAGAAAGATTTTGCGAAACTTGGGGATGGATTACAATTCTATCCACACTTGTCCTAATGACTGCATTCTTTACTAAAGAAGGAAAGCTTACCGGTTTGAAGTCACTCGATTGGCATAAAATGTGTCAGGTACGTTCATAGTGGACTTTAATATTATTGCATAAAATGTGGACTTTAATATCATTGATGCACATACTTTACAGTTTATTTTACCGGTTTCCATTGAGGGATGTTTGTCTCTCGACATCCGTAACACAATCTACAAACTTACAAAGCTGGTGCAATGGATCTCACAAAAGGAGATCAATGTAGACTCCATACCATTCGCCAAACTAAATGCTGCGGAGCTTGTGTGCATGTTTGAGAAACATTTTCCTACTACCATGCTAACCATTCAGGTGCATCTTCTTGTTCACATAGTTGATGAGGTGGAAATAGCTGGCACAGTTCATTCCAGATGGATGTTCTTCTTAGAACGTTTCATGAAAACGCTTAAGGGATATGTGCGTCAAAAGGCACGTCCGGAGGGTAGCATGGCAGAAGGTTGGTTGGTATCAGAGTCCCTAGTGTACATTGGAGAGTGGCTAGACGGATTTGATAAAGCCCGGGACACGCTATGGCGAACCATAGATGATGAGCGCATATCTGGGATTGTCATGTGCAATCTCGGTGTTGAGAAGAAGATGACGGAAGATCTAGAGGCTAAAATCAACCGATTTTGCTTCACAATCCAGTGATGCAAAAGTGGATTTCACAATATGAGGACGCAAAGCAAGAGCGACAAAAGGGCACGAATCGAGTGGAGACAGGGAAGACGACCACCGATGCACTATCCAGCGGTTCTGGAGAGCCTACCAACCTTCATGAGCTTAAGATGGTTACACAACCAATTGAAAAGCGCACAACAATGCGGTGACTAAGTGACTGAGGAAGAGTGGGAGTACTTTCGGGGTTGCGCGACCAAGGTAAGTTTGCAATGTACGACTAGCAAGTGACTTTATTTATAAACGTTTGAACGGCCACTCATAATCTTTGTTCGTTGTAGTATAAGTCATACACAGCAGCATGGTGTAAAGGTCGACATTTTAGGGTGGAACGAATCGACAAAAAGCGTTTTACTCAAGATTGTGGAATCATGGCAAAATTTGAACAGTCTAGTCGACGACGTTCCTCTGATGCAGATCCTGTGGTGGCGGAACTCACTTACTTCGGCACGCTGCAAGAGATTTTGAGGATCGATTACAGAGGATTTTTTGTCTACTTGTTCGACGTGCAATGGTTCAAGATAATCATGGAGGGTCGCAACGCTACTGTGCGTAGAGGAGAGTCTGGTTTTCTTGAGGTGGATTCTACTAAGAAATGGACTGACCTAAGAGACACTTTCGTACTACCCGAGCATTGTGAACAAGTAAGTATGTAAATAGTTAACATCCCCCTTTTACAAGTTATGTGCTTGAAAGCTCTCATGTAAGTTATGTGGCTCTGGCAGGTAATATTTCATCCTACAAAGTCTACATCAAACTGGTGGTACGTCATAGAGGTAGCCCCTCGTAGTGCAAGGACGTATGAAGGCTACCGTGTGCCAATCACAACGGCATCAATGGAGGAGATCAGAGAAGATGCTCAATCGGAAGCCGCTGCGGTGGTGCCAGATGAGCATCAAGATGCTACTACTCTATATGGGGTGCTTGCAGAGGAGCTACAAAATGAAACAGAGGATATGTGTTTAAACGGAGAGCTCTATATAGATATAGGAAGTTATGCTGAGTTATGCGAGGATGAGAGAGAGATCTCTTAAAGCCACAAATATTATATTTGAACAATTTTGCTCCGTGTTGTAAAAGCTCTGGCTCTCTAAGTACCTTCCATGGTGTATAACGCTCTTTTCTACTCGCGCTCACATCTTTTGATTGAAAATTCTGAGTTTTCAACTTGCCTCTTCTATCACTCAATTCATTGCGCCATTGTATTTATATGCGTCATTACGTCATTGTATTTAATGGTCTTTGCGTCATTGTCTACTCTATTCATTCAATATTAAGTTTAAATATTCGTGTGTTTAATGCAGGTATGGATGATGAGGAGTTTCTTTCTTCTTTGTCACCGCAGCAGAGACAGTGGTACGTGGAGCGTCATCGCTCTGGCGCATCATCGCGCGTTCCTACTCCATCCGCATCTCCCTCTCTTTCGGAGCATTCGGCGCGCTCCGAAGCTTTGGCGTCAATGAGACGAGCTTCACACTCGTCTAGACACCGGCGCTCTAGTGGTGGTGGTGGCGGTTGTTGTGGGGATTCCGCCACCAATGCCTCCACACCGCCTCGTGTTCGACGAGGCTCTTTACCCTCCCCTTCTTTGCCCGCCCCCACACCAGCCACAACATCGCCATCTACGCCAGGTTTTGCACGGTTGACTATTCCTAGAAGCTACACACCTCTACCTACTCCGCCAAGAGCCATCCCACTCGACACTCCTCGCTTCGGGGCCCAGACGCCGGTGGAGACACCTGACGTCCGTACCCCCATCGACACGTCGCTAGAGACCCCTGCCGGGACACCCAGGTTCACGCGTCACCGGCCAGAGGGCTTGTCTTACTCCGTCGACTTCAGCGGCGGCATCATCATGGATGATGACGGCAAGAAGGTGATCTCGCGCATGCGTGGTCTTTGCTCTCAGCTGTTTAGACACTACATACTAAACAAATGGAGTGAAGTACCAAGTGATTTAAAAAGCAGAGTCATCAGCATACTTCATGATGAGTTTCCCGTTCCAACATGGGATCAGCGCTTCAATGAAGACCTGATGAAGATTCGAATGCGCGAATACTACAAACACAAGCGTTCCAAAGTGCAAAAAGCAATCAAGAATGGGTGGAACAGGCCAGATTGGCTGGCCAAAGAAGATTGGAAGAATGCGAAGAAAGCAGCGCGCGAGAATCCCGACAAGTGGAAGCAACAAAAGGATGCAGCCAGAGCGCGAGTAGAGGCAGGGAGCTCGCACCACTTGGGGAGCGGTGGATGGGCATCATTTGAGGCCGATTTTGTAAGTGTTTTCGCATTGCTCTTTATGTTTGATAGTTTAGGGTTTATGAGTTTTTTAATTCTAACATAATGAAATCTTTGTATGTTTTGACAGTGGTCGATGACAGGACGTGATCCCACACCATACGAGCGCGAGTACGCAGGCAGGAAGGGCTTAAACGCCCTGATGGACATTCTCAGTTCTCGCGGCGGCATGGTTAGTATTAGGGTTTACTCTTTTCTATTTTTTGTATTGTTTTATAAATGTCGTTATATGTTTATACTTACTGAAAGCTGTCTTATTGTCTTTTTTTGCAGAATCCGACAGATACACCGATTGGACGCGATGAGACGTCTGACTAGACGACGTCAGTTTAGCCGTAGCTAGATAGCATTAGTTTAGGGTTTCTCATAGCTTATGTATCATGAGACGGATTTTATACGTCTTTTTGAACCATGTATATTATTACATTTGTCACCGCAGTTCCTTTTGCCAATCAATTCTTTATGCCTATGATGTTGTACAATTGTCATTATTACATTTTCCAATCAATTCATTTTGCCAATGATGTGTACAATCGTCAATTTTGCAAACAATGCGTCTTGTGGGTGACTATTTTGGGTCTATTATCTACCCTTGCACTTTTTTAAAAAAGTGAATCAAGTACAATATGGTTGATGAGTGGCAGGGCATTCAATGCCCTGCCACAAAAAAAAAATCTCTCGGGCGTCGCTATAACCGTCGCTATTTATGGCTCTGTAGCGTCGCTATGAGCGTCGCTATAGTCTTCTGTGTCAACGTCGCTATGAGCGTCTCTATATAGCGACGCTCGTAGCGACGGTTTTAGCGACGTCGGGGGTTATAAAAACCCAGTGTATTTTCGTCTCTAACAGCGTCACAAGAGCACACAACCTCTTGTAGTGCTTGAAGATTTTTGAAATGAAGAGGGTTGCCATTTGATGGCCTTTGATAGTCTTTTTGACAGGTATAAACTGAGATTGTTTATTGAACCCGTCTACTATCGTCCATATTCCCGTATTCCCATGGATAGACTTAGGCAATCCAAAGATAAAATCCATGGATATAATCTCCCATGGTGAATTAGGGATTGGAAAAGGTTGAAGCAATCCAAGTTGCTTCCCTCTATCAAACTTCGTGTTTTGGCATACCACACATTTAGAAACATACTCTTGTATGTTTTCTTTCATGGTAGGCCAATAGAAATATGTTTCAATCCCCTTTAGGGTAGACTGAATCCCTCTATGCCCTGCATAAGGAGGAGCATGAGATTCATACATTACTTTCTCACGTAGTGTGCTAGTAACACATAGTCTATTGCCATAGAGAAGATAACCATCTTGTAAAGTAAATGGTTCCTCTTTCTTCCCTAGTGCAAGGGCTGAAACCACATCTCTAAAATCAGGATCAATAGCATACCCATCTATCATAGAAGATAGATCATTGTGAGGTGCTATGGAAACAGCATTCACTCTCGGCCGTCTTGAGAGTGCATCGGCTACTTGATTATGCTTGCCAACAATGTGAGCAATATGAAAATGAAATTGTGAAAGAAAATTTGCCCACCTCATTTTTTTGTTAGAGACTTTGGTGATCCGTTCGCAGAATAAAAGGAGTCCCCAATAAATAGTGCTTCCATGAGTCTAAGGCATGTAGAACTGCAAGGAGTTCCTTTTCATATATGCCTAGAGCTTGCTCAACAGGGTCGAGCCTTCGTCTCTCATATGCTATGGCATGCCCTTCTTGAAGCAAAATAGCTCCAAGGCAATCACCACAAGCATCACATTGGACCTCAAATGGTTTTCAAAGATCCGGTAGTGTAAGCACAGGTTGAGAGATAAGTTTTTTTAAAAGCTTTTCGAAAGCATTGTTCTCCTTGGCACACCATGTCTACCTAACATTTTTCTTTGTTAGGTCATGTAATGGTCCTGCTATTAGTGAGAACTTTTCTATGAAGCGTCTATAGTATGCGCACATACCTATAAAGCTTCTTAACTCGTGAAGATTCCTTGGTTTAGGCCCCCCTTTTATTACCTCTAACTTTGATGGATCCATTTGGATGCCATCTTGAGAGATAATGTGACCTAAATACCAAATCTCTTGTAAAAAAATTCACTCTTCTTTCGATTAACATAAAGTTTATTCTCTCTTAGAACTTGAAATATTACCTGGAGGTGTTGCTTGTGTTCATCTAATGAGTTAGAGTAGATGATGATATCATCAAAGAACACTCCAGTAAAGGTTCAGTGAGGCCTGAATAGCTTCTCCATCAAGCGGTTGAATGTGGCTGGTGCATTGGTCAAGCCAAAAGGCATGACAATGTATTCGTAAAAACCAAACATAGTGCGAAATGTGGTCTTTACAATGTCTTGATCAACTATCCTTATTTGATGATAGCTACTTTTTAGATCAATCCTACTGAAGTAGGTGGAGCCTTGTAGCTTATCAAATAGGTTTTCTACTCGTGGAACGGGAAATCTATTTTTGATAGTGATCCTATTTAGTGCTCTATAGTCGACACACATACGATATGTGCCGTCTTTCTTTTGCACTAGTAGCACAGGAGAACAAAATGAAGATGAGCTAGGCCTAACCATGCCCTTCTCAACTAACTCATGCACTTGCCGCATAATCTCCTCTTGTTGAGCTTCAGAAACTCTATAAGGAGGTGTGTTAGGCGGTGAACTTCCTGGAAGAAGTTCAATTGCATGGTCATCATTGCCTCGTTTAGGAGGTAGCTCGCAAGGGATGTCCTCAATAAAGACATCTTGAAACCCCTTGAGAAAATTGGATAACTCTAATTCCTATTGATTGTGTATATTTTCTTTTGCTAAAACATTAGGTTCATTTTGAGAATCTTTAACAAATATCATGTACACGGAAATAGAGCTCTTTATTGACTTGTTGAAAGCTTGTGTATATACAATGGGTATAGTGTTACCCATTTCCTTAGCATTTATATACATACCTTTTTCCCTGAACTTAAAGGAGATTCTCCTTTCAGGGAATTTAACATTGGCAGCCATGCAATCAAACCATGGTGCCCCTAGGATTACATCCTCATGCTTGAGAGGAGAGATAAAGAAATCCTCTTTGTCCACATAGCTTTGGACATGGAGCCTCAATTTCCCGATTAAGGGAGTGATTGAAGCTTCTTGCCCCTTGAAAGCACCGTCTGCGGCGGGTAGGACATCTCCCATCTCCTAGGCTTGTAAGCCTAGCTTAGTGGCCAACTCTATAGATATAAAATTGTGAGTAGAACCGGGGTCAAAGAGAATAAAATCATCATGTTCTCTTACCTTTCCCCAAGCATGGCATAGAGGAGATCCTTCGTGGTGAGTTTCCTCCTCTTGGATTTCGATCAAGGTAGCTCTAGGAGGATCATGGTAGTTGCTCTTTTGGGGACAAACGCGGTACGCATGCCCTTGTTCGTTGCCGTTGTTAGCCCCTGTTTGGAAATTGATTCGAGAGGCCACCATAGTATGATGTATTACCGCCTATATGGTGCGTGGCCTTTGGGAGTTGACATACTCCACCATTTCTTCGGTTAAGCCTGCAAAAAATTGTTTCTTTTGCTCTCCAAAATCCAACTTTTTGAAAACAATGGCTTTGAGTTGTAGGTCCCAAAACTTGTCTACATATTTGTGGATGGATTCATAGGGAGAGAGCTTCAAGATTTGCCATTCGGTGAGTACTTTGTCTTTGGCATCGGTGGCCAGAAACTGCTTCATAATGGAAGCTCTTAAAGCTTTCCATGTTCATGGAGCTTCACTGTTGGCCCATAGGCTAGACCACCATTGTCTGGCGGACTTTTGAAAGTGCATAGCTACATGACGTAGCTTAGAGGACTCCGTGAAGCCCTCATCTCCAAACGCCGCATCGAATTGTTGGATAAAGGCCAATACTTTGTCCGTAGCACCAAAAGTTCCATCGTAGGTAAGGAAAGAGATGCTCTTCCCTCTCTCTTTGAACTTCTTGAGCTTGGATTACCTCTTCCACGTGGCATAGGATTTCCTATGGCCTCTTCTTTTTGATGTTTCAAAGGTTGCACCATCACTTTCTTCAGAAGATGAAGAATTTCAGGAAGATGGAGAAGAGAGTGACCTCTTTCTTGAATTTTTCTTGCCTTGATCTTTGTTGTCTTGACCATCACTTTCATAAGAGGAAGAGGATGAAGAAGATGGAGAAGAGGGTGTCCTCTTTCTTGCCTTTTTCTTCTCTTGCTTTTTGTCATCCCTCTTTGAAGTATGGTGTGGAGAAGTATGCAATGTTCTTCTCCGTTTTGGAGGTGATGGAGAGTGTTTAGCCCGCCGTCTTTGTGGAGCCATCTCCGTCGAGGTGGTGAGAGACTCACTTCTTTCTTGTTCCTTCAGCGGAGGCTCTTGAATTCGCCTTTGAGAAGGAGATGCGTCATCAAGGAGAAAATTTTTGAGCCCTTCATAGGGATCCTCTTCTTCTTCCCGAATCGGAGAGAGACCTCTTTTGGAAGTCTCACAAGGAGGCTTCCTAGGTGTTCTCTCGTGATGGTGGGGAGCTTAAAGAATCCCGTGAGCACGAAGCTGCCGTTGCACTTCACTTTGGAGGGATGGATTGCCCATGGCTTGTTGAAGCCTAGAACCAAGAAAGTTAACAAGCATCGGGGCATCATTAGTAGCTTGCTCATTAGCAAAATCAAAGTTATCAACATTAATTTCACTCTCTTTACTATTGTCAACCATTCTAACAAATTTTAGGTGTAAATTTTTTAGGTTTACTTTGGCACTTCAAGCCCTAAGGAATAGAAGAGAGGGTCGTTCAATAGCAAAACAACACAGGCTCCTATCAAGCTTCTAATAGCTCAATAGTGGTTAAGCCGTAGGCAAGCTCCGTAGGACTCCACTATTAAGACCATAGCTGTTGACAGTGATGCCCCGTTAATTGCACAAGGCAGGCGCACTCCAAGGCTAAAAAATCCTTATTCTACTTACTCACATGCAATTAATAGTACCAACCATTTATAGCTAGCTTGAGGACCTCCCTTCTTGAGCAAGAAAAGAGAAACCTTGTGCTTTGATACCAATGTAACACTTAATGGCCTAGTAACTTGTGTGTAGCGGAAAATAGCTTGAACATAGTGAGTATTTCATTAGAATAGATTCCTAATGAGATTAACAAGAGTGCTTGGGTGGAGAGATCAACAAAACGCATAACACCTAGGTAGATAGCATGAACAATACTTCAAAAGAGAGAGAAATTAAGCAATTGACAACAGTTGAGGACCGGTTTGCATGGAGCCAGTCCCCTCTCCAAAAGACTTTGTATTATGGTTTCTCCCATAAAGAGAGACATTTTACAATACAATTCTTTGTGTTCATTCAGTACTAGCTAGTGCAATGAAGATGGAAACTTCATGCACTAATCAAAACACTTATCAAACACAACATAAATTCCCTCACGATCTTAGACCCAAGACCTCACACACCTTCAAAGATGGTGAGAGCTAGCGGGGTATGAGAGTAGATTGAGAGGAAGAAGGAGTATTCTTACAAGAAATATGTACATCTCGTCACATAATCACTCATATTATCATAGCTTAGCTTAGTAATTACCATGGTAGAGGAGATGAGCATGCATTGAAGCTTGGCTCTTGGTTGGGTTTGCATCACAAAGCCAAGAGTTTTTGGTGTAGGCCTCCCTTTTCACAAGCTTGGAGTAGGTGATAAGCTTTCCATTACAGATTGAGAAGGAGAGAGAGTCTTCTTTACTTCACACATGAGCTAGTGTGAGTGTGTAGGTGATAATGCCTTTGAAAAATCATCCCCCTCTCTCTCTTGGTCGACCCCTCTTGCTATTTGCTCTTGCTAGCATCCTATTGGACCTCCCCAGGCTTAGCCAATGGTAATTAAGCAGCATAAGTGATAGCCTTCTGACATGTGTCCCCCTTTCCCCTTTTGTGAGAGATTTAGGTAATTATTTAATTCAACTAAGCTCTCATTGGACCCCTTTGCCTCCTGACCAATAGGAATCAGGGAAGCCATTGGGCTGCTGAATGCTCATTGGTCCCCTTGGGAGACTGTCCAATAGTCTTCTAGAGAGCTTAATTCTTATTTGTTCTTTTATTAATGTGTCACCTTTCCCCTTTTGTGAGAGCTTTAGGTAATTATTTAATTCAACTAAGCTCTCATTGGACCCCTTTGCCTCCTGGCCAATAGGAATCAGGGAAGCCATTGGGCTGCTGAATGCTCATTTGTCCCCTTGGGAGACTGCCCAATAGTCTTCTAGAGAGCTTAATTCTTATTGGTTATTTTATTAAGTGTTTTTAAATTAATTAAGCTAGATTTACTCTAGCCTAATTCTCATTGTTCCACCTCCAAGGCCATCCAATAGAAATTGGGTACACCTTGTGGGCATCTGGGCTAGGGAGCTGACATGTGTCTCTCATTCCCTTTGTGTAAAGGGAGCTTGTGTGTGTGTGTGTGTGTGTGTGTGTGTGTGTGTGTGTGTGTTTCTCTCTCATCCCCTACTTGCAAGGCGTGCCCCCTCCTATGTAGGGATTGCCAAAGACTTTTGGGACACACACAAGCATCCAATTCCCCCAACGTTTGACCTTTGGACACAACCTTTGAATTTTGGAACCTTAGCATTTTGGAAGTCTTAATGGGCTGAACCTTAGGGTCTTTTAAGCCCATTATTGCACATGGCTCTTTTACAGATGGCCCCCCCCCTTTGGATCCCTATTTTCCCTCCTTTGGATCCCTACAGTGGCCGGTCTGCTAGCTTAACCAATATTCTAGCTTTTTCTCCCCTGGCACTTCCCCATATTAAATGATCAGTTTAACATGAGAAAATCATATAGGAGAATTAGATATTGATTATTATGGCATGCGCGGACATGCAAGGAGATTGTGCAGAGCTACAACACTGAGTTACGCATGCAGCCCATCGACCTCGAAGGACTCAAGAAGCCGTAGAGGCATATTTGGTGGGTTTATTTGAGGATACCAACTTGTGTGCTATCCATGCCAAGCATGTAACTACAATGCAAAACGATTTGGCACTAGCCCGGCAGATACAAGCAAACTTGTTTCTAGTAAAAATATATACAACAACACCTTTTCACAATGGATATGTAATGATTTCAAATTTGGAAAGGAAATGATGGTTACTCATTTTGGAATGTGTCGCTTCTTATGTCATTTAAGTTCTTTGTATTTAATTTGTCTCCAAATTTTTTGTAAAGTCTTCTGTACATTGTCGGGTGGTTCTTGCACACCATGCCATTGAACACAAAGGGGGAGACAAGAGGGGGGGAGTTGTGGATGAGTATTTTGTTGGCTAGTGCTACAAAACCTTCACAATAGGCTTCAAATGCCATTTGTTGAAATGCACACATCATACCTGTTTTGGTCCTGAGATGCAGAAGGCCCTTGTCCACAAGGCAGCGATCTTGGGCCAAACAGGGAAACTGTTTTGCCCAAAATCGATGCCTTGTGTACAGGGGCCTTCTGCACCTCTAGGGTCAAAATAGATATGATGTGCGCATTTCAAATGGAAAATAAGACCCAACAAAGTAATCATTGATATTTTTCTGCTACAGTGCCTTCCCAAACTTATGTACCCGTGGAAGACTGAGACACAACCAAAATGCCTTTAATTGACATCTGGAAGGCACCAAGAATGATTGTTTTGGCCCAAACACTGTTAAAAAACCCTGTCCACAAGACATCAATTTTGGGAAAAACAAGTGCACTTGTTCTATCCAAAATTGATGCCTTGTGGATAGGGGTTTTTTGTTGTTTCTGGGACAAATCTACCACAACATTAGCATTAAGAATACCATTTGAAAGTTAGTGACACATCTTGTGACAATAAATTGCCTATACACTGACCCCTCCTTCTGGCAAGTTGAGACCCTCGACATTGTCACAATAGATAGAGACTGACCCACAAAGCACTTGCATAATCATAGCTTTTAAATTGATCTAATGAACACCATGTCTCTATACCAATTAAATATTCAAGGAAGCTAATAAAACTCACAATAAACTTGCCCATTTAGAACTAAAAAATTAAAGTTCACTAAAATCCATGTATTTACACCAAATTATAAGTCAAGATACAAAATTACACGTGGAACCGATATTATATTGATATATAAAATTACAAAAGGGACTCATTACAGGTTTTCTATTAGAAGGCACTGTGCTTCTTGCTTCAGCATTAGATAGGATGGAAGCTAGGGCTGAGGCCGCTATGGCTTGTGGGTATTCCACTCCTAAGGCTTGATTGGCTACATGGGCTAAGACCTTTCCACAAAAACCTATGTCAAAAGTGGCCATTGCAAGGGATTTGTTTACACAAAAAAACACTTGCACAGTCTGAGGTATGGTAGACAAGCACAAGAGCTTGTTGAAAACCTTCAAGACCCACAAAGAAAAATGTCCATCAAAGGAGAAGTCCTTGTGGATAATGCAGATGTCGCCCATGGGTAGTTTGTCGATGTAGTTTGCAAGCGCTGCTTCTGGGCCAAAAACTTTTCTCTCTCTCCCCTTGCGAGCTGCCCATGCCTCCATGTCCAAAAGATCCTGCAAAATTTTGTGTTAGGAAAATACATTGGGATGGCCAATTACACGAGGGAGACAATTACTACATGCTGCGTGTCCTCGTCATCCATAATTGCAGTAAGGTAAAGGTTGAGGGACAATCTCCTCTCATCAAAGTTTTTTGGAGCATTAGAGTCAGGTAACTCAACAAGAAGAGGTTGTTGATTTCCACAAGCTTGGCTTGTGCCAAGAACTCCTCCTCTGTGACGTTTTCCTGCTCTGCAGCTGCAATATTTGAAGTGACCAAGGCAACTGTGTCAACAACTGCGATTATTAACTTGCATAGGTTTAGAGACGTCATTTGGCATTGTAATATGAATTTCAAATGTCACAAGATTACCTCCAAGGCTTTGTAGAACTATCCATTTCCCATTCTTACACGTCCACCGCTCGTATAGTGGAAGCGTATATAAAAAGTTGTGCAAACTTTTTAGTATCGTATCCGAAGCCCCTAGCTTGAGCAATCACTAACTTGCACAATTTTAGAGACATCGTTTGGCATTGTAATATGGCTGCATCCTCTAGGACAAAATTGTCATTGCTAGCCTCGTCTTCTTGAGGTCTTAACAATAAAATATGACACTCATCCTCTCTAGCCTTTGTTGCTTCACAATTTGGCACTTGTCAAATTTGAAAACAACCACCAACTTAGTTCCCAACACTGCAAGAGAAGAAAGGCAATAAGTGAAGGTCGTACAACGACCATGAAAGGGAAATGTCACATAATTCTTTCCTCACCATTAGAAGGTAGTGCATAAAAGAAAACCATTGCTTGTTGAAGCCTCTTCAAATTGGCAAAAATATTATTTGACATGGAGTAAGGAAACACCTTGTCACTATTAGAAGCATGATTCCTTGCATTGGCAGCTTCCTTAGCACTTTGTGGAGATTGTACAAAGATAGATGAGGTCATTGTCTCCTTGATGTGAAAATAGTGACCTAGATGTGAGAAAACTTCTTCATTGGAGGACCCTCTAGCAAGTTTCACCTTGCGTGGCCTTGGGAATACATTCTCAATAACTTCTTGCTCCCTCAAAGCATCCTTGAGGAGGCCATGTAGTGTAGTGTAACCCTTTGTACTAATGCCAACTTCATCACATTCCTTTTTCACATCAACATCATTCACGAGATTAGAAAACTTACACGTCACCTCCTTGGATACATCATCATTAATATGTTTTCCTTTTAGTGCATGCATGAGTGCTATGACATCTGCCTTCTTAAGGAAACTACTAAGCAAATGGATGGGATCCTCTTGGCTTTGGCTACCACATGTCTCTTGGATGAAAATGCCTCTTGAGTTGTGATCTCTTCCAATTGACGTTATGGTCATGTAAAGGGTTGTGGATTA
This sequence comes from Adiantum capillus-veneris, assembly GCF_014529385.1. NCBI lineage: Eukaryota > Viridiplantae > Streptophyta > Polypodiopsida > Polypodiales > Pteridaceae > Adiantum > Adiantum capillus-veneris. Next base: position 10,608,676 of record NC_140936.1, on the reverse strand, counting down.
CATGATAAAGATGCGTCAAAACCCCTCACATCAACTTCCTACAAGTGCATGGGAAGCATGCAAAAAAGTTCAAAAGATGCATAAAAGCAAGATCTTGAGTCTGGGATGTATGCAAGACATAAAGAAGTGGTTTGGGAGATGGTATGCATTACACTTGCTACATGATGCCCCAATAGACTCCCAAGTCAATGAATCTTTTCAATAATTCCAATGTATTACGGCTTGGGAGGAAGGTAATGTTTCATACATTACACCACCCATATTGCCCCCAACTACAAACCACGTTCTTTGTTGAAAGAGGAAATCACACTCACTCTTACATGCTTGAGCCTATCGCCTTGTCAGTGATACACACTTTTGTAGCCATTTGTCTTAGATCCAACTCCCTTCGATGCGAGAGAGGGTGTGGGGTGTTGCAGAAATGAAGAAGACTCAAATCGATTGTGCACATTATGTTTATTGCAAGTTCAAGAGTTTGAGTACCACACACTACTAGAGTGCTCAGCTTTTGGTCACATCTGAACTTACTTCCCTCATGTTTTTAGCCATGACATAGACCTACACACTTTTCTTTCCCATCCATAATGTGGGCTCTCCCTTGTGACTCCCATCACCACAATTTTGAAGCATCAAGAACTCATCTCAGCTGCACACATACTATACCACATGTATTTGTTGTCTCATAGATCATATTTGACCTCCAAGGATGATAATTAAATTTATTTATCTATCTATATCCCCCCCCCCCCCTTTTGTCCCTTCCTCCCTCCCTCCATCCAAGCACACGAATGGGGGTTGGGGGGGGAGATAAGGGGAGACATAGGGAGGGAGAGAGAGGGTGAGAAAGGGATATGTGTGTGTGTGTGTGTGAAAAAACTACATGTGTGTGTATGTGTGTGTGTGTGTATATATACATGGAGAGAGAGAGAGAGGGAGAGAGAGAAAAGCTCTCTCCCACAATCTCGTTCCGATTATTCCAATCACTTCATATGCGATTATTTTTGGTAAAGATGGCATGTAGGGAATATCCCAAAAAATCTCACGTTGGAGATTGCTCAAAAATCTTGCTCGAAACCTTAACTCATTTGGTTCGCATTTTTCACCCTCTTTGGCTCCTTTATTCAAAAAGTGTTAAACATAAAGGTAAAAAATGTTGCCATTTCTCTTGTGGTTTGATTTTTGAGTTTAGAGATTGTCTCTTATCTTAAGACATTTTGAAAATACTCCCCACTAGGTTCTAATTGGTAATTTAGCCACTTCTAAACCTTTTTTTACCTAATACTTTCACGTTGAGGGGTACCCACCACTCCTTTTCTTTTAAGAGTTATGTGTGCATGGATAATTATGCCTCCTCAAGTTATCTTCAAGGTAGACCACATCTCCCTTTGAACATGCATTTTTGCACACATTTGGAGGTATTCAAGACCCATTTTTTATTTATTTTATTCCCATAGAAGCACATTTTATTGAGTTTTTCATCGGTGCTTCTAAAGGTTGCTTCATCCCTATGGCACCCTAAGATCCCAAGATGCACCTTAGATCACTAATTGCATTGGCGCATCTGAAGGTTGATTCACCCTTTTTGGCATCCTAAGGCCCTGAGATGCACATTACAATCAGCTTTGTAATCTTAGTCTCCTGAAGCTATCTTCAAGGTAGACCACATCTCCCTTTGAACATGCATTTTTGCACACATTTAGAGGTATTCAAGACCCATTTTTTATTTATTTTATTCCCATAGAAGCACATTTTATTGAGTTTTGCATCGGTGCTTCTAAAGGTTGCTTCATCCCTATGGCACCCTAATATCCCAAGATGCACCTTAGATCACTAATTGTATTGGCGCTTCTGAAGGTTGATTCACCCTTTTTGGCATCCTAAGGCCCTGAGATGCACATTACAACCAGCTTTGTACTCTTAGTCTTTTCGCTCTATTTATTTTCTCTCTTTAGAATAGACAATTCTAGAGCCCGAAAATCATTTTAAGTAGGCCAAAATCAAATTTTATGACCATGAGACTCCTCATCAACACCTCAACATTCTGTCTTGCATCATCAAGGATGATAGATTAGCTGGATGTGTGTGTGTGTGTGTGTGTGTGTGTGTGTGTGTGTGTGTGAGAGAGAGAGAGAGAGAGAGAGAGAGAGAGAGAGAGAGAGTTTATTATGATCCTCAGAGGTCAAATATGACCTATGGAACCAAAGATATATGTGATGTAGAATTTATAGGGCTCTAGAATTGTGGTGATGATAGTCACAATGGAGAGAACACATTGTGGTTAGGAGAGGAAAGTGTACAGGTCTAAGTCATGACTGAAAATGTGAGAAAAGCAAATTCAGATGTGAGCAAAAGCTGATCACTCTAGTAGTGTTGGTACTTAGACTCTAAAACTTGCCTCGAGCATAATGTGTAGATGTTATGAGACTGGGGACCCTCCTATTGTATGTGGTTAATTGCAATTGGGATAGCTTGCGTAATGATTAATTATGTACTTTCTATTTGATTTTACTAATAGTGAGTTGATGATGATTTGTAGATTGGAATTTTGGGAGTTGAAAAGGAGGCCCTGGCAAATAATAACCCTCTTGGCCATTTTACTTTTGCACAATATTATTTTTTATTCAATAAGCCATTATGGTTGCTTGTAAATAGCTTTAGTGAGAACTCACCCTTATGGGACATGCAATAAGTGATGTGCTCCACTCAAATACTAAAGTAGACTAGATGTAAAGAGGAGCCTCCAATTTTGGCACCCCAAAAACTCAAATGATAAATTAAATACCAAACTCCACGAGAAGGGGTGTTGTGGAGTTTGGGGCTCTGATTTTAGGCCATTCACTTGCAAGTTAGACTATGCTAAATCATGTTGTGAAGCCTCTAATTATATCTGCATCTCTTACAATCTCTTACACTCTGTCTTTGTCAAATCTATTCTCTTTGTGTGTGTGTGTGTGTGTGTGTGTGTGTGTGTGTGTGTGTGTGTGTGTTGTCTAATCTAGGTGTGCGTGTACTTGGAAATTGGAAGAGATGGTGAGAGGTTGACAGGAACATGTGCAAGCAATATTGGAAGTTGGAAGAAACCGTTATCACCATCTTCTTTCCTAGTAGTAGAGTCAATTTGACTCTTTGCCATTGCCCCAAAATTCCGTATGGCATTGAAGGGAGTGGGAGCTAAGCCGAATGGCTGCAATAATGCATATCACTGTTGACAAGGGGATAGGATCAAGCATATAAGGGTGAGTATGGTTTCCTCTTTTTGCAAAAAATGTAGTTTCCTCATTAGGGGCAACATGGGTGGTGTAATGTATGAAGCATGACCCATCGGATTCCTCTCGATTCATAATACATTGATGTCATAGAAAAAATTCATTCACTTGGGAGTCTATCGAGGCATAATGTAGCAAGTGTAATGCATCCCATCTCCCAAACCACTTCTTTATTTCTTGCATCCATCCCATGCTCAAGATCTCCCTTCTATGTGTTTTTTGAACTTTTGGTTTCTTCTCATGCAATTTTAGGAAGTCGGTGTTAACTACTCAACTAACAAGAGTCTCAAAAGAACGTCATGATCATTTTGATTCCTACTTATTGTATCAAAACCTCATTTATTAACACTAATCTAGTAACCTAACAAGACATAAAAGTATCCTTTTTGGGTTTTGGAAAAAATTTCCAAAACCATAGTAGATCCACTCATTTTGAAAACTCCTTTCATGAGCTTATAGTTCAAAGACTACTTCATATGGGAAAAATGAAAAATCTATAAAATTTCTCATGTCTTGGTCACAACAAGACTCTAAAGTTGATGGACCAGTGAATTTTGCCTAAAACAACCATTTCTTACGGTTGATTGCATATAAATAAGAGTGGGTTTTTTTTATGACATGAGATAAAATTCCTCATTAAATTCAATGGTTTGGTGATCAAAATATATGGTTACTTTTGCCTCACTATTTTGTTTTTGACAAAAAAAATAGGTAAAAAAGATTTGCATTTTTGCCATTCTATGGACCTATCATCAAAGTTTCCATAGTCACGCTCAATACAAATACTATATACATGTTTTCTTAGTTCCATTTGGGCTTTTGGATCCAAAAGGAGCCATGGAGCATGTCAAAATAATAATGGGTCTCTTACTAAGTGGAACCTTGGGGACGATGATGAAGTCCTAAATACATCAAACATGACAAATCTGGGTTTAGCATTATGACCTCTAGAATCTCATAGAAACTCCTCAATATTTAGCCAAATTTATATTTTAATATTAGATACACACAATTAGCCTAAGAAACTAGAAATATTGAGAAAGCTACACTTGCTACACTAAAATGTCTCGTTTTCTTCAGCAATTGAAAAACTCAACCATCATCAAATACTATGTTATATAGCATATTAGGTCCCCCAAAAGTCAAGGAAGATTAGCTTTATGCTATACATGACACTTACACAATCAAAATTGCATTTGGATATCAAGAAAGCCACCAAAAAAATACTAAAAGTGTTAATTTTGGCCCAAAAATAGGATTATATAATTCTTGTAATTTGGTCATAACTTCCATTTTTCACACTTAGTTTTCCCTAAAAGCATCAAAATATTTTGAGAACTACAAAGGCTTATCCTCTAACAATCTAGACCTCACAAACATAAATTTTAGAGTGGTATAGTTGCAAAAAATTGAAATAAAGCCAAAAACAGGACCCGTTTTTTCACACAATATTTTAGGTTCAAAAATGTTGTGCAAAAGTAAGGTTAATGGTGAGATTGATATTCAAAAAAAAATGTCAAGTTTTTTTTAGCTCATCAAGAAACTTTATGGATATATATCACCTAGAAATTCATTTTCATACTCTTCAAATAATTCAAGCAAAATGGTCACTTAACAAAACACAAAAGTGTCCAAGGACATAAAATTGTCCTGTTAATCTAGTGTTAATGAAAAATTCTGTAAAAGTCAAAAAAAATTGTAACACAATTGAGTGCCAAATATTGTAAAGGGATCAGTGGCTTCCAAACTTGTAATAATTGCGGTTCCTAGCCTTATTTACTGAGCCAAATTAGCTAGGGATCCATTTCTTAAAACTTGGCTAAGGTATAAAAGCCAGTTTTTGTAGCTTTTGACCAAAGTCTTGGATAATAAAAGTGAGTGTACAAATGTTGAGTTCATTGCATGTATCTATTTTCTATTCTCTCTCCCTTGTGGGTTGCGGTATTGGAATTCTATGAAGTGCGTCGAACTCGCAGGTGAAAGCTCTTTCATTTGATGTAAGTTCCTCGCATCATTTTTGTGTTTTAAGTTGTGTTCATCTACCAACTATTTTCGCTCATAACGCACAAATCAGCATTCTGAATAAAATTTTAAGAATCGAAGGAGATAGCACATGGTCTAAAGTTGATTTAGGAGACCAAAACATTAAACCTAATTTCTTCTATTTATCTTAGGCACGATTTTTTCCAGGTCTCAAAAAACTGACATTTTTGAGCTTGACTTTGTCTAATATAACTTGTTAAATTAGTGTAGCAAGTTTGGGTCCATTTGGACACTCCTAGCTATTTCAAAAGTGATGTGACAGACTAGCGATCATATTGACTAGTTTGTAGTAACTGACAATTACTTGAGAAAGATAGGATAGAGAACACTTGGACAAGGGTTTTTTGAGAGATTAGCTATGTCTTATAGCCTCCATGCACTAGTCGGGTGATCTACGTCCCATGGATTGATATTTTATGACTATGGTTCTTGCTTTATCATAAAACAAGAAGTTATGTCATAGTCATAAGAAGTCACGGATTGAGTCTGAGAATGGCTATGACATAACTTCTTGTTTTATGATAAAGGTATTGAAAGAAACTAATGAAACTTGTTAGTATGAGCAAAAAAGGTGAGACAGATAGCTACATCATGGAGCATGGTGCAAAAGTGCAAACAAAGGAAGAAGAGAAACCACAAGAATATGTCATCATTGACATACTTGAAGAATCAACAAAATTTGTTTTAAAAAAGTCTACTCCAAAAAAAGCATAGAAGCAACGTTTCCAAGTTTCACATCAGATGCTCAACAAACTTAGGATAAAGAGAAGAAGATAGAATATACAAAAGAACAATTGTCTCGTATAATGATCAAATTCAACATATGTGGAGAAACATGAATAAAAATCACATGTTCAGCTATGGTAGATCCAAAAGCAACAAAAAAATCCAATCTCTTATGGAATGTGGATAATGATAAGAAAGCAACAAGTCACCGATCTAGAAGAATTAGTATACAAAAGCTCTAAAATGTCAATTCCTAGCTTTGGAATGGTAAAAGCCGTACTCAAGTTGAGTATTGGGGAGCACAAGGACACTTTTCCACATAATCGACTCCCATCATATCAAAGAGAGTCTGGTTTTGACAGAAAGTTGGAGGAACATCTTCTTTCGACAACAACCAAAAGCTTCAATCACAACACCAAAATCCCTAGAAGAACCTCAAGTACATTCAAACAAGAAACATCCTATAATAGCAAAAAAAGGTAAAGATAAAGCAAACACTGAAGAAGATCAACCTAGAAAGTTGACTACCTTCCACAAGCCTCCATCAAACTTCCAACACGGCCTCTGCATCAAAAGCCGGGATCAAAAGCCACACCATCGATAATGCAATGGAAACCAAAGAAAAAAGTTTATCAACCAAAGTTTTCATCACAAAAAAGCCTCTAGAAGAATCCAAAGAGATTCAACCATGTGTTGGTATCCAAATAGCACATCAAAGTCAAAGACCTAGTTTGGATACATCAAGCACGGATTCAACTTCAACAACCAAAGGTCAGCGGTGGGTGGGTCGCATTAAATGAATCAATCACTGCTCAAGTATACTTTCTAGGAAGCAAGAACATTTGAGCCAAAAGCCTAAAGTAACATCCTGGACCTCCTCACCTCAAGAACAAATTTCTATAAAGAGAATTTTGAGCCATCAACAAAAGACAAACACCTCAACGAGGAGAAAGAACAACCACAGAAGGCAAAAGAAAAGACCTCCAAGGAAACAACCAATGCAACAAGTATGGGTATGAAAGCCAGAGGCTATTGAACAAAGACAGGTGAAACCATGGATGATTCCAATCAAGCTACTCAAAGCACAAGGATTTTATGAAGGTAACACTCAAATTTGGTTTCCAGATGTAGTAGCTCAACCTGGAACAAGGAATATCGGTCATGTAGCACACAACTCTACCCAAAATCAAGAAACCACAAAGAAGAGACAATAGAAGCCAGTCACAATAGTGGGTGATATAACCTCTAGATGTATACCTCATCATCTACTACAAAATCAAGGCTTTTACAACGGTAATCATGAGGTCTGGATACCAAAGCCTAGTGTCCATCAAGTCATCAAGAAAAGGATAAAATGAAAAGGATGGTCGCACAACGACCAAAGAAAACGTGTGTTTTAAAATTGCTAATGGAAACTTAGTCACAAAGAACCCGCTCACATCTACAATTGCTTCACAAAGCATAGGCTCCATCAGCCCCTACTACAATCCTCAGACCTATTTCACAAAGCAATATCAATATACAACAAATGAGTCAAGAGAAGCTAAAGTATGACAACCTACTTGACAAAATGTGACATCCATAGTCCAACACAATGAGAGAGGCTGAAATCTCCAAGAACTTATAGAATTGGGTTTCTGGCCTTGAACATGTACATCCAATTTTCCATTAAAAATACATGGCATAAAAGTCAGAGTTAGGTGGCTAAGCCACAAGCTCACACATTGCTTCAAAGTTAGTCAATTATTGAACAGGGGTCACATTGTAGTGGAACTCAAGCACAAGATTCATCATCATGTCAGCAACCCAAAGAACCTCAATTCCAACAAAGGCAGGGAACATCAAAATCCATCTTCATGTCCAAACGTGGAAACAAAGAGGAGAATGAACAACAAGATGAAAAGTTGCCTTGACGATTGAAATCCAACACACACATTAACTAGAACATAGGAGATATGAACCACTCAAGGAAGGGGGGAGCTTCATCAACAACAAAGCACTTTCAAGCTAAAGACCAACTTTAAAGACACAACTGAAGACAACCCTTCTAACAACAAGATTTCACATGGTTGTATCAAGGGATGACACAAGCTAGGAAGGGGGAATTGTTGGCAGATTGAGTAAATTGGCGTCCACCTGGCCAGACACCTAGAAGGACACCAAATTTGTACTCTCTTATTTTTCCAAGCTAGTATAGCTACACTTTGTGTAAATCTTGATTCTAGAGTAGCAAGTTAATTCCCTGAGTTGTAATTATGTCATGATATGTGTAGAGTACAACCATTGGTCATTTATAAATCCCTAGGTATAAAAGTCAATAACCTTAATGTGAAAAGGAGGCTTATCTTTTCAAGAAGAAAGAGCTTGGCAAAATGTACGCTCAAGCGGCCAAACAGTTCCAATTTGTATTCAAATTTTCTAATGATCGGGTAATCAACTTTCAATTCCAAATTTTGCATTGTGTTCCTCTTTCCATGCTCTTTCAATCAAGTGTAAGCATTGTCAGTTTTGTAGTGGTTGGCGACTACGCGTTAGTGAGCCTAATCTTCAGATTTGAGTGCTAAAACCACTATTTTTTAATGTTTCGACCATAGGAGTGTGTTCCTAGACCATAGGGAGAACCCTCTGGATAGTTTTGTTCCAATTTTCAGGACCTTCATCTTGATGGATTGTGATTTTGGTACCTTGTTGGATTGCGACCAGACTTGGTAGGATAGTGCCCCTAGGTGTCTTAGAACTCCTCCTAAAATTGTGTTGCATTTTGACTTTGTTTGGGTGCCAAAATGGCGTGATGACCTAGAGCAGTGAGAAAGGACATATGCAAATTTTTGATCATTGAGTGGTGGTTTTCTTATTAAATTGGTGTGTTTGCTTTTTAGGTTCACTTCTTGAGATTGACAACCTCAAAGAGTCTCCGTGCCCCATCTCTGAGTCACTTTCCTAAGTATTGACATTATGTTAGTGACAGATAGCTATGCTACAGACATTCATCGTGGTGATCGCTAATAATTGGAAAGACACTTTTTCACTGTTTTGATTTTTTTACTTCCACCATTTACTTATGGTGTGCCTCCTTAGGTTTGGTAAAGTATCAAGCCTAGGAAGTTTGACACTTATCCATATATCATGGTTTGGTGTCTCTCTCTCTCAATCCTACTTGGTTAGTCCACCTCATACAAGGAGGCTACCACATCACCAATAGTCCATGTCATCACCCAATCTCACCTTCCAGATCGCCACAGTCAATAGTTTTCCTCAACACTTGGCTTGTCACGTCACCCTAACTGCCACCTCACCCGCCACACTCAAGTGCCACCTCACTTTGGATGCCATATCATCCACATCACCTCACATGCCACTTGTCCGTGGTGCTTGCATGGCTCGCCACATCACTCACCACCTCACAAGCCATTAATCATGCAACATCACCAACTCTCCAACTCATCACCTACCTTTTGGCCACCTAATTATTCCATGTTACCATTTTGACATGTCATCATATGACATGGGAGATGAGGGGATCCCATCTACCACATCATCTTGCCACCTATGCAATCCATGTCATCAATCATCCACACCACCTTGCCACATAGACGACCATATCATCCACGCATGGCCACCTCAATAGCTATATCATTTATTTTTAACTTTAAAACATTATTGCAAATGAATAAAAAATAACTTAATCTAGCATAATAATTTAAGTGCCACTCAAAATAAATTAATTCTACTTTATTATTTAATTATCTATTTAATAATAGTATAAATTAATATCAAAACTCTATTTTTTTAAATTACTATTAGATGAGAAATAAAACAGTATGATTTTTTATACAAAATTAGTTTTTGTGTTTTTTTAGAATTAGTTGTTTTATAAATTAGTTTCTATTTACTTATTTGACATAACTCAATAGATAATTAATATTTTATGTAAATTAATTTTTTATAATGGGATTGGTGTGATCTTATCAAGATTTATTCCTTTTTAGATTACATTAGGGAGAAAATGTATATAAACCCGTTATTTTGAGTTCACTTCATTTGAGCGCGAGAGAGTTTTGGAGCCTTTATTCCTCTGATTCAATCACCAACTATTTTGACTCTCATCCACAAAGTCAAGGCACAAAAGCAATTGCTCTCACGGAAGAAAATTGATGGAATTCTCTAAAGCAAGACTACGGGCAGTATTGGTTGTAAGAAATATTTAGAGCATGGTTCTATGAATCTAGAGATTATGCAGAGTCAGCTCTTTCATGCATTCCAGGATGCCCAAGCCAAGATCACCATTGATCAGTGCTCCTTCAAGGCGTGCAAGCATTGGTACGCGTGATTCATGTGTGTGTGTGTGTGTGTGTGTGTGTGTGAGAGAGAGAGAGAGAGAGAGAGAGAGAGAGAGAGAGAGAGAGAGAGAGAGAGAGAGAGAGAGAGAGAGAGAGAGAGAGACATGTGGCTGCATATACCATGTGCAATCTTAGATGATGTATGATGTGTTCCGTGCTCTTTCGCAACGTGTGGATGGGGCCTCCTATCATCATATGTTGTATGTGGAGGATAAGTGTACTCACAATGTGAGAATCTTTCATGACTTCCACCCATCTTGAAAATCATGATGCGGGTGAAACCAATATGACTATCAAACATACATTGGGCTTTGAGGTGATACATCTCATAGGTTGCAGATTACATCTCATAGTGCACCACGTCCCTTCTTCATGCAGGCTTTTAGGTCCTTTGTGTATCCACATGTGAAACATGTGCATTGTGCCCAGTGGTAGGATCATCAATTTTATGCTTGCCTTGCCTCCTTCCCCATTGTCAATGTGGTCTATGCCATGGATTTTTCAAAGCACTACACTTTTTCCCCACAACAAGAGATCCAATGCAAGTAATACCTCCCAGAGTATGCACAAATGATAATGGTTGGATAAGTTTACATTCGCTTTACATTTTTATCCACATGATGTAAAATTGTTGTTCCAGGTATTCTAATATTTTTAAATACTCTTGGTGGAAATCATTTTCCATATATGCTCTTGTCATGCAGAGGTGGCAATTGATGGGGTGGAGAGCTTTGAGAAATTGTGGGTGATCATACGTGAGTACCATTTCTACATTTTTGATGATCGCTCCCATAGTGCATAGTTTGTGCAACATTGTTTCTAGCAACATGATCATTTACTTTGTGAGATCACATCTCATACTCTTATTTCTATATTTGGTCAAATGGTTGTGGTGCATGTCAATTTCTTGCCATTAGACTCGTCAAGGGCCCAATGGTAAAAAATTGGTGATTGAGGTGTCGTTGACCATTGAGACAGATTGTGATGGCCATGAAACTTTGCAAGGTTGGTAAGTAGAGTGTTTTCCCTGCCCTTGCAAAGTTTCATGGCCACTAGTTGTCATCTCAGTAGTTAGGCCTTGCACAATCTTCAATTGTTTCACATTGGGCTTGCCAAGGGCCCAACGGTCAAAAAATGGCAGTTGAGGTGTCTTTGACAATTAAGATGGCTTAAATGGCCATAAAACTTTGTAAGGATTGGGAGTTGAGTGATTTATAGAGCCCCTAAAAAGTTTCATGGCCATCTGTTCCCATCTCATTGATCAAGCCCTACAAAATCACCGTTTTGTTTACATTGGGGCGGCTTGCCAAGGGTCCAACGACAAAAAATTGAAGATTTTGTCACCATTGACCATTGAGACGGCTTATGATGGCCATAAATCTTGCAAGGGTAGCAAGTAAGGTGCTTCTTCCACCCCTACAAATTTTCATGGCCATCCATTGTTGTCTCAGGTACTGCACAATCACCGATTTCTTGCTAGTGGGCTTGCCAAGGGCCCAATGGTAAAAAACTAGCGATTGTGTCATCCTTGAACACCACAAACGCCTTGTGATGTCCATGAAACTTTGCAAGGGTGGAGAGGAGTAGGGTGATTCCCCCACCTTGAAAAATTTCACGGGCATAGGTTGTCGTCTCGTTGGTCATGCATGGCACAATCGCTAATTTGTTTTCGTTGGGCTCGTGAATGGCCCTACAGCAAAAAATTGGCGATTGTGTCCTCCCTCACCATCAACATGAACTATGATGTTCATGAAACTTTGCAAGGGTGGGGAGTAGACTGATTTTGCCTCCCTTGCAATGTTTCATGGCCATCTGTTTCCATCTCGTTGGTCAAGCCTTGCACAATCGTCATTTTTTTCCCATTGGGCTCTCCAAGGGCCCAACAAAAAAAAACTTGGTGATTGTGCCAACCTAGACCATTGACACGGATTGTGATGGCCATGAAACTTTATAAGGCTGGGAATTAGGGTGTTTTTCCCACCCCTATAAATTTGCATGACCATCACCATCCGTCTCGATGGTCAGGGACGACACAATTGCCACTTTTTTGTTGTTGGGCTCCTATAAAGTTACGTGGCAATTGTGTTGTCCATGAAAATTGATAGTGATTATGATGGACATGCAACTTTTCAAGGGTGGGGATTAGGATGTTTTTCTTTCCCCTAGAAAGTTTCATGGCCATATGTTTTTGTTTTCTTGGTTAGGTGTTGCAAAATTGTCAATTTCTTACCATTGGACTCGTTGAGGGCCCAACATTGAAAAATTGGTGTTTGTGTTGCCCTTGACTACCGTTGACATAAATTGTGATGTCCATGAAACTTTATAGGGGTGGGGAGTTGAGTACTTTCCTTGCACTTGCAAAGTCTCATGGCCATCCGTTATTGTCTCGTCAATCATGTGCGGCACAAAAATCGGTGATTGTGTCATCCTTGACCATTGAGACCAATTGCGATGTCCATGAAACATTTTGCAATAGTGAAGAGTACAGTCCTTCTCCTAACCTTGAAAAGTTTCATGGCCATCTGCTGCCATCTCATTAATCATGCCCTGCATGATCATTATTTTTTTCCCATTGGACTTGTCGCCAAGGGCCCAATGGGAGAAAAGTGGCGATTGTGTCATCCTTGACTGTCAACACAGATTGTGATGGCCATGAAACTTTGGAATGGTGGGGAGTAGGGTGCTTCCTCTACCACTAAAAAGTTCCATGGCCATCCATTGTCTTCTTGTTGATCAAGCCCTCCATAATTGTCAATGTTTTTCCATTAGGCTTTCCAAGGACCCATTTTCAGAAAAATGGCGATTGTGCCGCCCTTGATCATCGATATGGATTGCGATGGCCATGAAACTTTGTAAGCGTATGGATTTGGGTGCTTCTTCCACCCTTGCAAAGTTTCACAGCCATTTTTTCTCTCTTGTTGGTCATGCACGACACAATGGCCAATTTTTTTCCGTTGTGCTTGCCAATGGCAAAAAAATTGGCGATTGTGTCTTTCTTGATCATCAAGACAAATTGCGATGGCCATGAAACTTTGCACGGTTAGGGAATAGGATGCTTTTCTTGCTTATGAAAATGTTTATGGTTATCCATTGTCATCTCATTGGTTAGGCCCTGCACAATCATCAATTTTTTCCCATTGGGCTTGCCAAGAGTCCAAGGCAAAAAATTGGAATTGTGTCATCCTTGACCGTCGACACGAATTGCAATGGCCATGAACTGTGTAGGGGCAGGGTTTTAAATTCTTCCCTTACCCCTGAAAAGTTTTGTGGATATTCATTCTTGTCTCACTGCTCAGGCCTTGCATAATCACCATCAATGTTTTTATATTGGGCTCGGCCAACGACAACAAAAAAATGGCAATTGTGCGGTCCCTAAACATCAAGACGGATTGCCATGACCATGAAACTTTGTAGGGGTGGGGAGTAGGATTTACAAAATTTCATGGCTATGTGTTGCCATCTAGTTGGTTAGGCAATGCATAATTGCCAATTTCTTGCCATTGGACTCACCAAGGGCTCAATAGTAAAGAATTGGCGATTGTGCCGCCCTTGACCATCGACACGGATTGCGATGGCCTTGAAACTTTGTAAGTGGGGGAAGTTGGGTGCTTTTCCCACCTCTAAAATAAATCATGGCCTTTTGTTGTCATCTTGTCATGGTCATGCACTGCACAATCACTAGTTTTTTGCCATTGGACTCGCCAAGGGCCCAATGGCAAAAAAATGTCGATTGTGTTGTCTCCTTGACTGTCGAAATGGCTTGCATTGGCCATGAAACTTTTCAAGGTTAGAGAGTAGGATGCTTCCCCGACCCTTGCAAAGCTTCATGGCCATCCATTGTTGTCTTCTCGATCATGCATGGCACAATCGCCAATTTATTGCCATTGGGCTTGCCAAGGGCCTAATGACAAAAAACTGGTGATTGTGCCACCATTAACCATCAAGAAGTCTTGCAATGGCCATGAAAATTTGCAAAGTTAGAGAGTATGGTGCTTCCCTAGCCCTTGCAAAGTTTCATGGCCATTCAGCCTCGTCTTGTTGGTTAGGCCCTGCACAATCGCCACATTTTTCCTTGGGTCCTTGGTGAGCCCAAAGGCAAAAAATTAGCGATTGTGCCATCCTTGACCATTGAGACGGCTTGCAATAGCCATGAAACTTTGCAAAGGTAGGGATTAGGGTGCTTTACCTACCCCTGGAGATTTTCATGGCCATTTCTTGCAATATAAGTACATCATCGTTGACATATATCATCATAATGTTGAGTACAAGACATCTTTTTAATTATCATCTATAAGCACACAATCATAAAGATACATCGTACAAAAGGTGTGGTACAAGTGAAGTGCACAAACTAGAACATAATGACTACAATCATAAAGACACATCGTACAAAGGTGCATGGTACATATGGACTACATAAAGTAGAACATGGCGACTACACTCATAAAGACACATGGTACAAAAGTGTGGTACAAGTGGACTGCAAAAACTAGAATATGGTGACTACAATCATAGAGACACATCATACAAAGGTATGGTACAAGTGGATTGCATAAAGTAGAACATGAAAAATACACTCATAAAGACGCATCATACAAAGTTGCGGTACAATTGGACTACATAAAGTAGAACATGGTGACTAAAATCATAAAGATACATCGTACAAAAAAATGCGATATAAGTGTGATCCATAAACTATGACTACAACCATAGAGAAAATGCAACAAACACTAAAATATGTACAGGTAAATCAATTAAAATGAGATTTTGAAGCTACATGTTCTATATATAGTGCTAGTTGCACCTTACCATGGGCAGCCTGCACTACTCTTTGTGCTATGGTGCACTGACTACCAAGTGCTTCAGCCTGCTCACCATGGGCCGCAATTGTAGCTGAAGACTCTCCAGCTCTACCGAAGCTTTGTCATGTTGTAACTAAATTTGATGCTAGCTCTAGCTCTCCAACCCTCTACTCTTCTCATGTGAGATCCTCTAAGCAGCTATGGAGCTCCAAAATGGGTCAAGATATATCAAACACAACAACACACAATTAGTGAATTAACTTTCCAAAAATTAGTTTGTAATTATTAAAACCATAGGTGAGTGACTGTACCTATGAAACTATTCAAGCAGTAGTGGCCTCTAATGTCGTCAAAGGTCTAGTCGATGGAGGTGTCTCCACAGACGGTGTAGAGAAAGTGGCGTGATTGCAAAAAAACAAAAAGACAATACTAGTAAGAATAATGAATGGCAGTCATAAAAAAAGCAAAGCAAACTATGGGAAGGTTATGTATATCGTGTCACAAGTAGCGGCTTTAGTATGGTCCTATCCATAAGAAAAAAGTGTTACCTACCACTCTACCAACTAAATATGTGTAAGTAAAGATGCTTGAATGTACCTAAGAAGGGCCTCCTGGATATGTGGCAAACTGCTCAACAAGGTGGTTGAGTGTGTCGCTCACAGATCGTACCTCCCATCCGAGCTATGTGTTGATCCCATGGACTAAGCTCCAATGAACCATCGGCTCTACCCAACATTGGAAAGCCAGATGGCCTATGAACTTGCTCATCGGCCTCTGCTACTAGCCTAGCCTACGAAGACTGTGATCCCCTCTACCGTAGTAGTCCACGTCGAGCCCAAGGAAAAACTTTGTGCAAAGTTGGTAAGCAAAGTAGGTAGGCACATACAAATGGTGAGGCATGGCATCGTAGTACGTCATGTATCATAGAAGGGAGTGCTGTCAAATTCTAGGTTGTAGATAGTACACTATACAAAAGGGTGCTCATGGCACTAAGTCTCCTAGCCAAGGATGAAACTGCTACAAAGTGAGAGAGCAAGGGCCTCCATTGACACCACAACAAGCCTGCACGCCCAACATGGTGTGTGACTTCCCACTCCTAGAAGGCATGGGGTCATGCATCGTGGAAAATGTACCCGCAGTAGCCTTCAAGGCCTTTGCTGCCCCGCTAACCTAGACTCTACAAAGGCTGGAAGACTACAAAGATGTCGTGCCCCATGAAACAACTCATGCACCAAAGTGTGTATGTGCGCTAGAGAGGGTGTAGAAATGGGAGGTTTTGATGCCTCCTCTGGTGGTTGTGGCTATTGTGGGGGAGCCAGCTTTGCTAAGAGAGCACTAGCTATTGTGGGGGGTCACCATCTCCATGATTTGGTTGTTGTGACATGGTGCCTACATTTTGAAAAAAAAAACAATCAATGTCACAAGATTCAAAAGGATGCAGCAAAAATCTAATAGGTAGATAAGGTAACCCTTAGACTGTTACGGTGTGGGAATTGAATATTTCGGCCCTAAACCCTAAACCCTAAACCCTAAAGTTTATAATTCTCATGGATGGCACACAAAGCTTGTCTCCATAGATACAAGAATATTTCTATAAATGCTACCTTACACATGCTTATAGACGGGTGTGTGTGAGAACACACGATATGCATGGATGACTTCTCACGTGCGTTTATCACTAGAACAAGGTTGCAAACATAAGGATCATTGCCAAAAGTACTATGACTGGACTGTGACTAACATGGTCTCCCTATTGAAAGTGAAGGCCACTTATCTTTCCAGCACACTCACTAGTGGTTTTAGATAGACTATTGTACGTAGTCACTATGTTGTATTTCAAACACCTATTTTAAGGATTGTATCAAAATTTTGAGTAGTGATGACAAAGAATAAGAAGCTTCTAGGCTCCATATCCAAAGTGTGATCTGAATCCCCTACTAGAATCGATGATGAATTGCTTGATACTTCCCTATTTCTGGTCGAGACCATGCCTGAATGGAGTGAGAAGATTGTGAACTTTTTAGTCAATGGTTCTCCACCCAAAGAGCTTCGTAAGATATAGCTCGAAAACTGTTAAACTTAATGTGAACTTTATTCTGTAATCACAGGATCTCTCTACAAGCTAGGGAAGGACGATATTCTTAGATGTTGTGCTCGTGAGGATGAGTATTTACACATACTGCAAGAAGCCCACATGGGTATATCCAGAGGACATTTTTCAGGGGAACTAACTGCTAGAAAGGTGTTGCAATCAGGCTATTGGTGGCCTACTTTATTTAAGGATGCATCACTTTTTCCAAAAGGGTGTGATGAATGCCAACGTTACAAGATCACACAACGAAAGGATAAGATGCCCTTACATCCTATTAAAGTGACTCAACCATTTGAAAAATGGGGTTTAGACTTTGTAGGCCCAATTAGTCTGGGAGCTCGTAACACTCAATCTCGATATATTATTGTTGCTATTGACTATGTGATAAAGTGGGCAGAAGCCAAGGCGACACGCAATGCTGATGCAAGGTTAACCGCTAAGTTTCTCTTTGAGAACATTATTACATGATTTGGTTGTCTCCTTGAGACTGTGAGTGACAATGGTACTCATTTTATAAATGGAGTGATAAAGGAACTCACGATAAACTTCATGATAGCCCACCATAAGTCTACACCTTATTATCCACAAGCAAATGGCCAAGCTAAGAGCACTAAATAGACTTTAATTTACATCTTGACCAAAACAGTGGAAGCTCATCGTACATATTGGGATTTGAAGCTGACGTCATCTCTATATGGGCTTATCGTATTGCTTTATAAAGTGGCCATTAATTGTACACCATTCAAGATGGTATATGGCCAAGAAGCAGCTATGCATGGGAGTTTGTAATTCCTAGTCTGCAGGTAGCTTCACAAGAAGATTGGGATGGTAACCCTTTAGTTGAGCGTTTATATATCCTTGAGAGGCTAGATAAAGAAAGACAATTGGCTGTGCAAATTGCACTTGTGCAGAAAGATAGGAGAAAGAAATGGTTTTTCATTTAAAGAAAAAGATATCAAGGTTGGAGATAAAGTCCTTATGTATGGAGTTCATAACAAAAAGAAAAGCTGAAATATGCGGGGAAAAGGGCCATATAGAGTATACAAAATCACCCTACAAGGTACCATTTGTGTGGAAACCTTTGATGGAGTTGAAACCATTGGATTAATAAATGGGAGTAAATCTAAAAGATATTATGATCCTTTAAGCCAAGAGGAGCTATGTGCCATCCATAAAAAAAAGGCAGCCAAGGCACAAGTAGAATTGAAAAAGATACAAGCTCAAGCTGAGGCTAAGGAGCGACAGCAATGTATTAGACGCCAACGAGAGGCCAACCTTGGAGTTACACATGCATTTCAAGTTGGAACAAAGGATGATTGGTTGAACCATGACACACCTATACATTACCCTATTGAGTTCAATAGCACCTATGGGAAAGTGCTATATAACACCTTATTAGACACAGGTGCTAAATATAATTTGCTATCATATGGAGTGTGGTCTCAATTAGAAAAGCCATATCTAGCTGAGAGTACTGTCCAAGTCAAGGGTATCAACAAGAAAAAAACTACAATTTTTGGAACCAAGCACACTTCTGCCAGTTATGACAATGGGGTTGTAGCTCAAAAAATTTTGGTCATGCCTGTTGGAACTATGGAAGGCAATATAAACCTAGGACACACGTGGATGATACCAACCAAATGCACTATTGATTGGGGGACTGAGAGTGTCACAACAAAGAAACCAACTCTTAGCTCTAACACTCAAGCAATAGTCCCTGAGAAATCACCTACTGAGGAAATACAACCCAAAACATTGCGTGTCCAAGAAGTTGAACCATCTGTACCTATAGCCCAACCCTCTAGAGCTTCAACTTCTGTAGAGCTGAAACAAAGCATGAGACACACAAGAATCACCGTAATATAGCAAAGAAAACATAAAAATGGGTCCCTAAAGATTCTTTAGCGATCATTTTTTATGCTAAAAAAAAGAGACACCCAACTCGCTCCAAGAAATGTAAGAAAACATTGTGTTGGATTCCTAAATGACTATTGAAAGCCCAAGGCTACTATGAAGAGAATGATCAAATCTTGGTGCCTAAACGTAAATTGTATTCTTACATGTCACCTATAGACCCATGTGATTCAAATCTTATAACAATAAAGCTGATTAAAGACCGTGGGAAGGGAAAGATCATAGAATACTATACACCTGATCCAGAGCTAGTTTGGGTACCCAAGCGAGAAAAACTTGTATCGCTCAGCTCAAACATAGAAAAAACAAATGAAGCTTCTTGCTCTTGATGTAGTCCTTCTAAAAAAACACAAGCTTCTTCACAACTTCCACCTACCATCAAAATTGTACAGAAAAACCAGGAAAGAATAGCACCTCGCATTGTAAATCCATCACTTAAAACAATGTTTCAAGTAAAATCATGGGAGAGTACCTTACCACCCTTGAAACTAGATGAAACGCCTAGGGTGATGAAAAAATATTGGTCAAAGTCTTCACCCATTATACAACTTGGAACAATAGGTTTCAAAAGGCGACATTGTTCCAAAAGGTATGATCTACCCACCGAAGGGGGGAGTGTTTGCTGACATCCATCATTCACTTGCTCCCCTCTTAACCTTCCTCCTTGACCTCTCAATCTCCCGGACTTAGGGAATGTATATATATAGCCCTATACTCAAGAAAACAAAAATAGAAAAGTAAAAGAGCAAGAGACACCAAACAAAAATCTAGAAACCTACAAATTCTAGTACATGACCCAAAAATCATAATAACACATTATGCACAAGGACATGAACTTTTGACATGAGCCTTATAATATATGCATCCCTTATCAAAATCTATATGTGTGTGCAGATATGGCTAGTATGCTAGAGTCATTCACTCCTATCTTGGGTGAGAGCTATCCTCTCTATTTTTCACAAATGTTTCACATAGTCTACCCGGTGCTTGCCTATGAATGGGATTTGGTAGATACGCTAGCGTGTGAGAAGTTTTGAGGAATTAGAAATGGTTGATACGTGTCTTGACCACGACTGATCCCTACTTAGTAGAGAACTACTCTCCGATTGCACAAGCTTACCCTTTTGATACATGCCTAGTGACATTCTTAGTGAACATATGTGTATCTAATGATGAGGAAGATTTACATGATTACACAGATGGCATGTATGGTGTCACGGATTATGACTTTATTTTTCTTGACGATGACAAGGATAGGGGTTTATACTTAGGGCTACCCACCCATCTATTCAATATCTTCTTCCCTTGACCCTTGAGGGGGATGCAAATAATTCGGTTAGGGTTCTTTATGTTTTCTTGACTGTGTTCAATAAAGGTGGGTGTCTCGTCCCACTGATGTGCCTCCTAGAGGTATTCCTTGTGTTTTCTAGTGTGTACAAGAATGCATTGTAATAGTTGGAATTTTAAAATTCATGCAATTTGAATCAAGCGCAATCATCAACGTGAGCAAGTGTTTCTTGTCCATTATCATTGCCTCTTGTCTTTTTTTTTAGCATTCATG
Organism: Adiantum capillus-veneris; assembly: GCF_014529385.1. Classification (NCBI taxonomy): domain Eukaryota; kingdom Viridiplantae; phylum Streptophyta; class Polypodiopsida; order Polypodiales; family Pteridaceae; genus Adiantum; species Adiantum capillus-veneris. Next base: position 10,587,932 of record NC_140936.1, on the reverse strand, counting down.
TTTGTCTATCTTAATTCTAATTGGTAGCACAATATTCAGCGGATTTTCTTAGTATTAAACATTAAATTCAATATAATTTTATGTCATAGTCCCGTGTCTAGGTTTATGAATCAAGAAGTCTAACTAAGCTAATTTGATCAAGAGAGATATTAGAGATCTTCTCTTAATACCATGAGAAATGCCTTTCTAATCATCAATGGTTTCTTTAGGTTCTTATAAAGGGAGTTTACTATTGTGATGAGCCTAGGGAGGGTAACAGTGTCAATATGACCCCCAAAGTTACAAAATTGAAATGCTGTGAAAAAAAACAAACAAACAAAAAACAAAAGTGTCAAACATGTTAAATCTTAAGCTGAAAGAGAAATCCCAACTTGAATTGGTACTTCACTCACATGTATTGCCTATGGCTCTAGATCCCTAGAGGTTCTCAGTGTGGGAGCTTTTCCTTGAAAAGAAAAAAGCCCAAGGCATACAGAATAAGCACACACATCAAAGATTGAATCAATGTGGAAAACACTTTAGGGGTCAAACAAAGGAAATAATTCATGCAATAATTTCATATGTAATTCTTTTTATCGTACCTTAAACTAGAAGATCTTCTAGGTATAGCCTCTAGTCACCCCTCGGATATGAAATACTTTGCTCTCGCAATTAAATAGCTTAATTGACCAGAGAAAATTGAGAAGCCTACCCATGTTATTAATAGTTGACCTTTAGTGCCTCTCGATTGTTTAATTAGCGATCCTAAACTTGTTTATTCTTTGACCTTTACAAGTGCTTATGCATTTGATTATATTATAATTTAATGTTTACTACTAAAAAATTGTTTAATATTCTGCTACTAGTCAATCTCTGTGCCTATTCATTGCATATGCTTTTTAATTATATATGTATATGAGAATACAATTATTGTGCCATTTTTGGTTGATTTTCCAGTGTTTGAAGAAATCTAAAGACATTCAGTCTCAGAGGCTCTTCCACCTTGACGAACCAGTTCCACCTCACTAGCTTCCGAGGATGGAATCTACATCAGGAAGGGGGACATGTTAACCACTTACGCACACCCTATCACCTTTGACGGATGCCTTATCACTTATTTGGTCATGGACCAGACTTGTCGGTCCAATAGGTGCGTAGGTGATCGCCGATGAGAGACGCACCACCACTTATCCCATTTTTACATGATTTTGCTATGACCGGCCATTTTGGCACCCATGTGTGAATGGGTCAGATTCATATAAAAGGTTCATTTTGATCTAAAATCCTCATTTTTTGAGGTGCATGCTAAAGAAGTTCTCTTGCTCTACCTCTATCTTCTTCTCCATTGTGTTCTCACATATGTGTGTGTGTGTGTGTGCGCGCGCGCACGCATGCGTGCGTGCTTGTGTGTGTGTGTGTGTGTGTGTGAGAGAGAGAGAGAGAGAGAGAGAGAGAGAGAGAGAGAGAGTGATCAAGCATTGCGATGGCATTGGGGATGGCAAGATGGTTGAGTGCGGCGATGGCGGCTCCCTCTTCTTCGCGGCACAGGATCCTTCACGACGGTAAAGCATTGTGTGGTGAGTGACACACTGTTGCCCCTTTGAGCTTGCTAGGATAGTTTAGTTGTGTACTTGCAGCCATTCATGGCTCACACATAGTGTTTTGCAAGTTCCAAGCCTTCGATACGTGCGGCAAAAGCGCACACACTAGTAATGACTACCATTACATGTACGTTAGGTGTCGTTCTTGGAACTCTACCTTCACATAGGTTTCCACCTTGGTCAGTGCAACTGTGTGAGCTTGGGTAACCTTGGCTTCAACTTCCTTCACTTTGTTATGGGCGAGCCCGACCATGGTGTCAAAAATCCCCTCAAGCGCACTGAGACATGCTTTGAGGTCACAATTTTCTTCCATCTCCCTGTCAAGGGTTGCCTGGAGTTGCCCGATGTGATCCGCCTTGCTCGGTGCCACCAAGACGGTGGCAAAGCTCGAGCGAGGTCGCCACAGGGTCAAAAAATTTGGGTTACTTATCTTGTCTTGTTTTTCACACATACCTTGAACTATGTAGCAGCGGCGAAGTTGTTGGAACAACGGTCTCCTTAGTTCTTCGTAGAGCTAAATGTGCACAAAATAGATCTTGTACTTCTCGCCTACAGATCTGGGACACCCTCCCTTGATGGAGACGGATCTCTGTTGCGCTCACAACATACAAATCAAATCACACGAGAGAAACTCTGCCATGTTCACAACAGACACGAGGCCTATTCTCTGACTTCATGGCACCGAGAAAATCTTGGCGGAGCTCTGTCGCACTCACAACTCGGCACCTGTTCTATGGATGGACAGCAGTGAGTAGTGCAAAGGTCGACAGTGGCTTGCGACCATGGACTAAAGAGGAGGAGCGGGCATGGCTGAGGGACTAACCCTCCCCCTCTGGCACTGCCCTGCACTCGGGGAGAGGAGACGGCACAAGCTTAGGGGAGGCACGTGCTAGGGTAGAGAACATGTAAAGAGAGAGAGAGAGAGAGAGAGAGAGAGAGAGAGAGAGAGAGAGAGAGAGAGAGAGTAGACAATGAAGCTGGGTAATTCTTATAAGCTCGATATATGCAGTATTGGGGCATAAAACTTTGTATGTCTAATGGCACGGAGTTTGTGCTACAAAGTGTTAGGCATGTACCCAAATTGACAAAGAGTTTGATTTTTGTAGGGCAATTAGATGATTTGGGTTACACTACTAATTTTGCACATGCTTCTTGTATAATCAAGAAAGGAAACATGGTCGTGCTTAAAGGCCAGAAGTCTCTGGCTCATTGTATTCACTCTATGTCTCTTCAATGAAAGAGAATTTTATTTGTGTAGTCGAATTGCCATCTACAAAGTTGTGGCATAGTCGGTTGGGAGACATGATTGAGAAAGGAATGAAGATATTGTAGTGTTCTCATTATATCTCCGTGTTAGACTACTTTGATTTTTCTTTATGTGAGTACTGTATTTATGGAAAATAGCTCGACTCCCTGCTCAACCCTCTGTCCTGATAAGCTTGCAAAGATCTCCAAGATTCCCAGCTCAGGGTTGTTGCACGCGCGGGGTGTAGCCGAGGCGGCTCGGGAGCCGTGCTCTTGGGCTTTGATCCCAATCTTCTTCCACCTCAACCTTAGCCTTTTTAGGAGTTCAACAGGCAACCTCCTTGCAAAGGAAAGGATGTAAGCCTTATCTGTGAAGCTTGCAAAGAAACGAAGTTCCTCTTAAGTATGCAATAAAGCATGTAAAACATCATTTCCTTCCTACTAATCGTGTGCTAAATCATGGCTTTAAGCAGTCATGTGGCAAGCAATTAGAAAACTTGGAAAAGATTCCCGATCTTCTTCCATCTCAGCTTTAGCCTTTTTTAGGAGCTCAAGAGGTAGTGTTGGACGGATATGCCGTGACAGACGTCAGCATAGCGAGAACTCACCTAACATAAAATGTCAACTGAGAACGAAGCTCGACCCGCAGGCGCGTGGAAGCAAGCATAGGGTGTCAACCTACACTCGACCGACTCCTGATGACGGGAGCAAAGCGAACCCCGAACCCCGACGGCCTCTAAAACACCGGGGACCGAATGGCGCGCCTCGAGCCTGTCATGGTAAAGCAAACAGGGGGCACCACCTAGCTTCAGCGGCTAGGACGCAAACAACACACCACCATAACAAAGTTTCATCCAAGAGAGATGGATGCTTGGGAGTAATGATGAAGAGGAAAGGGAATGAGATCAAGTGAGAGAGAGAGGGAGAGTGAGGGAAGGGGTATAGCGGCTTAGTACTTAGGCACCACAAAAGGATGGCGAATCCGCACACCCTTCACACATACACAAGCTCACTCCAAAACACAAGACTGGGTGGCGATTCCGCACACCTCACATGGGCAAAACATTGCAAGAAAACATACTCACAAAACCTCAAGCTTTATTTAGAGAATAAGGCGATGAAATGGGGAGCATAGGGTAGGGGAATGAGAAGGGAGAGCGTGGTAGAGCACATGGCGGACAGGTGGGAGTTGATGGCGAAGACTCGCACGAGGGTTATGGCCATCATCCTTCATTTAGTTGCCCTTCATCTTCCATAGCCAAGGGTGTAGAGGTCATGCTCAAGACAAGCATGGTGATTGCGGTGATGGTGATGGTGTGGGTGTGTGTGTGTGTGTGCACTAGGCACACACAGTGCATAGTGTGTTCTTTGGTGATGTTGTGTGTGATGGTGACCCCTCTTTATATAGGGGAGGAGGGGGGAGAAATTCTAGAATTTAGAAATGAAGAAATCATTATCTACATAGGCCATGTGACTGTGGGCCCCACTTGTCTGGCTGTGTGTATATGTGCCAGAACAGCAGTCTCATGAGAGAGACTAAGAGAGAGAGATGGGTGAATGGAAAAAAGAGAGGTGACATGGAGAATAAAGTAACTACAAGAGGGGAGAGAGGGGAGTGTGTTCAGAGGTGAATCTGTGTGCAGATGTGTGTGAACACAAGAAAATCAGGTAACCACTGGGTGGGGATGGGTCTGTGGGCACTTTTTTCAGTGAAACTGAGTGTGTGTGAGTGTGGGGGAGGCCATCTGGCTACAAGACAAGAGAGATTTCGAATTTTAGAGAGAGGGGAGGGTATTTGGATCATGGGAGAGTGTAGGAGAGAGAAAAGGGGGGGTGGGGTATACTGTTTTGGAAGATAGGAGAGGTGGCATGTGAGTTAGGGTGCATTATTGGTAAGGACAGGGGGTGGGGTAGCTTCAAGGGAGAGAGAAAGGAGAAAGGACAAGGGGAAGAGAGAGGGGGTTGACCTTTTGAGTGGAGGAGAGGAAAAGGGACACCCGGCGGGGCAACAGTGAAGAAAAAGGAGGCAACGTGGGGATGGGCTACCCCGCAGGCATGAGGTGGCCTATTTTACCTTTCTTATATATTTACAAAATCATACTTTATTTTTTTTCCTTACTTTTCCAATGTCTTTTATCACTCCCTCCCTAAGAGGGGGTTTTCATGGGGTGGGGACGAGAGAAGAGGGGTATGGGAGCTTGGCTTGTGAAAAGCCCCCATCACTGACTAATTCCTACAGAGGTTTCTACCCAATGTCTAAGCTACAACCTTCAAGAGTGCTTAAGAAGAGATTTCCTACAACGCTTACAAGATCCAAACACCCATCAAACAGTCTCAAAACGCCATAGAACTTGAAGGAGATCCTACTAACACCAATAGGTCGCTCTCCCTAAGGTCCATGAACCAAAATCTCAACCCAAAACACCCGGTGCAAAATCACTTATGATGTCTGGCCGAAATTTTTAGGTCGTCGTTTGTGAAAACTAAAGTGCCTAATGTGTAGCTCTACTCAATGCGAACGCGTGGATATGATGAAATGCAGAAAAAGACAATGTATGCTCACCGAATCACTAGATGAAGCTCGTAGATGGAGCTCGCAAAACCGAACCATACGCGCATAATGTAGGTATTGGCGCGTAGCTCTCCTCGGGGGAAACACGCTACACTTCTCCACACTCGATTCCGACCACTGGTACGCACGTAACGTCAAGAAGAAGCTCTCACTCTCTCTCTCGTACACAGTAGGCTCACTCACAGACAGTAGATCAGATTATTAGAAGTCTCTTTACAAAGCTTTAGGTTTTGGCTTATATACTAAGCCTTAGAAAACCTAATGTCCAACCAAAATGACCTTATTTGTCCCTAAGCTTCTATAGAGCTTAATTACAACACCGTGAGCTGGCTTTGCTCATCCAACAAGAATCTGTGGCCAAAATACAATTGCGGACTTAAAATATGAAGTTCCCGTAAACATTACAAAAGTGGCCGTAATGGCTCAAAATGATAGTAACGGGATATTCGATGATGTCCATGAGCTTGTATCTTCACACTACAGCATCCATCTTCCTCTTCATCATTTCATCAGCATCTTCATTTGGAATCTTTAGAGAATATTTGAGGAATCTTCATGGAATCTTTGTGGAAGCGTTGTTGAAAGGTTGACCTGTCAACACTCTCCCCCTCTGAAGTCTTGTCGTCCCCGACAAGACCCTATGTCTGCAGTGGCCTTGGCGAGTGCTTCATGTTGTGGTGTTGGTTGAAGATTTTTTTGTTGCAGGTGCTTCTATTAAATGATTTGTATGTTGTAGAGTTACCTTTTTCTTATACATGTAGTGTAGTTGAAGCCATATCTCTCCCCCTCCGATTGGTTGTTGTAGCATGAATAGGTTGAGTGAGGTTTGTTGTTGCAGCAAGTCATTATCTTGGCAGCTCTGTATTGTTTGTTCTTTGGGTGTCATCCTCCATGTGTACCTGTAATCTTGAAGCCTTTTTGAAATTTTTCTGGGCCGTTCCCCTTTGATCTTCTAGTTGATGAGCATGTAGTTGTTTGGGGATGTCGTTGGTCTGATTTTCTGTGTTTTTATAAGAAAAATAAAATAGTAAAAATAAAATGTGGCGTATATTACAAAATGAAGATCTTGGATACCTGGATAGGACTAAAGGGAAAAACCCAGTGGGAAAAAAATGCCTTTAGTCACAATTAAATGTGAGGCTATATGTACTTATGTTTTGATGTAATCGAGTTTTGCTGAGTTAAAGTACTTATGGCCATATGGCTACTATTATTGACTGGATATACATTGGATAAGTGTTAGTAGCTTGAAGTCAGAGTCATTGTTGTTGAGCAAATGCTCATGAAACCTGTTACCGCTTCGTCATCATCATTTTGTTGTGTAAATGCATGGGTGGAACACAAATCGTGTCAAATGCAAATGTCTAATGATGGGACATTGTATATGCTTGCACAGATAGATGCATGGGAAACAATATGTTGTGCGAGAAGAGTTTGAATGGGTGCTTCCAGGAGTGACAAAAATATATTTGACTTCAAGAGCTACCATTATTCACAAGAAGGGTTTTGGTCGACGAGGTTTTTTCCACTCTCCTCACTGTGTTCATGTGCATGAGTGTTTTCTGGACTACTCTGCCACTCCACCATTTAAAATAGTAGACTTTGACTCTTATGCTCACCTCTTCCAGCATGAGTGACATGACCTTATGTATGCCCAACTCGCTAGCTTGAGCTTATATCTATTAGCTAGACTCATAGACCACAGAGAAAATATTAGACTTGAAGCTTGGGTCTGACACTTTGCTCATTTAGTGGCTCAGCTGCCCGACTCTAGACTCTTATGCCATGTATTTTTAATGGCGACCTAGACCTACCTGATCACGTCCTGAAATCCAATTCCATATGCTATTGAGGTTCAGGCCATTCTCTTTGGTTTGGTTTTGTGATGCCATTTTGTCAAATACATTGAAAAATACCTGCTCTTCATGCTTTGGTAGCACACTGATGTTGCGTGGTGAGATAGGTTTTGAGGTTGAAGCAATGGTTGATGAAGTCTTCTTCCAGATTTTGTTCTTTAAAACTATGACTTCTTCTGATATCCTTGCTTTACCTTTGTTGATAAGAGGCTGTAGACTAGTTGTGGGCCTCTGTTGTTGCTTTCCGGCTATAGAGTTGTAGCACTCATGGTTTCCTAGTTGGGTTGTCGTTGTTGGGCATGTTGTGCGACATGAGTTTTCTTCATGATCTCAGGGGAAGCTTTAATCTTTGGCAACCAAATTTGAGTGTTACCAGTATAGTATCCTTGTGCTTCCAGTAGCTTGACTGGGATCATTCGTTGGACTGCTTGCTGTGTGACCTTAGCTTGAATTTGTGGGGTATTTTCACTGCAGAGCTCTGACTTTGGTACCCACAACTGCTTCAATGTTTGTTGCTTGGAAGTTCTTTACTTCTATACCTGTTTTTATTCTTGTATGAACAGTTAGACCTGCGCTTGATGCCCTGTTGATCTTGTTGTGAAGAGATACCACATGCTGGGTATGTCCAAGCTGTTACCTTTGGTTTTTTGACCCATACTTTGATGTTCTCATCATAGTAACCTTGAGCAGTGATTGAACTGTTTGATGTTATCCAACCTGTGACTTTTGCTTGTCGTGGTTCTTTTGATGCTGGTACCCAAATTGGATCTTTGTCCTTGATGTACTCCTTGGATACTAACACTTGGTTGACCTGTTTCTTTATTTTGTGGAGGCTTTGTTGTGATGGAAACTTTGGTTGATAGACTTTGCGCTTTGGTTTCCATTGTGTTGTCGAGGGTTTGGCTTTTGATGTAGAGGCTTCTTCGTGTACGTGAATTGGCTGGGCTAAAGACTTTGACTGAAGTGAAGGATTTGGGTTGCAGAACACTGTTTCACTTGCTTTAGCTTTTCCTTTGTCGATAGTGGCCGAAGATCTTTGAGTTGTCGTAGGCTTAACTGCTGTTGAAGATTCAGGTGCTTCTTCAAACATTTTCGCCCATTGCTTGGACAAAATCAAGTGTGTACTCATTTTTTGAGAGTTCACCACTAGGAATTTGTCTTTGATTACCTTTGACCGTAGTGTAAGGGTAGCTTTTGCAATCCCTAAACTTGTTACGGCTATTCCGTGTGATATAGGAACCTGTACCTGAATTTCATACAGTTCTGGTTTATCTAGAAGTAACCACAGCCCATAAGACATGACATTAGTCATGGCAGTGCAATCTATGTCTGCTGTAAAATTGAATTTCAGTTTCTCATGCACATCCAACGAGAATTTAATCTTCTTGTTGGCTACCAAGTAACTGATGTCCTCTTTGCTTTTGGTACTTTTCTTGGACTTTTGTGCCTTGGAAGCTTTGTCATCCTCTTGTATGTTGAACTTCTTTATCATTTGACTGGTTGTAGCATGTCCCAAGTGCTTACTATCTTCTGATCTATAGCTTTGGGGAAGGTCTATAGCCTGAGCATCTTGTTGGTCTTCATTGCTAGTTTCTGACTGTGACACCTTGACTCTTGATTTTAGAATCTCTCTGTCACTATTTACTGCTTCTAGCACTTGAAGGTAATTCAATGGTGACTTTTCTTCTTGGAAATCTTTTGAAGTTTGTGTAGCAGGATGTTGAGGTTGACTCTCATCTTCTGATGAAATGGTCGCCGTGGCCTTTGGTTTCCATTGTTCCATGGGTTTTTGTAGAGTCTCTTATCGAAAATATTCATTCATATCCTATATTGCTTGTCCTTGGTAGTCAATCTTGGACTCAGTCATTTCCTGTTATTTTGTGCATTCTATGTCTTCAGTTACATCTTCTTTTAGCTTCTCATACTCTTTGATTTGTTCAATCACCAATGAAGAGTCCAGAGTAGAGAATTTATTTAGTAGACGTTCAGCTTCATCCATTGATTCTATTTGCATGTCTTCCACTTGTGACGTGGCACTAAGATTTTTTGTTACCACTGCCACCTCTTCTTGTGTTGGCTCACTATCGTCAGAATCTTGGCTTCTTTTGCTCTCAACCCTTGAACTGCGAGCTTCATCTTCATCACCTTGTGGATGCTTTGACTTGTCCTCACTGAGGTTCTTTAAGCGATCTTGAATCAGCTGATTCAATTGATATTTTTTGAAAGCCTGATTCTCTATGATAATGTCGTTGACACCCTTGACTTCAAGAAAATGTGTCTTGAGCCTATCTTTTGTGCTCTGTGACAAGATCTGCTTCTTTTCAGGAGATCTCGTTGGGGATTCTTGCTTTCGTTCCCTTGTTGTCACTGTCTGAACTTTTCTTTTGGCTTGTTGCTTCTTCTTTTCCATGTAGAGCTTTGTTGGGAATTCCTTCACTAAATGACCAATGGCACATTGGTTGCAATATGTCGCTATCTCAACATGTGCACCCTTTGGACGAAGCAGCTCTCCATAATACTGTTGATAATGGTTTCCTGTGGTATCTAGATACAGATATGACCTCTTCTTTGCATGCATGAACCTGTAGATTACGACTGACTTAGGTGTATCCACTGGCTTCGTCTCTTTATCCTTCATTGTCTTGTCCTTGAGAAGCTGAAAATAGCTTCCATTATTGCTTGCATACAAGATCAAATCACTATCCATGTTTTCTAGCAGTTGTAATGCTAATTCTTCCATCAGTATATGGTCTTTGTCGTGGGGCTTCTGCATAGCCTTAAGGGCTATGTTTCCGAGTTGATTTTGGTGAGGTTTGCACCAGGGGTGAAGATCGAACCGAACCTTTGTTTTTCGTTTCCCTGGATGGTGCTTTTGGACGAGGTCCAAGTATGTGACTTGCAGGTTGCCCACAAATGCTAAACTCATCCATATTTTTCACATCGGCTATCTCATAGTGCCTATCGTATTTGTCGACCACAATGACATCTTGACCTGACCTTCTACATTGGGCATTGTGAATTTCCAGTGGTTTCTCCTCCGGCTCGGCATCTTCCAATGCGTCTTGAAATTCCACTTGGGTTCCTGAAAAGGACACTGCTTCTTGTAAATCTGGACTTCTTAATCCCACTCTTGGATATATAGGGTCTCTTTGTTGAGTTTGAACTCCCCCCATCCGAGAGGGTTCCATATTTGATGTTGGCATCTGTTCAATGCCTGATGATATGACTTGTTGTGCTCTGTTAAGTAGCTCTTGAGACCGAGCTAGCTCTTTTTGAAGTTGTGCTATCTTCATAGCTAGTACTTCCAGCGTATTCCTTGTTTGTGCGATTTGGTGTGTTTGTGTTGTGTCTTGTGTTGGTGCGGTGCACGAGACTTGTGCAGTGTCTTTCCATGTTGGGCCTTGCCACCCATTTGTGCAGTGACAGCTGTCGTTGTTAACTCTTCTAGATGCATATCAAGAGGTAAAGCCATGACTAGGTGATAAACATTACCACCTTCAGATTTTTAGTCTTCCCCTCTTGATCCAAATATTTCAGCTGCAAAATATTGGTTACTCTCTGCAGGAACTTCATGATTTGTGGAAGCTTTGTAGTAGCGATCGTCCTCATCTACATAAAGTGTACCAATTTTCCATTTCCCATCTTGAGCTTTGTACAGAAAAATACTTGGAGGATATGTGTAGAGTTTTGTAAGTTGATCCTTGTGCAACATTTCTATCTCATTGTCGATGTATTTTCCGTGCCTCATGTAAATTGATTCGAGACAATCTTCCATGAAATCTGGATGTGGGTGTAGTACATTATTTGCTGTTTCAATTTCCACATATTGAGATGTCCGAGTTTCCTCTGTATCTTTCTTTGTCTTGATGTACAAATTTCGATTTTTATCCTCATAGCATGGCAATCCTTTGTAATGGCCAATTAAATAGAGCCCACTTTTCTCTCTTGTAATTTCTGTGTATGTACTTGAAGCTTCGTCTCGGCTGGTCTGGTTCCTTTGAGATGTCATTTCTTTCGTCTTGACTCCCTTGTTGTACCTGTTCAGTGATAGCTCTTATAGCTTGCCTCAAAGCTACTTAAAATTATTAACACCCTTGTGTCGGTCTTTTTCACTTGAGGTCCTTCAGCTTTTGTGGATGCCTTAATCTCTGAGTTTTTTGAACTGGGCTTTGCTTGAACTTCTTAGCTCCCTTGCTTGCCAAGGCTGATACTGTCTTGTCTGGCTACTTGCTTTGCCTAGAGATTTTTAGCAACCCTCGATCTATTGGAAGCACTGCGATAAGTTATGCAACTTACCACTATACTGCAACGACTGCTCCCTTCGTAGCGATTCCTGATTCGAGCTAACCTGTGTTCACTTTAGCACACAATCTACAAAATTCTATTTAGCTGGCAAACTTTTTCACAATGAATGTAAAAATTCTTGATGTGCCTTTGACGACCACACTTGTTCTGTGGGCTCGGAAGTGACTTTCAAGTTCGCTTTTAGCTGAACTAAACTTAAGCTAGCACAAGAGAATTATGACAAGTTGCAGTGATTTGCTAGCAAAAATCTTGTGTTAAATTTCTCCAAAACTTGCGATTGTTGTTGCAAAATCAAGAGTCCTTGTGAATGGTCTTACTGCTACCATATTTGTGTATGGACGTACACTAGGCCGTAGTTAACTTTTACACCTTTTCGCGGGTGACCAATGGTTTTCCCAAAAGATAATTTCAATCTGCTAAGTTAGCAGTCTTCAATACCGTGACCGTTTTCTAACAATTCTTTTGAATTATCGGTTTTAGACACTCCTGACTTCCGGATGCATTTTGAGGCCTTAGCGATGTTTTTTTCAAAGTTGAACTAAATGGTTGCAGTTGGCACACATTTACTTCAAGTTTTTCTCTAAGATCTGTAGAGTCGCTCTCAGGCTACGTTTTGATATAAAAACTTTTCCGATCCGATATCGTTTGTGAAAGTTATGGCCAAAATAGTGAAATGCATATTAGAATGGTCAGAATGAGTCCAAATTCAATTTTGAAAGAGGATTTGGGATCTCTGTGACACTGTGAACACTCTTGTATGGTCAAAATTACAGTTGGACCCTAAAACTGGCCTACAGACATCCTACGCGTAGGATGTCTATATGCTCAGAAGTTAACAAAATTTGGTCTAGAGACTCCCCTTAAGTCCAGCAACACAATGGTATGATCAGAATTTCATTTGGACCTCAAAATGGCCTTGAGACATCCTACGCATAGGATGTCTTTTTGCTCAGAATGACTTGAAATTTTCACCCCAGCTTCTCCTTGATGTGCTGATCACAGTGGTGTGCTCATAGGTTGGTTTGGAGTCCTAAATCAAGTTGGAGACATCCTACGCGTAGGATGTCTAACTGCTCAGATTTTGTCCAAACTTGATCCCAAGATTCTCCTAGTGCTCAGCAGCCCAATGGTATGCTTAGAATTGAATTTGGATGCCAATAGGTCAAGATTTGGGCTGCATAAGCTTCTAGTGCACCCCAAGAGTAGGATGTTGTTAGAAGCTGGACATACCCCACGGTAGTAACTACTCGGAGGATTATTATTTTTTGTAATTATTCATTCATTGAGGAAAACCTGATTTTTCACCTTGTAATTATTGGGACTTACAGAAGTTTCCAGATTGTATCCCAGTTTTGATAGTTAGATTGAGTAGATGGTTGATTTTGGAACTTTAGGTTTTGAGAAATATTAAGGTATATATACCACTTTTTGACCTTAATGAAAGACCTTTTGTCATTTTTAAAAAACAAGTTTGAAGTCTGTGAGTGAGCGTACTGAGAGAGAGAGAGAGTGTGTGAGCTTCATCTTGACGCTACGTGTGCTCTGGTGGTCGGAATCGAGTGCAGAGAAGTGCAGCGTGTTGCCCCCGACGAGAGCTACGCACCGATACCTACATTGCACGCGTACGGTCCGGTTTTGCGAGCTCTTTCTACGAGCTTCATCGGGTGTTTGGGTGAGCATACGTTGTCCGATTTTGCATTGCAGCATATCCACGCGTTCACATTGAGTAGAACTACACATTAGGCACTTTAGATTTCGAAAACCAAGACCTGTAGATTTCGGCCAGACATCCTACGTGTTTCTGCACCAGGTGTTTTGGGTCGGGATTTTGGTTCATAGATCGTAGGGAGAGCGGCCTATTGATATTAGTAGGGTCTCCTTCAAGTTCTATGGTGTTTCGAGATTGTTTGATGGGTGTTCGGCTCTAGAAAGCGTTGTAGGAAGTTTCCTCTTATGCACTCTTGAAGGCTGTGACTTAGACAATTGGTAGAGACCTCTTTAGGAATTAGTTAGGAGTCGGTCGAGTGTAGGTTGATACCTTATGCTTGCTTCCACGTGCCTGCGGGTCGAGCTTTGTCCTTAGCTGACATTACATGTTAGGTGAGTTCTCGCTGTGCTGACGTCCGTCGCGGCGTATCCGTCCAACATTGACGCCACTGCCGCGGACGAAAACCTTAGGTAGGTGACCGAGACTAATCCTTGAGGATTGGGATTTTTGGCTTACCATAGCCTCGCTTTACATTTAGATAGGATCAGAGGGTGGAGGACTCTCTAGGTCTTAGAGGGACTCTAGGAAGTGTGGGTCTAGCCTAGATACTTTGACTTAGGTAGATGAGGTAGACTTAGGTAGTTTTAGGTGGTAGTCGAGTTCTAGGGTAAGAGTTAGAGTGGTAGAAGCGGTGAGAGGAGCGCTTGAGAGTCCAGAGAGGCCAAAAAGCAACCAAAATGCCAGTATCACCATTTCACATGATAGGTAGGAGTAGAGTAAGTAGGACATCATGATTGAGGATCTAGAGCATTTCATGCATGAACACTTGCTTGGTAAAGTCATTACAAGTTTGTAAAAGACGCAAAAAGATGCAAGAGTGTGTTTGGAAGCCTAATTGAAGTCCAAAGTTACTGTGAGTGTTTCTGATAGATCTAAAGAGCATCAAGAGCATTCCTGTCAGAAATTTTTTTAAATTTTAAGCCAGGAGACATCCTACGCGTAGGATGTCTACAGGCTAATGTAGGAGGAATTTTGGGATTTTGAGTTGACCAGTGTGTTCAGAAGGTAGGGTTTACCCTAATTTCAATTGGAAAGTGGAAATTTGGCCATATCTTGACAGGATAAGGCCAGATAGACTGAAATTGCCAGACATCCTACCCAAATAGTGCCAAAACATTATTTTGAGACCAAAACCATAAGATGGCTACATGAGCATGTCTTGCATGATATATTGAGTGACTGAAAGGGGTTTCACCTCATTTGGGTGAGAAAATTGGATTCAAAGCGGACTTTAGCACTTTTGACTGAAAAAGGTAAGAACAGCTAAAATTTAGGACTTTTGACATCCAAACCAAAATCTAAGCATACCACTGGGTTAATAACATCAAGGGGAAGCTGTGGGACAAGTCTGGGGTCAAACATGACAAAAAGACATCCTATGCATAGGATGTCTTCTGAGTGATTTTGGACTCCAAACCAAATTTTGAGTATACCAAAGTGATCAGCAACTCAAGGGGAGCCTGGGCTTTGAGTTTGAAGCCATTCTGATGAAATAGACATCCTACGCGTAGGATGTCTAATGCAAGAAATTGAAGCCAGACTTTGACTTTGAGCATAGTAAGGTGTTGTATAGCTTAAGGCAAGCCTCCTAGTCAATTTTGGTCCAAATTGGAGTTGATTAGACTGATCAATATTAGTAACAGGCTGTCGGAACAGATTTCTTACTCATTGACCAGCTAATAGGTGTCCAAATCAAAAAGTAAAAGCAGCTGTAAGCTCAGCACAATAAGGAGAAACCACAGTGTAAAAATCCAAGCAAAACACAGCAGGAGACATGCTACGCGTAGGATTTCTATTGGGACATACTGCAAAGAAAATTTGACCTGGCATAGACAGTGAGATTCTATTGGGCTTAGGGATTTTCAGAAGTGAATTTGGACCTTGTTTGCCCATTTGACGAAGCAAAGACTGAATTCAGACTTTTTCGCGTAAATTGACCAACATCTCAGGATAGTACTGTTTCAGATTAGCAGACCTAGTCCAGAACATCAGCAGTGTATAAAATACAGTAGTGGTGAGATTAACTCTCCAGTTATACCAATCATTACTAAGATAACCTCTAGCAGATAAATGCTTTGATTGGCTTGCCGAAATTAAAACGCTTGTGTACAAGTATGTTCAGCAACAAAGCAAGAAGTTGTGCAAAAACTGACCTTTTGCCAGGTGAGTGGTTGGATTTATGATAAATTGCATTGATAAGTTTGATGAATTTAAGATCAGGAAGATACATTGTTAGAGACCAGAAGGTGGCAGGTGACCAAGGTAGCTTAGTGTCCACCGAAGAGAGTGTAACTCGGGCAAGGCTAGATCCTCTAGCACCGATTATTGAGGAAGGTAGTGATACTGACACTTCGTCAAAAAAATCTTTCTTCATGATGGGTAGTCAACAGCCAGGAGGTTTCACCTATGATGGGCCTATGCGAGGAGGAAGCACCTCCCAAAATTCTTTGAATGATTCCAAGCTCACGGTGATCTTCTTAGAGGGAACAAACTCAAGAGGAGCCCTAGTCTATTCTGACTATCAAGGCCGCAAGTGCATTTGTATCGAAGAGAGGCTAGCTCAAAGATTGGAGATAATCCGAGTGTATGATGATGGAGATAGATTCCGAGATAAAAAGGGAAACCACTATTTAATAGTTAGTAACCCTGAAGATTACAACAGATATGGAGATAACGTGGCGAAAGGGAAAATGGTTTCAGAAGCTCAAGAACCGCCACCAAACATTGGTCGGCCCGGAGCTATTTTTATGTATGATAAGAAAACAACCAGGGTTCCAACTTATAACGAGAACGTGGGAATCTACAAGCATGAGAGTGAGGGTATAGTCTCTTACTTTCGCAACAAAGAACCATACATAAACGAATTAAGCAAAGACAAGGTTCTTTACTTATTCTCTTACGAAACTGCTACGGGGAAGGGCATAGTTTTTGTTGATAGATACGGGCGAGAATACCAACGTATTCTCCCAGAGGAGGTAGAGAGGGTAACACGTCCAAGAGTATTAGCATATGCCCCTGAGGAAGTGCCAAGAGCCACCTACACCCCAAGC
Source organism: Adiantum capillus-veneris (assembly GCF_014529385.1). Lineage (NCBI taxonomy): Eukaryota > Viridiplantae > Streptophyta > Polypodiopsida > Polypodiales > Pteridaceae > Adiantum > Adiantum capillus-veneris. Next base: position 10,571,556 of record NC_140936.1, on the reverse strand, counting down.
AAGTCAATGAATCCTTTTTCAGATGAGTATGACGCAACCTCACATTCCACCCAACCGCAAGCATTCAACAACCAAGACCAACCAGCAAACCAGCCATCATTGCAGGCATGGCTTTGACAGAGTGCAACAATGGAATCAGATCGAAATCCCGATGGTTATCAAGCCGCACGAGGACTCAGGGATTTGCAAGAACCACCATTCTATTCAAGGTATCAGGCAGAGAGTAAGCCAAAGACTCAAGGGTCAACAGAGCCTGGAGGACCACCCTTAGAACGAGTTCGAAGAGAAGAACCACCTCCAGCAAGAACCGTTAGAAATTATGGCTTAGGAGCACCATTGGGAGAGGAACCAGCCTATTACAGAAGGCCTGAGGAGGTATATCGACTAGGACGGGGGGATCCAATGATGAGGTTTGTAGACCATCGAAGAATTAGACCTTCTCAAGTGCAAAAATGGGTAAACAAGAAATACACAGGAAGCAGATACCCAAGAGATCATGTAGCAGCCTTTGTGCGTGTAATTAGAGCCGAAGAGGTATTAGATTTTCCTACCCAATTTGCAGGGTTTGGACTAACCCTAGAGGATGATGCTGCCACTTGGTTCGACTCTGTAGAGCGTAGAGACTTTGAGTCTATGGAGGAAGTGTTTGACGAGTTTATCGAGGAATTCTCACAAAGGGTAATAGCTCATAATACCGTCTCACAGATCCATAAATTCAAACAGAAAGATGGAGAATCTATACGAAAGGCATCCCTAAGACTAAAAAGATATGTTAAGTTATGTCCTGTTGAAGAACTGCCAACTCAGTCCAGTTACATATGAAGAGGAGCACGACATTGAATGAGTTAATTAAGGAGGCTCTTTACCTTGTGGACAATTGTGCGGTCTACAAAGAAGGGGAGTTCAAGGACCTTGATGACGATTCGTCTTCACAGCAAAGTGGAAGCAAGTCTTCTAAGACAACACTGAAAGGAGAAGTAGATGTAAACCAGGAGCATCTCGTAGATGAAGTGCTAAAAACGATCAACTTGTACGCCAAACCCCAGGCTAAACAGGCCAAGTGGTGTGCTATTGAACAAAAATGGACAAACCATGGGACCGAGGAATGTTATTATAACAAGGGATATGTGAGAGAGAGACCTTACGCTCCCCAAGCTCCAGTAGCTTCCCCTCAAGTTCCACCGATGCCTAGATATCAAGCATGCAACTTACCAGGACCTGTAGGTGTAGAAAGACCACAACCGGTGTTGGGGCAACAACCACCCCTACCAGGATTATGACCAGTTGGTATAAGATACACACCAACAGTAACTGAATTAGAGGATAAGGCTTTGGTACCTATGCATGCATATTATGAAGATCCAAATCGATATGAGGAAAACCCTGTCTATTATCCACCGAAAGAACCCTCGACACTAGAACCATGGAGCATGACAGGAAACATAGGACCACCAACTGCTACACAGACAGCAGGAGAAGGAAGATATATCTTAGATGAACGAACATTGTTGTTCATAGCCAATGGAGGCATGGGTGGACAGAGACATGCTTACCAACAAAGAGGAGCTCAAGGAGCACCTCAACAACCCAAGGGACCCTATTACAAGTGTGGTGGAGACCATTGGCTGAGAGACTGTCCTCATGATGAAATCATTAGAGTCAATGCGTATTGCCCAGAATGTGGAATTACTCATTTGATTCCGATTGCCCTAAAAACCCGAGCAAAGGATCAAAAACCACCTTGAACATATTAGAAACTGTACCGTCCAGTGGAGGATCAGAAAATGAAACAATCATACCTATTCAGGCGGTAACACGACCCCTAGCTCAGAGAAGGACGAATGAACCCATAGTTGAACAACCAAAAACCGATGCCCAAAGTTCAGAAACAAAAAATCAAAGAAGTACTTGGAAAGCTAGAAAGGCGCGTAGGAAAGCCAGGAAAGAACGAGAGCAAACAGTCCTATCCAAGGAGTTGAAACATACAAAGGACATATTGGAGTGGTTAGAGGATCTAGCTAGCTTAAGCTCACACACCACAGCAGCCATAGCACCCAAGGAAATAGCAGAGCCCAAAAGTGCAGGATCAGGAGGATCTGTACTGGCAGACAAGGTAAATGAGCAGTTGGATGCGCTTCTAAAAGCTTATGAAGCTCGACTTAAAAAGAACCAAACCCAGGAGCAAAGGTGGATGACTTATCTATATGCAGAAATAGAAAAATAGAGGTTGGATATGTGTAAAAAGATGATTGAGACGGCTCAATAATTGATGGAAGACCTACTGGGTAAACCTGCAAATTGGCATGAAGAACCAGCTCCAACCCCTATCCAACCAACTTTAGAGAAACATGTGGAAACAAAGGAAAGACTCACTAATGCCTATGAGTCTAGAGGAGAGCCTATCATAGTGCCAAATACCATCAATGGGGCAAGTGACGGGTTCCAGCCTAAAATATTGGCAGAAATGGGTAAGGACTATAACGGTCTAGACTATCTGTGGAAGAAAATCCGAGAGGCCAACGAGGCTAACAGGATGAGTAACCACATGAATAGCGCGAGAAAATAAAAGAATGTGATCTTACCTCCTATTGAAGAATTTGAGACAAGGTCGCAAATGAACTTTGAGATACATTCACAAGGGGGAGACCAAGGATCAATTAGTTCGGGGCACAGCCAACCAGACTCGTTGAGAACTTTACCCTCTTACCTAGGAGAGTATGAAGCTAAGTGGGAGGTGAGAGCAATCCCATCTCAAAGACTTTCTTCTAACAAGGTGATGGATTCGCAAGGATTGATTGAGTTGTTATCCACCCCGGTGGCATGCACAATCACATTAGCAGGTTAAGGCCAAACATGTGGACCACAGTAGGAAAATGCCTAGAAAAATTTGGAGTGAAAGACCCCACCTTGAAGCTACAAGAAGGAATCAGAGAGTTGGACAGGCCTCAACTAAACACTAGGCCAGTACCATTGAATAAGATTGGAGAATATTGCGAGGGAGAAGATGGAAACACCACGCTACCAGTAGAATTCCAAGGAGTAATTTCCAAAGCTATTCTTGACAGTGGAGCGGAAGTTGCTATCGCCACCAGGGAAATCTGGAAAAAATGGGGAAAACCAGCTTTGAGGGCTACCATAATGAAACTGCAATTGGCAGATGGATTCATGGAAAAGCCTCTAGGACTCTTAGAAAAAGTGATTGTCACTTCGTGCGGAATCGAGTATGAGCATACATTTGCAATAGTCGATTTCGACAAAAAGAACAATTATGAGATCATCTTCGGACGACCATTCATGCGACAATTAAAGATGGTCCAAGATTGGGGTTATGACCACATATACGTGAGACATGGCGAGACAACAACTAAAATACACTTGAAAGACTATAGTTACAAGGATGTGAACCAAACACTTGTGGAAGAGTTTGATTCGTCTACAGTAGCAGGATCAGAACTACCAGCATGGTTAGGGCAACCAAAAGAGCTATGGATGTGCGGAGCTTCACATTGTGGAAGCTTGAGAAGAGACGAATGCGTCTTAGAAAGAGCAATTGAGGACAAGGAGTATATTTCGGAACCTTTCCCTGAAGATGCCTTGGAACCTCTAGAATGGGAACACATACTAGCAACATTGGATGTCTGTACCATTACCGACAGTCCAACAACAAAATTTTGCGATAAGGATGGCTATGATGTGTTACCCTATTACATGGTAAGCGTTATACCAGAAAAAGAGACGGTAGAACCATCGGAACAAGAAGAGTTTTACAACTCCTCTGAAAATTTGGAAGTAAATGATGATGCAGATAATGAGTGTTCAGACGCCTCAAGTGAGAGTGGAAATGAAACCGATAATATCAAGTTTTATGATTTTGCTAATCAACACCCTATACGCCAAGAACGCTATAAGAGGAAACGAGCAGAAAACAAAGCTAGAGAGAACCTGATGCCCAGGATAAAAGGTAAAACTCACTATTTGATGCTTGTAAAAGCAGAGGATTGTGTAAAAGATCAAATATCAGGAATATTCTCAAAAAATCGAATAGAAAGAACGCGAGAGGAAATAAAACAGGTACGAAAAGCTACAACCGAAACTAAATCACAAAAATATCAAAAATCAAGAAAAGAAAAAACAAAAGACCAACAGTGGACCAAACTGGAGCGTAAACAGAAATACCAAGAACTGAAACGTTCTATGAGAGAGATATGGACTACTGAAGAAGATAGTGATGGTAAAGGGGAGTCAGAAAAGGGGAACATGAACATACCATCACACTATCGGAAATTTACTATCCAGGACAGAAAAATCATCATGACACCACCAGTCAAGGAAAGAACCAACCAAGAATCTTACGATGGGCCTGAAAATGCACAAAAAATAGACCTCGCAGAACCAGGTGAAAAGCCTCAGCCGGTCTATATAGATAACGATTTAGAGCCTGAAGAGGAAGAACAGCTAACACAACTTCTCGAGAAGTATAAAGATGTGTTTGTCTGGTCCTATAAAGACCTCAAAGGAGTTGATCCATTGATATGCCAACATACAATTTCTTTGAAATCGGATGCAAAACCTAGCAAACAACGTCCTTATACATATAATGACACATTTGCTAAACGAATCAAAGAAGAGATCGATAAACTGATGGAAGCTGAATTCATCTATGAGATTGAACATACAGATTGGGTGTCACCCATAGTGGTAGTTCCCAAAAATAATGGAAAACTGCGAGTGTGTGTAAACCTCAAGAAGGTGAATGCAGCAACCATAAGGGATAATTATCCCTTGCCAATCACAGATCATGTACTTGAGCGAGTGGCCGGAAAACGGGCTTATTCCTTTCTGGATGGGTTTTCAGGATACAACCAACTGGCAATAGCAAGGGAGGATCAACACAAAACATCGTTTGCCACAGAATGGGAAATTTATGCGTATCGAGTTATGCCATTTGGCTTAACTAATGCACCAACCACTTTCCAAAGGTTAATGACTCACCCATTCAAGGAATACCTAAGAATATTCTTAGAAATTTACATGGATGACCTGTGTGTACACTCTCTTCTACGAGAGGAACATATTGACCATTTGCAAAAGGTCTTTGAAAAGTGCAGGACATATCGAATATGTCTTAACCCAGAAAAGTGTGTATTTATGGTTAAGCAAGGCCAAATTTTAGGACACATTGTCTCAAGAAATGGCATAACCACAGACCTAGACAAAGTCAAAGTCATCGTAGACCTACCCAGCCTACTAATGCAAAACAAGTGCAATCCTTCATGGGACATTGCGGATATTATCGAAGATTCATATACATGTATGCGGTTATCGTACAACCTCTGTGTCGTTTGCTAGTCAATTTCGAGTGGACCGAGGAGTATGAAACTTCATTCCAAAAGCTGAAGGAAAACCTTATATCAGCACCTGTACTAAAGGCACCAGATTGCAAAAAGATATTCCATGTGCACATTGATGCTTCAGCATATGCCATTGGAAGTATTCTAGCTCAACCTAGAGACGGAACAATGGATTTTCTGGTTTGCTATGTGAGTCGACAGTTAAACAGTGCGGAAAAGAACTACACAACCACCGAGCGGGAAGGGTTAGGAATGATTTATGCTGTAAAGAAATTTCGGCATTATTTGCTTGCAAAAAAATTTGTGTTCTTCACAGATCATCAAGCTCTTTTGTACCTAGTAAATAAACCTTGCAATACAAGGAGAATCGTACGCTGGTTTATTATATTGCTAGAATTTGACTTCACAGTGGTGGTCAAAAAGGGTAAAACCCATCTACGAGCGGATCATCTTTCACGGATACACAACGGGGAAGCTCCTAAAGGAGTAGATGATGACATACCAGATGCTTATATTTTCAACATTGAAATGGTACCCAAATGGTCTCAGGAAATTTTTAGCGTTCTTTCCTTTGGAAGTGGGTTTGATAATACGGAATGCACATCCAAACATCAAACAATTTGACAAATAAAAAACTTCCAGTTGGTAGCACGACGGCTGTATCATTTTGGATCGGACCTAATATTACGATTATGTATAAATCCGGAAGAATTCGAGAGCTACCTTGAAGAGGCACATGTCCAGGATTGTGCATTTCATTGTTCAACAGTGAAGACACACCAGAGACTGAAACAGTTAGGGGTTTATTGGCCAACTATGTATGCGGACACGCATTCTTATGTTACCAATTGTACTGTATGTAGTGCCAAACGACCAGTGGATCACGCAACTTTGTTTCAGGTAAACATAGCACCTGCATGGAGTCAATATATCATTGACTTCTTGACCACCAGGAGGTTCCCTGAGAACATCACAAGAGCAAGGGAAAAAGCTATAGATCTGGAAGCTCGCGACTTTCAGTTAATTGGGAACCAACTCTATAAGCGAGGTAAGGACAATCAACTTAGAATCTATGCAAGTGAAAGTGAATACCTGCTGATTCTAGAACATGCACATAGCGGAATAAGTGGAGGCCATTTTTCGGGCGATAAGACGGCAAAAATTGTCTTAACCGCAGGAATTTGGTGGCCTACATTGCACATGGATGCTGAAGAGCTTGTAAAGCGTTGTGACGCATGTCAACGCACCAAGGTGCCAATACAAAGAGATGAGATGCCATTACGGCCAATGATGGGAGCAAGAGCATTTGCAAAATTGGGCATTGATTTCATCAGACCTATATCACCCCCTGCATATCGCACACATACCCAATATATCATTGTGGCTACGGACTATCTCACAAAATGGGTCAAAGCCAAAGCTACACAAAAAGCTGATGCACGCACCACGGCATAATTTTTGTATGAGAATGTTTTTGTACGTTACGGGTTACCAATAGAAATTGTCAGTGATCGTGGAACACATTTTATCAATGAAGTCATTGAATATATGCTAGAGGAATTCATGGTCATACATAGGAAATCTGCACCATACCATCCCCACAGACCAATGGGCAAGCTGAGGCCACTAATAAAAGACTATGCACGGTTCTCACTAAAATAGTGTCAGAATCAAGAACAGATTGGGATCAATAGCTACACTCAACACTATGGGCATACAAGGTAGCTTATAAAACATCGATAGGAACAACACCATACAACATGGTGTTTGGCCTAAATGCTATACTACCCATAGAATTTTTAATTCCAACTCTACGAGTAGCAAAAAGCTTGGAATGGAGAGGGCATGAGCTCTCTTCAAGAATTGATGATCTTGAAAAGCTAGATAAACTCCGCTTACGAGTTGTCGCTTCAATCTATGCTAAAAAGAGAAGACAAAAAGAATTTTTTGATAAACATGTGCGTACCAAAGAGTTCAAAACAGGTGATTATGTACTTGTTTATACCTTGAAGCAACATGCCAAGAAACTTAAAAAGCGAGGGATGGGACCATTTGTGATTAGTGATCTATCACAAAGTGGAGTTGTCAAGCTTGCTACATTAGCAGGTGAAGAAATGCCAAACTGGATTAGTGGATGTCGACTGAGGAGGTATCATCTACCACTCACACAGGAGATGCTCCAACAAATTCATCAAGGAAAACAAAGAATGAAGGAAAAACAGAGAGTACGGGAGGAAGCTCAAGCCGAAGCACAAGAACGCATTGAAAAAAGACGGCTTCTGCGACAACAACAACAAAGTGGACCACCATTACGAATCAATGCCATTCGACTGATGAAGTTGGAGGAAGAAACATTGGAGCCAATAATTGCGGTCAAAGTGGGCAGAATCAAGTTGAATCAACAGCCTTGCTTGATTCGGGTGCTCAAGCAAATTTGATCTCTTACGGATTATACCAACAGCTCAAAGTCACAGGTCAACTTCATCCTACTCCTCAAGTGCTAGAAAGTAGCACATCACACCCGTTGAAAACATTGGGATGGACTATATTACATGTACAGATACATCAATATATTTACCCACACAAATTCTATGTGGTGACTGAAGAAAGCACACAACACCCAATGATGTTGGGGCAACCTTGGCAAAAAGAGTACAATGTGCAGATAGATTGGAAAGCAAAGGCAATCAAAATTATGCATGAACATGAACAATGGGTGATAGCTTTTGCTCACCAATACCAGCATGCTCAACTACAACCCATGCAATCACTGGAAACAAATCCAAAAGCACAAATGCCATCAAAGAACAACATGATACCGGAGACCAAAAATCAGGTAAAAGCCAACCATACTACTTACAGACACATGAAGTCAACGGCCACAATGTAAAAATCTAGGCTACCAAAACAAGGAAAACAAGTATGGATGCGGAAGGATAGAAATGACATGGCAGACAAACAACAATGCAACAAAAGGATTCCAACAAAGCAGATGGTTCAACCACAAACCACGAGCATAAAACAGATATGGATCCCAAAGAAAATGCTTAGCCATAACCCAAATGTCACTCACATTTGGATACCAAAGAAAAAGCAAAAGAAACTCCCTTCAGTACAAGCAACAACGGAAAGCAGACAGCTGCATTTCAAAAAGGAAAACCGACATATGTGGATGCCAATAAAAGACAAACCAATGGCAAACGAGAAAGTGTCAAACCATCTACAAAAACCGGCAACAACAAAATACAAATGGAAAGCAATGGCCATACGGCCCATAACCATTACGGACCATCCAATTTTGCCCTTAGAAACAGCTACGACTCCATCAACAGTGTCGGCAAAGCAATTGCCTTTTGCAAAAAAGACAATTAAACAGAGAGCAGTCAAGTTACAGCTGTTACTTGCAAAGAAAGCAGGAAACCTCAACGGCGAATGCCAATAAGCATCTTGCTTATTCCCTTCTCTTGCGAAGCATTGATTTTTCCATGCATTGACCGAGTATGCATAACGTAGGGCCACATTAATCGGTCAGGCATTAGCACAACTTTTTCAACCTATGCACGGCACATACTTTGAGGCGATACCTTGTCGTCCAGGAGGACTCCAGCTAGGAGGGGAGGAGGCATTCTAGAGGCACACTCAAATGCGGAACCAATAACAGAAACAGCAAAAAAGGGCCCAAGTATATATGCCCTTATACAGCATAAAGCTACAGGTATATGGGGCCAAACGCCAAATCAAGCCCCTAGGTGTGTGTATATAAGTAGAAATAGCCATTTTTCAGACAAAATATTGGTAAAACGGAGAAATCCGTCCATAAAAATTGCATGTGAGTGTATATAATGTCTTGCGATGATGTTTGTGATTTATTATGATTTTTGGGGATTTTCTAGGTTTGATTTGCTATTTTCCTTTTAATTTTGCTAATTTTCGGTAGAAAAACTTTAAAAATACAAAAAGCAGGTAAAAAACAGTCGTAATGAAAAACAAAAAATATGGGGATGATCAGTGACTATAGGACAACCTATGGTACAGTGGGGATGCAATTATGAGACTAAACCAGAAAGCGTGTTTTGGCCAGATTTTGACCGAAATGCCAAATTTCTGGTAATCAGAGCAAATGGAGTCCAAATCAAGAAATTTTTGAGCCTAAACCGCATCTCGCAAGAAGATAGGAGCACATGTCAAATTTCATGAAAAGTGGTTCGGGGACCTCCATTATAAGAAATTTTCACCCCATTTTTAGCTCATTCTCACTATTGACTTTGTGGAGAGAGCTTCTGCCACCTAGAGAGGATCGACCTTCCAGCAGCTACGACGTGCAAGACTACCTGACGAGCTTCAGACATGAGAGGTAGGCTCACCACCTTGAGCTTTTCGTGCATGTTTGTCATTATGTCGCGAAAATTAGCGTAGGGGTCACACACAAAGCGAGCGGTAGAGACCTACAAGTAGAGATGGCGGCCTAACGGCTAACCCGAAAGCAACAAGACTTCATCGGCAACTTACCCTAGTCTAGGAGACCAGTCCTGGATAGCCAAAGGCAGTAGGAAACCATCGGAAAAAACCCTAATTCCCAGAAACCTGCAAGGGGCAACCAAATGGGAAATCGGCGAAACGGCGACCAAATGCTACCAAAATTCATGGGTAGGAGCATCTCGATATGCTCGACAAGTCTATATGACTCGCATGACCAAAAATTGACCCGAAGCGGCACTAAACTTCAGAAAACGGCATCAGACACAAAGCGTCAAATTGCACTTGCGGACAAACCGCAAGCCCATTTGCCACAAAACTTCATGAGCAGCTTTCCTAGACCATCAACAACCAAGTCCTATCGTGGTAGACCACCACATATCATCAAAGGTATGTAAACGTAACCACGGGTGCTGCTAGAGCGACAAATTGCCAAATGGAGCTCCGGTGAAGCCAAAGTCGACAAAAACCATACGGCAAGGATCCCCAAGGGATCGGGAAGCTATGGAGACCAACATCAGGAAATTTCATCACCAAAAAGCACTCCAAAAATTCAGAAAACGGCTCGAAGGCTCTGAAGTCCACACAGGGAGTTGTTCTCTATCCATTTGACTTTTTTGTTGAAAGTAGGCTCAAAAGGGACTTAGGGGGGCCAAGGGCAAGCACTGGGAGCACCAGCAATGAAAAAATCACCAGGAGACATCCTACGTGTAGGATGTCTCAAAGGCACTTTTTGGCACAAACTCCAACATCTCTCATCCTGCACATGTTCTGAATGACATTTACTAGCTATCCACCAAGTTTCATCACATTTGGACCAAATTTGACCTTATATGCATGGAAAAACGCAAAGTTAGGGCATATAAGCAATAATGGGCCATAGACCTACCAAATCTTGTCCAAATTCCATGAAACTTGCATAGCACATTCACCAACACATCAACAAACAATCTGTGTGGTCAGGGAGAAAAAATGATGAAATAGACATCCTACGCGTAGGATGTCTATTTGACCTTTTTTACATGCAAGGGATGATTTGTCATTCCAGATCCAATCACCTCATCATCAGGAGCCCATATATCAAGTTTGAAGCCATTTTAATCACTTTTGACTCCCAACACACTCAAGATACACTTTTTGAGCCCAAAAACACCTCACAGAGCCTTACAAGCATCAAATCTTGTCCAAATTCAAATCCAAGAACATGGCCATGTTCCATAGGCCAAGGACAACCCACAGAACAAGTTTCATGTCATTTTGATGAAAAAGACATCCTACGCGTAGGATGTCTCAGGCATAAATTTAGCCTTCCGTGCAAAGAATGACATCATGGGAGCCAATACCATTGTGCAATGAGCCCATATACCAATTTTCAACCCATTTGGACATCAATTGCTACCTATGATGGACATTCTACCCAAATTGTGACCTAAAGTCTGAATCAGCCCAAAAATCCACTTTTTGATATCCAAATTCAAATTCAAGCATATATACATGTTCCATGAGCCTTACACTACCTGCATGTCAAGTATGAACCAATTCTGATGAAAAAGACATCCTACGCGTAGGATGTCTAGATGAAAATTTTTGGCCAAATTTGCACTGTGAGCACATGCACAGCTTCACAAGTTCCTTTTAAGCTTTATTTTCAATTTTCAAGTCATTTGGATAAGTAAAACTCAGTTTCGCAGCTAATATGGAAAAAACGCTAACTTCGGACTACTAAGTGCAATAGGATCTATGGCAGCCTCGAAGTCACCGGCAAAGAGGAAAAGAATGACCATCAAAGATTATCTGGACGAAGTGGAACCCTTTGTCATTTTAGAAGGAACACTAAAGCCCACCTGCACCTGGATACAAGAGGATCTGTTAGAGTCCAATGACCTAAAGATCTACTAGGGAGTGTTCAAAGACACTGAAGGCAATGTTATAGAGCTACCAATGCTACCGAGAGAACTCAATGAGTTTGTACGAAGCAAGATGGCCGGCTACTTGGAGAAAATTGATCTCCACAACTACTTCGAAGCAATACCGACGGGGGTGGACATCAAAAGAGTCTGGGAGTTTGTAACAAGCATCAAAGAGGATGGAGTGGCCAAGGTAACAGATTTACAAGGCAGACCAGAAACATATATAATAATCACTGAGCGGGTTGTAGCCCATGTACTAAACCTCTCCAATGAGGGAGACAGTGTAACAAAAAGAAGGGATGAAGTCAAGGTGTACAAAGAGAAAAAGGCAAATTACACCTTTGAAGACATTGCCAACCCAAAAGTAGCAATTATGAGCCAGTTATACAACCAGTACTTCCACATGTACACGAAGAGGCCACAGAAGTACAGGATGCCGCCAGGTGCAATTGCCACAACGTTCACTTGGGCAATGACAAAAGGCACCCCAAAGATAATCAATTATGCGGCATATACACATGACAGCTTAGTAAAGATGGGCAACAAAAATCCAACCTATATAGTGCGAGGAGATCTGATCACCAAGGTGGTTTATGGGGCACTACACGCTAAAGGAAGGTGGCCTGACCCCCCATCTCAGAATGATTGGCTGAGAGTAAAAGAAGACAAGGAAGATGAGCCGCAAAGCGCACCAAGGGTGGCTACGAGATTGAAAAGACGGCTAGAGCCAGTTGAAGAGGAGCAACCCGAGCAGAAGAAAGGAAAGAAGGAGTTTGCTCAAGTGTCGGCCAAAGAAACAAGGTCTCAGAAAGCGGCAAGAATAGAGAGGCTGATGGAGAGTTTTCAAGCGGAGAGAGCCCTCAAGGGTGATTTAAGCGAGCTCTGGAAGCCATCTCTAGAGTCTATGTCCGGATCGTCCAGAAGAGTGCAAAGGGACCGATTTGAAGATTATATCACGAATTTCGAGATTCTTGATGCTGCAGCAGAAAACATCCCTCATGTCCCTTTCACACAGGAGGAATTACAGCAGATAAGGCAGAAACTGCTGGATGAGCAAGAGAGCCAGGAAAGAGAAAGAAAAACAAAAGCAGACAGGGACTTAAAGGGAAAACCTGCATCTTTACCAGATAGCCCTAAACCCAGCCCACAGCCATCACCACCGCCCTCACCACCTCCTAGCATCCCTCCACAGGAAGATAAGGAGACTGAGGACAGACAAGAAGAAAGGCAAGCAGAAGATCAAGAGCAAAGACAAGAACCTGAGCCAAAAGAAGAGGCCAAGCTTGAAACTAAGCAAAAAGGATTAGATGAGGCTTACTATGCATTTTTGGACCTGCTAGCTGCAGGCTATACGAAGGAAGAAGCTGCCACAGTCGCATTCAACTTGGCGAGGACAGGGCCTAAAGAACAAATGCAAGGCATCAGGCTAGTGGAGCTAAAATAAATTGCTACAGACACGATAGACCTGCACCCGCCCTCCAATGACTAGGACGTGGTGATGACAAAGCTAGCCGGATTGAGGGCACAATCCATGGCTTCAGAGAAAGAAACAACAACTCTCAAATCCACTGAAGAAAAGATCAAAATGGAAGTACATTCTCTGCACGCACAAAGCCAAGGGCAAAAGGAGAGAAAAGCCGACCTACAGGCCAGCTTGGCAAGGGCTCTACAAAACTGCCAAGCAATGGAAGAAGCAAATCGGGAAGCAGCAAAAAGAATACAAGTAGCTGAAGAAGAGTGTCAACAGCTCAGCAAGTCATTGCGAGATGCCGAGAAAGAAAGAGATAATCTAACACTACAGCTGGCAGAAGAAACGAAAGAAGCAGAGGCCATGAGGAATGCCAAGGAAAGAGCAGAGATAGAACAAGAAGCAAGCCTGGATGAAGTCCTTGAGCTCAAGGACCAACTAAAAGTCAAAGATCAAACCATCCAGAGGCTGCGAGCATCACCTGCTAGAGTCAGAGCTATGAGCTCGACTCAAATCATTTCTGAGAGTCAACTCTACGAAGAGAAAATGCAAGAACTTCAGAAAGAACTGACTCTCGAGAAAAAGCAGAGATTGATGATGGCTAAAGGTTCTATAGTCATGCAAACTAGAATGGAAGAGGGCCAAAAATCCCTGCAAGAGGAAGTGGAAAGCATGAAGATAAAGCTCGAGGAGGCGGAAAGAATAAACGCCGAACTTAATGACCTCCTCATGAATATGGGCGGACAAGCTGAAGCGGAAAAGCAAACACTCCTCAGGCAAATTGAGGAGTTGAAAGGCCAGCAAGGAGGAGAGGCAAAAAGCTCAGGGTCATCCGCCACTGAGGGCATCGACCTCGAAAATGTGGCAGATCCTGTGGGGACACACCTATGCAAGAGGAAATCATAGCAGGATCCTCTCAAGAGCCACAGTATCTAACACAAGAGGCAATAGAGGAAGAGCTCAGAGAAACCACGAAGGAAGCCTTGGAGTGGGAGTAGAGGGTCTTCAAATCTATGACCATTCAGAAGATTGACGCCAGCAATCTCAGGCGCGAGTGGCTTCAACCATCTCTCCCATATCCATTGTTGAAATATGAGGCAGCTACAGTAAACAAGCGGATCAGAGAAGAGCCAGTTGTACCTCTCTACAATGCAAACACCTCAAAGCCAGAAGGAGTTAAGCTTGTTGTGGATTCTCAGCCAAAGTGGAGGAAGGCTTGGCTTACAAAGTACCCACAATACCTAATCCATTTGGTAGAGGCACCTAAAAATATCAGAGACAACCTCAGCTTCTGTCCTCTACCAAGGGTTAGGACATGGAAGGCACAGAAAATTTTGCAAAGAAGCCAACCAACTTGGCTGAACTACCCAAAGCTGTCGTGCGTGAAGGCACGTGAGAGAATAAGTGTCCAATACATGGTGAAAACCCTAACGGGCGCCATAAAATTGTTCACTGGCTCGCCTGACCTTACATGCATTATGATGAGGAAAATCTGCAGAACCATCTTAGTAGTGTTCGAGACCTTCAAGCCAGGCCAGGTGACTGACAGCATCTTATTCTTCTAGGATACATACAGATGCGCCTATGATCTGTTAGGTCAGCCTTCCAAGGAGGTGATACATGCTCTGTATCAAAGGATCATGTTTCTACCATCCTATCACCTCCAGGCTTTTGAAGAAGCATTCTATACAGGGTTCTTCACCATGAATACGGACATTTTTGGCCCAACAATGCTGAACCTACATGCCAGGTACGAATCACTGCTAAAGATGCGGGAAACGATAAGATGAAGCAGCAGATCAAGGCCATGTCGAGGACGACATGAGCAAGGAGGGGGGGAGTGTTAGAAGCTGGACACACTCCACGACAGTAACTACTCGGAGGATTATTATTTTTTGTAATTATTCATTCATTGAGGAAAACCTGATTTTTCACCTTGTAATTATTGGGACTTACAGAAGTTTCCAGATTGTATCCCAGTTTTGATAGTTAGATTGAGTAGATAGTTGATTTTGGAACTTTAGGGTTTGAGAAATTGTAAGGTATATATACCACTTTTTGACCTTAATGAAAGACCTTTTGTCATTATTAAAAAACAAGTTTGAAGTCTGTGAGTGAGCCTACTGTGTACGAGAGAGAGAGTGTGATCTTCATCTTGACGCTATGTGTGCTCCGGTGGTCGGAATCGAGTGCGAAGAAGTGCAGCGTGTTGCCCCCGACGAGAGCTACGCACTGATACCTACATTGCACGCATACGGTCCGGTTTTGCGATTTCCTTCTATGAGCTTCATCGGGTGTTTGGGTGAGCATACGTTGTCCGATTTTGCATTGCAGCATATCCACGCGTTCACATTGAGTAGAACTACACATTAGGCACTTTAGATTTCGGAAACTAAGACCTGCAGATTTCGGCCAGACATCCTACGTGTTTCTGCACCAGGTGTTTTGGGTCGGGATTTTGGTTCATAGATCGTAGGGAGAGCGGCCTATTGATATTAGTAGGGTCTCCTTCAAGTTCTATGGTGTTTCGAGATTGTTTGATGGGTGTTCGGCTCTAGAAAGCGTTGTAGGAAGTTTCCTCTTATGCACTCTTGAAGGCTGTGACTTAGACAATTGGTAGAGACCTCTTTAGGAATTAGTTAGGAGTCGGTCGAGTGTAGGTTGACACCTTATGCTTGTTTCCACGCGCCTGCGGGTCGAGCTTTGTCCTTAGCTGACATTACATGTTAGGTGAGTTCTCGCTGTGCTGACGTCCATCGCGACATATCCGTCCAACAGATGTCTGACATTTCTTGTCTTTGCTTGGTAAATAGAGCCAATTAAGGTCCAAATTCACTTTTGAAAGAAGATCTAGAATCCTTGAGACACTTAGAACCTCCCTATATGGCTACAATAGAATTTTGACCACTTTATGACCCTGGAGACATCCTACGCGTAGGATGTCTTTTTGCTCTGTTTCAGCTCAAACTTGCACTGTAGCTTCCCCTTGATGTGCTAAACTCACAGCTATTTTTACTTTTTGATTCTGACACCTATAGGTTGGTCAAATGATCAAGAATCTGTTCCAAAAGCCTGATGTCTGTTCTGATGAATTCCCAAGTCAATCAACTCCAAAATGGACCAAATTTGCCTAGGAGGCTTATCTAAGGCTATATGATAGCATGGTATGGTCACAAGAGAATTTTGGTCTCAGAATCATGCAGTAGACATCCTACACGTAGGATGTCTTTTTGCTCAGAATGAACCCAAACTTGGACCAAAGATTCCCCTAGTCTTCAACAACCCACTGGTATGCTTAGATTTGAGTTTGGATGTCAAAAGACCCCAAAACTAGCTATTCTTGCCTTTTGTCTGTCCGAAAACGCTAAAGTCTGTTCAATCTTCACTTTCACTGACCCAAATGAGATGAAATTTATCACATGCACTCAATACAACATTTGAACATGCCTATGCAGTCATCCTATGGTTTGGTCTCAAAATTAGGCCTTGGACACAATTTGGGTAGGATGTCTGGCAATTCTCGTCTTTTGGCTTTAATGTGTCAAAATTTGGTCAAATTTCCACTTTCCAGGTAAAAATAGGGTAGAACCTACCTTCTAAACACACTGGTAACCTCAGTTTCCCCAAAAAGTGCCCAGATCACCCTGTAGACATCCTACGCATAGGATGTCTACTGCTTATTTTTTTAGACTGAAGTGTCTCTGATGCTTCCTTATTCTCTTAGCAAATGCAAGTATGCTTCACATTTGCAAAAAAAAAAGCAAAAATCACTCAATTTAAGCCTTTTCTGAAATTTTACGTTTTTTGACTCCACCTTTTGGCTTTTGGTCAACAAAAATAGGGAAAAACACTCAAGTCAATATGTTACTAGGGTAAAACCTACCCTCTGAACCCACTGGTAACCTCAGTTTCCCCAAATTCCTTGCCAAAAGTTCCCTAGAGACATCCTACGCGTAGGATGTCTACTGTCTTAAAATGCAAATTTTTTCTGGTAGTAGTACTCCTTATGCTCTGTAGAGCTCTCAACAATAATCACAGAAACTTTTGGACTTCAAATCAGCTTCCAAACACAATTTACTGTCTTTCCTACTTAGCGTTTTCCACTTCTCTGATGAGCCTAACAACAAATAAGACATGCATAAAGTACTCTAGATCAGCAATCAAGATATCCTACTTACTCTACTCCTACTCATCATGTGAGATGGTGATTTTGATGTCATGGTTGCTTCCTGGCCTCACACGGACTCTCAAGTCAACCTACCACCACATCTACCACTCCAACTCCTACTCTCTACACCACAACCTACTACTACTTAATACTACCTAAGACGAAAGATCCAGGCTAGACACACACTCCCTAGACTCCTCCTAAGACCTAGAGAGTCCACGACCCTCTAACCCTATCTAAATGTAAAATAGTACTCTGGCAAGCCAAAGGAACCTCTATCCTCAAGGACTAGTCTCGGTCACCTACTTAGGGCCCTCGTCCCCGACAACGGCGCCAATGTTCGACGGATACGCCGTGACGGACGTCAACATGGCGAGAACTCACCTAACATATAATGTCAACTGAGCACAAAGCTCGACTCGCAGGCGTGTGGAAGCAAGCGTAGTGTGTCAACCTACACTCGACCGACTCCTGACGAATTCCTACAGAGGTTTCTACCCAATGTCTAAGCTACATCCTTCAAGAGTGCTTAAGAAAGGCGCGTGGAAGCAAGCATAGGGTGTCAACGTACACTCAACCGACTCCTGACTAATTCCTACAGAGGTTTCTACCCAATGTCTAAGCTACAGCCTTCAAGAGTGCTTAAGAAGAGATTTCCTACAACGCTTACAAGAAGACCCATCAAACAGTCTTGAAACGCCACAGAACTTGAAGGAGACCCTACTAACACCAATAGGTCGCTCTCCCTAAGATCCATGAACCAAAATCTCAACCCAAAACACCCGGTGCAAAATCGCGTAGGATGTCTGGCCGAAATTTGCAGGTCGTCGTTTCCAAAAACTAAAGTGCCTAATGTGTAGCTCTACTCAATGCGAACGTGTGGATATGCTGAAATGCAGAAACAGACAATGTATGCTCATTGAGTCACTAGATGAAGCTCGTAGATGGAGCTCGCAAAACCAAACCGTACGCGCGCAATGTAGGTATTGGCGCGTAGCTCTCGTCGGGAGCAACACGCTACACTTCTCCGCACTCGATTCTGAAATTTGCAGGTCATCGTTTCCAAAAACTAAAGTGCCTAATGTGTAGCTCTACTCAATGCGAACGCGTGAATATGCTGAAATGCAAAAACAGACAATGTATGCTCATCGAATCACCAGATGAAGCTCGTAGATGGAGCTCGCAAAACCAGACCGTACGCGCGCAATGTAGGTATTGGCGCGTAGCTCTCATCGGGGGCAACACGCTACACTTCTCCGTACTCGATTCCGACCACTGGTACGCGCGTAGCATCAAGAAGAAGCTCTCACTCTCTCTCGTACACAGTACGCTCACTCACAGACAATAGATCAGATTATTAGAAGTCTCTTTACAAAGCTTTAGGTTTTGGCTTATATACTAAGCCTTAAAAAACCTAATGTCCGACCAAAATGACCTTATTTGTCCCTAGGCTTCTATAGAGCTTAATTACAACACCGTGAGCTGGTTTTGCTCATCCAACAAGCATCTGTGGCCAAAATACAATTTCCGACTTAAAATATGAAGTTCTCGTAAACATTACAAAAGTGGCCATAATGGCTCAAAATGATAGTAACGGGATATTCGATGATGTCCATGAGCTTGTATCTTCACATTACAGCATCCATCTTCATCTTCATCACTTCATCAACATCTTCATTTGGAATCTTTAAAGAATCTTTGAGGAATCTTCATGGAATCTTTGTGGAAGCGTTGTTGAAAGGTTGACCTATCAACAGGTAGCCTCCTTGTGAAGGAAAGGATGTAAGCCTTATCAATGAAGCTTGCAAAGGCACTTTGTGCCTCTTAAGTACGTATTGAAGAGTGTAAAACATCATCTCCTTCATATTAATCTTCTTCTAAAGCATGGCTTTTAGCAATCATGTGGCAAGCAATTAGAAAACTTGAAAAAGATTCCCAAAATTCTTCCACATCACCTTTAACCTTTTTTAGGAGCTCAAGCGACAGCCTCCTTGTTGTGAAGAAAAGGATGTAAGCCTTACTAGTGAAGCTTGCAAAGGCACGAAGTGCCTCTTAATTATGCATTGAAGCGTGTAAAACGTCATCTCCTTCAGACTAATCACCTTCTAAATCATAGCTTTTAGCATTCATGTGGCAAGCAATTAGAAAACTTAAAATATTCTTAATCATTTTTGCCTCACCTTTAGCCTTTTTAAGGAGCTCAAGATGCAGCCTTCTTGTGAAGGAAAGAATGAAAGCCTTATCAGTTAAGCTTGCAGCTTAGGCATGAAGTGCCTCTTAAGTATGCATTGAAGCATGTAAAACATCATCTCCTTCATACTAATCACCTTGTAAAGCATGGCTTAATCAGTCATGTGGCAAGCAATTAGAGAACTTAAAAAAGATTCCCAATATTCTTCCACCTCACCTTTAGACTTTTTTAGAGCTCAAGATGCAGCCTCCTTGTGAAGAAAAGAATCTACACTAAAGGTTAACACTAAAGCTTGCAAAGATAGGAAGTGCCTCTTAAGTATGCATTGAAGCATGTAAAGCATCATCTCCTTCATACTAATTACCTTCTAAAGCATGGCTTTTAGCAGTCATGTGTCAAGAAATTAAAAACCTTGAAAAATATTTCCAATCTTCTTCCACCTCATCTTTAGCCTTTTTTAGGAGCTCAAGAGGCAAACCTCCATGTAGAGAAAAGGATGTGAGCCTTATCAGTGAAGCATGTAAAGCCACAAATTGCCCCTTAAGTATGCATTGAACCATGTAAAACATCATCTCCTTCATACTAATCACCTTCCAAAGCATGGCTTTTAGCATACATGTACAAGCAATTAGGAAACTTGAAAAACATTCCTAATCTTCTTCCACCTCACCTTTAGCCTTTTTTAGGAGCTCAAGAGGCATCCTCCTTGTGAAGAACAAAATGTAAGCCTTATCAATAAAACTTGCAAAGGCACAAAGTGCCTCTTAAGTATTCATTGAAGCGTGTAAAACATCATCTCCTTGATACTAATCACCTTCTAAAGCATGGATTTTAGCAATCATGTGGCAAGCAAATAGAAAACTTGAAAAAGATCTTCTTCCACCTTTCCTTCATCCTTTTTTAGGAGCTCAAGAGGCAGCTTCCTTGTAAAGAAAGGATGTAAGACTTAGTAGTGAAGCTTCTAAAGGCACGAAGTGCCTCTTAAGTATTCATTGAAGCGTGTAAACCATCATCTCCTACATAGTAATTATTTTCTAAAGCATGGCTTTCAGCACACTCACGTGGCAAGAAATTAGAAAACTTTAAAAAGATTCCCAATCTTCTTCCACCTCACCTTTAACCTTTTTTAGGAGCTCAAAAGGTAGCCTCCTTGTGAACAAAAGAATGTAAGATTTATCAATGAAGCTTGCAAAGGGACAAAGTGCCTCTTAATTATGCATTGAAGCGTGTAAAACGTCATCTCCTTCCTACTACTCACCTTCCAAAGCATGGCTTTTAGTAGTCAGGTGACGAGCAATGAGAAAAAAAAGATTGTTAATTTTTCTCCACCTCTCCTTTAGCCTTTTTTTTAGGAGCTCAAGAGGCACCTTCCTTGTGGAGAAAAGGATGTGAGCCTTATCAGTGAAGCTTGTAAAGGCATGAATAGTCCCTTAAGTATGCATTCAAGCGTGTAAAACATCATCTCCTTTATAGCAATCACCTTCCAAAGCATGGCTTTTAGCATTCATGTGCAAGCAATTAGAAAACTTGAAAAAGACTCCCAATCTTCTTCCATCTCACCTTTAGCCTTTTTTTAGGAACTCAAGAGGTAGCAGCCTCCTTGTGAATAATGGGATGTAAGGCTTATTAGTGAAGCTTGCAAAGGCACTTCGTACCTCTTAAGTATGCATTGATGCGTGTAAAACATCATCTCTTTCATAATAATCACCTTCTAAAGCATGGACTTTAACAGTCATGTGGCAAGCAATTAGAAAACTTGAAAAATATTCCCAGTCTTTTTCCACCTCACATTTAGCCTTTGTTATGACGATTGTGCTCAGTCATAACCGAGAAAAAAGTGTCAGTGACTTTGAACCAAGGGTGAATTAGAGAACTCCCACCAGTTGACGATAAAGGTTGAGTTTGAATTTAGTTTGATGACTTCGATCGGAAAGTTAGACCGGTAAGCAAAGGTGCCTTGGAGCTAAGGGATCCATATGAGAGGAAATGAATGATTATCACTCCCTTGAGTTGGTATCAAAGAGCAGAGGAGTTGTGTCTTGGTGTCGTATCAAACGGGAGGGATGTCGGAGATTACGGTGTATCCATTTGGAGATGGTACAGCCAGTGATCCTTGGCATGGCCCTCACAAGTGGTATCAGAGCGTAGTTTCTATCATTGGCTAGCTAAATATTTTTAGTATGAACTTTTGTGCGAAGAGAGTGAGGTATTGACAAAAATGACATGAGAATATTAAGAAGAGAAAGTTCTTCAGTTTTTGTAAATATAAATGGAGATAGAAACTGTAGAAAACAATGAAGAAAAGAAAGAGGACATGATAAAGAACTTTGTCTACCTCATCTTTCCTTCCAAAGACAGAATTGGAAATCTGCAAAGATAGGAGACCCAGTACAATATAACTAGAATAATGCCTTGGGAGCCATTACTATGATTTGGATAATCTCTGTCTAGAAATGGTGATAGAAAAATTGTGAGTAGGTCCCAAAACTATTGTTGGACCCTTGTTGAAAAAAATTGGCATTGTATTTTGGGCTCTTGAGTCATTTTTATCCAAACCTATAATATTATATTTTGCATTACTATAAACCATAGGGTTTTACGGGCAATCCTCTCAAAAACATAAAATTGAAGAGCTTAGCATTTACAAAAATGCTATAGAAGTGCTTCTCTTCATCATTAAATTATTTTCCTAAATATAGTTTTGGACGTGATATAGAGTATCCATCTTTTGAAATGTCTGACTTTTTAAGAGACCCTTGTGTGTTTGTGTTATTTATGAACCCCTCACTTAGAGAAAATGGTTTATTTTGCTGGAGCCATAAAAATATGTCACGTAAACTCTCAAGTGATATAGCTTCTTCAGACTTGCCTATAGCTAACACTTCAAATTCGGTGCTTTTTGATACACAAGCGCAACCAGCACCTCAAGTTGTCCCTGTACCAAATCAGATGTCTCTTGCTACAACACTTGTAGAAGATTTTGGACGTGACAAGGATCTAAAGGCCCTGCTCAAATCTGTACAACCACGTTCACTTTTAGGGATGGGTGATGATGTGCCTACCCAACTAGAAGAATGGATAATTCAAATGGATTATTACTTTTCTCTTTCCTGCTACAATGCAGTTGCTCAAGGAATAATGGGGAGAGCTAAGTTAGAAGGACTAGCAAAAACATGGTGGAAGCTCAACTACCGATCTTGCCAAGTAGCAGAGGTGACCCAAAGCTAGGAAGAGGTACAACACCATCTCAAGGAGAAATATCTTCCCCTAAATTATTCTACCAGTAAGATGAATGAGTTTCTTTCATGCAAGCTGGGGAATAGGTATGTTGAAGTTTACTATGAGGAGTTTGTCCAACTTTCAGGATTTGCTCCTCTCATGACAAAGAACAAAAGCTAAGTTGCTTTATGTCATAATAATCAATATCTAATTCTCCTAAATGATTTTCTCATGTTAAACTGATCATTTAATATGGGGAAGTGCCAGGGGAGAAAAAGCCAGAATATTGGTTAAGTTAGCAAACCTGCCCCACAGTAGGGATCCAAAGGAGGGAAAATACGGATCCAAAGGGGGGGGCATCTGCAAAAGAGCCATGTGCAACAATGGGCTTAAAAGACCTTAAGGTTCAACCCATTAAGACTTCCAAAATGATAAGGTTCCAAAATTCAAAGGTTGTGTCCAAAGGTCAACTTTAGGGGAAAATGGATGCTTTGTGTGTGTCCCAAAAGTCTTTGTCAAGCCCTACATAGGAGGGGGCGAGCCCAAGAAGTAGGGGATGAGAGAAAAACTCATACACACACACACAAGCTCCCTTTGTCCACAAGGGGAAAGAGGGACACATGTCATCTCCCTAGCCCATATGCCCACAAGGTGTACTCAAATCCTATTGGATGGCCTTGGAGGTGGACCAATGAGAATTAGGCTAGAGTAAATCTAGCTTAATTAATTTAAAAACACTTAATAAAAGAACCAATAAGAATTAATCTCTCTAGAAAACTATGGGACAGTCTCCCAAGGGGACCACTGAGCATTCAGCAGCCCAATGGCTTGCCTGATTCCTATTGGCCAGGAGGAAAAGGGGTCCAATGAGAGTTTAGTTGCATTTATTAGTTACCTAAAGCTCTCACAAAAGGGGAAAGGGGGACACATGTCAGAAGGCTATCACTTATGCTGATTTATTGTCATTAGCTAAGCCTGGGGAGGTCCAATAGGATGTTAGCATGAGTAATTAGCAAGGGGGGTCGACCAAGAGAGAGAGGGGGCTGATTTTTACAGGGCATTATTGACACACACACTCACACTATCTCATGTGTGAAGTAAAGAAGACTCTCTCTCCTTCTCAAGCTTTAATGGAAAGCTTATCACCTACTCCAAGCTTATGAAAAGGAAGGCCTACACCAACAACTCTTGGCTTTGTGATGCAAATCCAACCAAGAGCCAAGCTTCAATGCATGCTCATCTCCTCTACCATGCTAATTACTAAGCTAAGCTATGCTAATATGAGTGATTACATGAGGAGATGTACATCTTTCTCGTAAGAATACTCCTTCCTCTCAATCTACTCTCATACCCCGCTAACTCTCACCATCTTTGAAGGTGTGTGAGGTCTTGGGTCTGAGACCATGAGGGAATTGATGTTGTGTTTGATAAGTGTTTTGCGTAGTGCATGAAGTTTCCATCTTCATTGCACAAGCTAGTATTGAAGGAACACAAGAAACTGTATTGTAAAATGTCTCTCTTGATGGGAGAAACCATAATACAAAGCCTTTTGGAGGGGGGACCGGCTCCATGCAAATCCGGTCCTCAACTGTTGTCAATTGCTTAATTTCTCTCTCTTTTGAAGTATTGTTCATGCTATCTAACTAGCTGTTATGATTTTTGTTTCTTTCTCCACCCAAGCACTCTTGTTATTATCATTAGGAATCTATTCTAATGAAATGCTCACTATGTTCATGCTATTTTCCGCTACACACAAGTTACTAGGCCATTAAATGTTACATTGGTATCAGAGCACAAGGTTTCCCTTTTCTTGTTCAAGAAGGGAGGTCCTCAAGCTAGCTATAAATGGTTGGTACTATTAATTGCATGTGAGTAAGTAGAATAGGGATTTTTCAGCCTTGCAGTGCGCCTACCTTTGTGCACTTAACGGGGCATCCCCGTCGAGAGCTATGGTCTTAATAGTGGATTCCTACGGGGCTTGCCTACAGCTTATTGCCTACGGCTTAACCACGATTGAGCTATTAGAAGCTTGACATGAGCCGCTGTTGTTTTGGTGTTGAACGACCCTCTCTTCTATTCCTTGCAATTAATGGTATTCGAGCCACGGGTACAATAGCTTGAGTGCTTTTTCTAAAGGGGTAAAGAGGAGTGCAACTAGGGCTTGAAGTGCCAAAGTACACCTAAAAAGTTTACACCTGAAAGTTGTTAGAATGGCTGACAATAGTAAAGAGAGTGAAATTAATGCTGATAACTTTGATTTTGCTAATGAGCGAGCTACTAATGATGCCCCGATGCTTGTTAACTATCTTGTTTATAAGCTTCAACAAGCCATGGGCAATCCATCCCTCCAAAGTGAAGTGCAACGGCAGCTTCGTGTTCATAAGATTCTTCAAGCTCCCCACCATGACGAGAGAACACCTAGGAAGACTCCTTGTGAGACTTCCAAAAGAGGTCTCTCTCCGATTCGGGAAGAAGAAGAGGATCCCTATGAAGGGCTCAGAAATTTGCTCCTTGATGATGCATCTCCTTCTCAAAGGAGAATTCAAGAGCCTCCACCGAAGGAACGAGAAAGAAGTGAGTCTCCTGCCACCTTGACGGAGATGGCTCTATGAAGACGGCGGGCTAAATGCTCTCAATCACCTCCAAAACGGAGAAGACCATCGCATACGTCTCCACACCATACTTCAAAGAGGGATGACAAAAATCAAGAGAAGAAAAAGGCGAGAAAGAGGACACCCTCTTCTCCATCATCTTCATCCTCTTCCTCTTATGAAAGTGATGGTGAAGACAAAGAAGATCAAGGAAAGAAAAAGGTGAGAAAGAGGTCACCCTCTTCTCCATCTCCCTCAAATTCTTCATCTTCTGAAGAAAGTGATGGTGCAACCTTTGAACCATCAAAAAGAAGAGGCCATAGGAAATCCTATGCCACGTGGAAGAGGTCGTCCAAGCTCAAGAGATTCAAAGAGGGAGGGAAGAGCATCTCTTTCCTTACCTATGATGGCACTTTTGGTGCTACGGACAAAGTCTTGGCCTTTATCCAACAATTTGATGCGACGTTCGGAGATAAGAGCTTCACGGAGTCCTCTAAGCTACGCCATGTAGCTATGCACTTTCAAAAGTCCGCCAGACAATGGTGGTCTAGACTACGGGCCAACGGTGAAGCTCCACGAACATGGAAAGCTTTAAGAGCTTCCATTATGAAGCAATTTTTGGCCACCGATGCCAAAGACAAAGTACTCACCGAATGGCGAAGCTTGAAGCTCTCTCCCTATGAATCCATCCACAAATATGTAGACAAGTTTTGGGACCTACAACTCAAATCCACTGTCTTCAAAAAGTTTGATTTTGGAGAACAAAAGTAAAAATTTTGCGCGGGCTTAACGGAAGAAATGGCGGAGTATGTCAACTCCCAAAGGCCACGGACCATATCGGTGGTAATACATCATACTATGGTGGCCTCTCGAATCAATTTCCAAACAAGGGCTAAGAGGAATTCTAAGCCCCCTGAAAACAAGGTTTCCAATGAGCCTAAGGGGAAGGACAATGTCCAAAAGTCTCCCAAGGGCAACTCCAACAAAGCTAAAGAGAAGGGAGTTTATAAAGGCAAAAATAAACTCTCTCCTGAAGAGCTTGAGCATTATCGCAAGGATAACCGGTGTTTCAAGTGCGGCAAACAAGGGTTTGCGTATCGCGCTTGTCCCCAAAACAACAACCGCCATGATCCTCCTAGAGCTACCTTGGTCGAAATCCAAGAGGAGGAAACTCACCACAAAGGATCTCCTCTATGCCATGCTTGGGGAAAGGTAAGAGAACATGATGCTTTTATTCTCTTTGACCCCGGTTCTACTCACAATTTTATATCTATAGAGTTGGCCACCAAGCTAGGCATACAAGCCTACGAGATGGGAGATGTCCTACCCGCAAACGGTGCTTTCAAGGGGCAAGAAGCTTCAGTCATTCCCTTAATCGGGAAATTGAGGCTTCGTGTCCAAAGCTATGTGGACAAAGAGGACTTCTTTATCTCTCCTCTCAAGCATGAGGATGTAATCCTAGGGGCACCATGGTTTGATCGCATGGCTTCCAATGTTAAATGAACTTAAAAGGAGAATCTCCTTTTAAGTTCAGGGAAAAAGATATGTATATAGATGCTAAGGAAATGGGTAACACTATACCCATTGTACATACTCAAGCTTTCAACAAGTCAATAAAGAGCTCTATTTCCGTGAACATGATTTTTGTTAAAGATTGTCAAAATGAACCTAATGTTTTAACAAAAGAAAATATACACAAGCAAAAGGAATTAGAGTTATCCAATTTTCTCAAGGGGTTTCAAGATGTCTTTATTGACGACATCCCTTGTGAGCTACATCCTAAACGAGGCAATGATGATCATGCAATTGAACTTCTTCCAAAAATTTCACCGCCTAACAAACCTCCTTATAGAGTTTCTCAAGCTCAACAAGAGGAGATTATGAGGCAAGTGCATGAGTTAGTTGAGAAGGGCATGGCTAGGCCTAGCTCATCTCCATTTTGTTCTCATGTGCTACTAGTGCAAAAGAAAGACGGCACATATCGTATGTGCGTCGACTATAGAGCACTAAATAGGATCACTATCAAAAATAGGTTTCCCGTTTCACGGGTAGAAGACCTATTTGATAAGCTACAAGGTTGCACCTACTTCAGTAGGATTGACCTAAAAAGTGGCTATCATCAAATAAGGATAGTTGATCAAGACATTGTAAACACCACATTTCGCACTACGTTTGGTCTTTATGAATACATTGTCATGCCTTTTGGCTTGACCGATGCACCGGCCACATTCAACCGCTTGATGGAGAAGCTATCCAGGCCTCACCGAAATTTAACTGGAGTGCTCTTTGATGATATCATCATCTACTCTAATTCATTAGACGAACACAAGCGATACCTCCAGGTAATATTTCAAGTTCTAAGAGAGAATAAACTTTATGTTAATTGAAAGAAAAGTGAATTTTTCTTACCAGAGATTCAGTATTTAGGTCACATTATCTCTCAAGATGGCATCCAAATGGATCCAGCAAAGTTAGAGGTAATAAAAGGATGGCCTAAACCAAGGATACTTCATGAGTTAAGAAGATTTATAGGTACGTGTGCATACTATAGACGCTTCATAGAAAAGTTCTCACTAATAGCAGGACCATTACATGACCTAACAAAGAAAAACGTTAGGTACACATGGTCTGCCAAGGAGAACAATTCTTTCGAAAATCTTAAAGAAAAGCTTATCTCTCAACCTGTGCTTACCATTAGGAAAATTTTGAACTCATTTTTGGGCCTTTTAAGAGTGCCACATCATCAAAGTTGTACAAAAGAAAGCAACCCGGTAGACCCCTCTAAATATTGCTTAGAACCCCATGATATTACCTATCATTGGAAAGTTCTTGAAAAATGGATTCTAAAGAACCAAGGTCCGAAAATTTTGGATGACTTCTATGAAAGTTATGCCATTTTTTTTCAATTAGTCAGGTTTTGTTACCGTTACGGTAATCTAAAATCACCTTTTTCTAGATCTACATGAAGGCAATGTCCTATACATGCATGCTATATATAAATAGATAGCATTTGTAGAGTAGATTCTAAATATCCAGCCTTCGACAAGTTTGGATCTTATTTGCGAAAAACTTACCGATCCCCACTTTTTGAAAGCTATGCCACATCAACAATTCTTACAAGGCCCATTTTTGAGTCCAAACTTTTCCTAATGACTACCGGATCTCTCAAAGCCATTTGAGGTCCAATGTGATGCTTGTGGTGATTGCCTTGGAGTTGTTTTTCTTCAAGAAAGGCACGCCATAGGCTATGAAAGTCGAAGGCTCGACCCTGTTGAGCAAGCTCTAGGCATATATGAAAAGGAACTCCTTGCAGTTCTACATGCCTTAGACTCATGGAAGCACTATTTATTGGGGACTCCTTTCATTCTGCGAACGGATCACCAAAGTCTTAAGTACTTCATGACGCTGACGAAGGAAATTTGGAATGGCGGCCTCTACACCAAAACAAACTCCATTGCGCCACAAGGGAAATGAGATGAGGGCACCACCTAGTCTTGGAAGCGTGGACTAGGACCGCTACACAAAGAGAGAGAGAGAGAGAGAGAGAGAGAGAGAGAGAGAGCACTATGAATGAAGCATTAACCGTGGTGTGTGCACAAGGAATGGATGACTTCAAACACTCCCAACACAAATAGCATATAGATTACCAAACAATCACTCAAGGATTAGCCAAGATCACATCAAGCACTCTCACACGCATATACAACATTTCACTTAATTAACACAAGTAAGAGGAGGAGAGGTTACTAGCATGAAACACTTTGCACTCTATGATGTGCAAGAATAGAGTGAATGAATGAGCTTATGGGCTCATGGTGAGTGATACAAAGGCTCAATGGGCTGAGGGAGGCTTGAAATTACAAAGGGGAAGGCCTCTTTATATAGGAAAGAGAGTGATTAGGAGTAAGGTTAAGATACAAGTGTAATTTGTACAAATGAAGCTTGATTAGGGATATTCAACCAATGAAGAAGCTCCTTCCAAGTGATTTGTTGACCAATTAGCTCCATCATCACTTGTGTTGTCTTCACTCCTTCCTCCATAGCTTGAGTCCAAGAGCTTCCTTATTTTAAAATGTAAAGAATCTACATAAAATCAATACATATCTAGTAATAATAGAAAGGGGTTGAGTGAGAACTTATGAATTACAACAAGATTAAGCATGACTTGAGAGGTGATTAGAAGAGGAACTTTGATGGGTTTTTGAGCTTGAGAGAGAGGAGGAAGGAGAGGAGGGTGAGAAGACTAATGGCTGATTTAAAAGAAGGTCTCAATGTGGAAAAGGAAGGGTGTGTGTGTGTAAAGGTAGGGGGGTGGTCTCCACCACAGTTGAAAAAACTGCCGTCCACCATTTTGGCCATATCTCCTAGACCGTAGATGCAAAAATTATTAAAAAAATATGGCCAGAATCTTCAGCTCGTCAGTTACAACTTTGATGATGAAAACTTTTCTTGGATCGGAGTGGAAGTATTTTTTTAAAATTCAACAAAATCATGTGCCTGGTTTCTTCCTTTACCAAGTCTTCCACTTGGGTCCCATTTGTTTGAAACATCATATGGCTCCAAAGCCATGATGATATGAGCCACTCATGACCCTTGAATCATGGGTGCATGGCTCCACAACCACATCATATCTTTTCTTTTCACATTTACATATTTTCCCTTCCCTTTACCACTAGGTTCTCCCTCTACCTTTCACCTCCGGTGAACTAGTCAAGAAAAAATCATTTTTTTAAAATTTTTCCAAGAGGTTGTTCTCACTCTTTCTTTTATTGTAAACCTCTAGAAGCAAGGAAAACCAACAAAATATGATAAACAAAAATTTGTGATAGGCTCGGATCAACGCAGACCAAGCTCTCCAACAAACAAATAAGGTGGGCAAATTTCCTTTCGCAATTTCATTTTCATATTGCTCACATTGCTAGCAAGAATAATCAAGTATCCGATGCACTCTCAAGACGGCCGAGAGTGAATGTGGTTTCCATAGCAACTCACAATGATCTATCTTCTATGATAGATGAGTATGCTATTGATCCCGATTTTAGAGATGTGATTTCAGCCCTTACACTAGGGAAGAAAGAGGAACCATTTACTTTACAAGATGGTTATCTTCTCTACGGCAATAGACTATGCGTTACTAGCTCACTACTTGAGAAAGTAATGTATGAATCTCATGCTCCTCCTTATGCGGGGCATAGAGGGATTTAGTCTACCCTAAAGGGAATTGAAACATGTTTCTATTGGCCTACCATGAAAGCGAACATACAAAAGTATGTTTCTAAATGTGTGGTATGCCAAAAGACAAAATTTGATAGAGGGAAGCAACCTGGATTGCTTCAACCCTTGCCAATTCCTAATTCACCATGGGAAAGCATATCCATGGATTTTATCTTTGCATTGCCTAAGTCTATCCATTGGAATACGGGAATATGGACGATAGTAGACAGGTTCAGTAAACAAGGTCATTTTATACCTGTCAAAAATACTATCAAAGCCCATCAAATGGCAACCCTCTTCATTTCACAAATTTTCAAGTACCATGGCTTGCCAATGTCCATAGTGTCGGATAGAGATCCTAGAATGACCAATAATTTCTGGAAGGGTCTCTTTGAGAATTTAGGAACAAGGCTAAACTTCTCTTCAGCCTATCATCCGCAAACGGATGGCCAAAGTGAAATAGCTAACCTAACAATTCTCGATATACTAAAAGCCTATGTAACGGAAGTAGATCAAAGATCCCAATGGGAGAAGTACTTACCCTTAGTGGAGTATGCCTATCAATCTTCCATAGTAGAGTGACAAACTCTACTTGGTGTTTGGGAGAGGTCGTCTCTGCAAACTTAATCTAAGCATGCATACTACTTCATTTTGTGCACAATAAAGAAAAAGAGAGTCTTATAACACAAAAACTTTGTTCATTTTTAACATTTGTACATTTGCTTACTCTTGGGAAGCATTGTAAGCATTTACAAGGTTTAGGTAATCCTTTAATTATATGCCTTGCATCCATCTAGCATCTTCAAAATGATAATTCTTAAACTTAATAAGATATCGTCGGATAGTCTAACCACCTCTTAGTACCTTGTCTTCATGTAGGAGAATGGACTGGGGCTACAGCACCTCTTCTTGGTCCTCGATCTCCGATGGGTCCTTAATAGTTGGTTCTTGAGGTGGATCTCCTTTGTAAGGCTTTAGTAGGCTCACATGGAAAGCAATGTGTATGAGCCAATGGTTGGGAAACTTGAGTTGATAGGCCATCTCATTCATTGGCTAAGAATCTGGAAGGGACCATAGTACCTTTTTGCTAACTTAGCATAGTACTTCTGGTGTCCCGTAGGATTCTTGCATGTCGTGTGCCTTAATCGCGCCTTGGGAAATTTGAGTAAGACCCAATCATTTTATTTAAAGACTTGGACTCTTCTATGCTTGTCAGCAGCAGCAGCCTTTTGTCTTCGCTGTGAGATAGAGATAGAATCCTTAATCTTTTGGAAAGATTCTTGTAGGTCTCGGCTATACTCATCTGCAGCGAAGATCTTGCCATGTACCTTAAGTAGCAAGGGACTTTTTGATCTTCCCTCAATTACCTGAAAAGGTGCTTTTCCCGTGGAAGTATATACTCGCTTGCGGCAGCCTCAGGCTCTCAAGCACCAAATGGACTAGTCATCCATTCTGGAATGATATCGTAGGGTAACATAGGGATCCTCTACCCGCTAAGAAAAAGGACTAATGAATATGCTTTATCATCTCTACACCATAGTCGAGGACGACTATGATTTCAAGAGAGAGGTAATGTCATAATAATCAATATCTAATTCTCCTAAATGATTTTCTCATGTTAAACTGATCATTTAATATGGGGAAGTGCCAGGGGAGAAAAATCTAGAATATTGGTTAAGCTAGCAGACCGGCCACAGTAGGCATCCAAAGAAGGGAAAATAGGGATCAAAAGGGGGGGCCATTTGCAAAAGAGCTATGTGTAACAATGGGCTTAAAAGAACTTAAGGTTCAACCCATTAAGACTTACAAAATGATAAGGTTCCAAAATTCAAAGGTTGTGTCTAAAGGTCAACTTTAGGGAAAATTGGATGCTTTGTGTGTGTCCCAAAAGTCTTTGTCAAGCCCTACATAGGACGGGGCGAGCCCAAGAAGTAGGGGATGAGAGAGAAAATCTTACACACACTTACACAAGCTCTCTTTGTCCACAAGGGGAAAGAGGGACACATGTCAGCTCCCTAGCCCAGATGCCCACAAGGTGTACTCAAATCCTATTGGATGGCCTTGGAGGTGGACCAATGAGAATTAGGCTAGAGTAAATCTAGTTTAATTAATTTAAAAACACTTAATAAAAGAACCAATAAGAATGAAGCTCTCTAGAAGACTATTGGACAGTCTCCCAAGGGGACCAATGAGCATTCAACAGCCCAATGGCTTGCCTGATTCCTATTGGCCAGGAGACAAAGGGGTCCAATGAGAGTTTAGTTGCATTTATTAATTACCTAAAGCTCTCACAAAAGGGAAAAGGGGAACACATGTCAGAAGGCTATCACTTATGCTACTTAATTATCATTGGCTAAGCCTGGGGAGGTCCAATAGGATGCTAGCATGAGTAATTAGCAAGGGGGGTCGACCAAGAGAGAGAGGGGGCTGATTTTTGCAAGGCATTATTGACACACACAGTCACACTATCTCATGTGTGAAGTAAAGAAGACTCTCTCTCCTTCTCAAGCTTTAATGGAAAGCTTATCACCTACTCCAAGCCTGTGAGAAGGAAGGCCTACACCAACAACTCTTGGCTTTGTGATGCAAATCCAACCAAGAGCCAAGCTTCAATGCATGCTCATCTCCTCTACCATGCTAATTACTAATCTAAGCTATGCTAATATGAGTGATTACGTGAGGAGATGTACATCTTTCTTGTAAGAGTACTCCTTCTTCCTCTCAATCTACTCTCATACCCCGCTAGCTCTCACCATCTTGAAGGTGTGTGAGGTCTTGGGTCTGAGACCGTGAGGGAATGGATGTTGTTTTTGATAAGTGTTTGTGTAGTGCATGAAGTTTCCATCTTCATTGCACTAGCTAGTATTGAAGGAACACAAGAAATTGTATTGTAAAACGTCTCTCTTGATGGGAGAAATCATAATACAAAGCCTTTTGGAGGGGGGACCGGCTCCATGCAAATCCGTTCCTCAATTGTTGTCAATTGCTTAATGTCTCTCTCTTTTGAAGTAGTGTTCATGCTATCTAACTAGGTGTTATGCTTTTTGTTGCTTTCTCCACCCAAGCACTCTTGTTATTATCATTAGGAATCTATTCTAATGAAATTCTCACTATGTTCATGCTATTTTTCCCTACACAGAAGTTACTAGGACATTAAATATTACACTTTATCCTTGAGCTTGGAGAAGATTTGTCTCCTGAAGTAGAATCCCTTTGACCTACCTCACTGGAGGATGCTCTAATACAAGCCAAGTCGAAACACAAGAGTATTTTAAAGGGAGGTACTGCAACAAGTAGAAGCATGATCTCCCTTCCTACCCAATCAGCCCCCCTCGAGCACCCAAAGTGCCATTTATACCAAAGCTAG
The DNA here is from genome assembly GCF_014529385.1 of Adiantum capillus-veneris. Classification (NCBI taxonomy): domain Eukaryota; kingdom Viridiplantae; phylum Streptophyta; class Polypodiopsida; order Polypodiales; family Pteridaceae; genus Adiantum; species Adiantum capillus-veneris. The sequence goes on along the minus strand of NC_140936.1, from coordinate 10,537,601 downwards.
TTGCCCAACCCCAATCACCACTGCACTTTGTTGGTGTGAATGCTCTTCCAATCACTCAAAGTGGAAGGCAAATTCAGTGCTAAGAGTGCCTGAAATTTGTCCTTAAGAAGGCCCAATGCCCTACAAGAAATGACACTGCTAATTTGAGTCCCCATGTTAACTTTCAGAATCACCCCAATCAAGGGGAACATTCTAAAAACTCCTCCTACCACTCATTTTCATGCTCAAGAACCAACCGTCAACCCACCTAGTTCAGCAACAGCAAACTCCATTTCAGTAAAGGATGAGATAGAAGAACAAGCCAATGTTTATGCTACCTTGAATGCTAGTGATCGAAATCAACAATTTCTCATTCTTGAGACTAAGGAAGAGTATGAGGATGGAGCTAGAGAAAATTTTAGACGTGAAGGAGCCGAAGCTGCTATACAAAATGGTTTAGGAGGTTTTGGTCCAGTGGGAGGGCTATCCCATTACAAGTACTTCCTCGAAGGACTAAGAACTTCTTACTTCTCAGCTTTCTCATCTTTTTGTAATGAGCTTTTTTCTTTTATGATCGTATTAATCTTCTCTAGTCGATGTAATCAATGAGTACAAGCTCTATTTTATTACTTTTGTGCCACTCAAGTAATGTCACCTTTTGTAGCACGACTGTTATTGCTACATGATAAGGAGATAAGTATTATCCATTAAATTTTTTAGCTCGGATCACTGTATGAAATTGCAAAATAAGTATATAAGCAAATTTAGTTATGTTTGAAATTCTCTCAGGACTTTTTACAAGATACCAGATACAGAAAACTAAGAATGAATTTGACTGTATCCGTCACCACGAGAAATCAAAGAAAGAAGAATCTAAGACAATGAACAAGATCTTATTACATTATGGACTTGTTAAAAGATACAACCAAGATGGGTTTTTTTATACAAGTCAATAAACCCATTTATACAAGTCAATAAACCCATTTATCACATGATCACAAAAGTAATTATCACAAACGAGACACATATTAGACCTTTCATCCATAGAAATAATTTTTCTGTTTCTTTTTAATTATGGTTCATTACTAGTTATAACTAACTATGTTGCTAACAACTAACCATGATGTTATTTCAAGTTCCGTTATTTCAACTTTCTTAGACTACGAGACTAATATGGCATAGAGAGAATAGAAAGCACTCTCTTTGACCATAGGTGACTAGAGGTCATAATTATCTAAATATTTCAAGTTCCGTTTTTTCAATTTTATTAGATTACCAAACTAATATGGCATAGAGAGAATAGAAAGTACTCTCTTTAACAATAGGTTATCGGAGATCATATTTACCTAAATAGTATGCATGATTAAATGGTGACTAATATCTTTAATTATCTCTTAATCTCTTGCATAAAGTGTTTTATTTATTTTTAAGTTATGTTATACTCTTACGTAAATTACTCTTATAAAAGTAATGCCATGAATCAAGGCAACAAAGTAACAGAATTGTTTTTGGAACTAACTTTATTTTCCAAAAGAGGAATTATAATTTCTTCAAAAGAAATGCTCTTAAGTATATATGTAAAATTTTTAGTGGCATACTAAGTTAATATCTAATTTTCAAAAGGAACTTGAGTTTTAAAGGGTAAGTTTATCATAACCAAAAAAAAAATCTTTGAGAAAGAAGATTCCCATTCCAAATAAGGTGATCCCCTCCCTTCCCTCTTGTCAACTGAAAAACTCCCAAACCCTTAAACCTCTCCAAGAGCTACATAATTAATCATCTCCATGGTAGCAAAGGTATGCCTAAATCCCTTCTTAAAGAAGATTTTGTTAATCATTTATACACTATTGCATGAGCATTATGCACTACACCAACATGACCACTCTTAAGAACTTCGCATTGTTTTAGGCGTATACCAACATGCATGGAAGGGTTTCACTCTTCCATAAGCACTCAAAGAAAGTTTCATCATTATTTATCTCAAGATTTCAAGTTGGTGAATTCCGAAGTTTTGTGTTTACCATGCATAGATCACACCAAAGCAGAACTCATTGTAAAAAGCACAAGCATTGTTCATTTCAAATTTGTTTACTTTCAAGTTTGTTTTGCAATTTCAAAGAAGGGAGTAAGGGGATAGCTTCACGGAAGAGATGCCCGTGTTGATTAAACATAAAACTCTCATCGCTTCGAGAGAGATACCCAATGGATGGCAAGTGATGCCAAGAGAACTAATGGGATTCGTTTATGACGGGATTAACTTGAAACTTATGTCGAAACAAAACTTTAAACTTTCAAGAGACTCGTTGTTTTCTAAAGGTCTTGTTTGAGTAAACATTAAAAGAAAATAAGAACTAAGAGATTATAACTCAAGGAACCCACTCTAAATTCAACCAAACTTTACCGAGAAGATTTGACATGGATAGTTGTTTTAGGGAAAACTACTCCCCTGTTCATGCTCACAAGCACGACACAGACAACATACTTATCATCTGATGACACGACTAACCCGTAGGTGCACAGAGGCAATCTCATTAGCTTGTCAGGCTGAGACCAACCTACACATACGCACTTCTATGATGCATCAATCAATAACCCTTGTTGACTGCAACCCACTATATCCATAAACGCTCATAACACCATTTACACATCAAATGAACTCGGAATCGCTTCAAACTTGCTAGGAACCATCTTCTCACTAGGATATACTTACCTATAAGTCTAATCTCACCAGATTTTAACCCTAGTTATCTCGAATACAGTCGCGATAGACTCACATGTCATAATCTAAAAGTCTGTGAAACCTAAGTCTATGAGTATCTGTGCATAGCTAATCTCTCCCTCATTTCATAAAGTACTTGATTGTTGAAAACAGACACTGTTTGTGCTACTTACAAGCAAAACAAGCTCGTGGAAGGATCGATCGTGAACAGCTCGAAGATGTGAATGCGTAGCGTGGGCACGTAGCTCTTGGAAAGGCTACCGCGATGGTGTGGTCGCTTCGTGAATCCGGTGAGGGAGATGCGCGTAGCGAAGAGGATAAGATCACACTCTCTCTCCCTCTCTCTCTCTCTCAGACTCGTACGACACAGGATTAATCATTCAAATGTTATTTAAAAAATGGTTATAAGGTGACCTTTATACTCTAGTCACCTTAGCTCAAAATGTACATGGGGTTATAATTGAGTTCTACTCATCATAATTACAAAGTGGAAATGCATCTAGGTCCCGATCGACTAATTAATCTTTACATAATCCAGACAAGTGGATCAAAATGATAAGACGTCTTTGACATAAAAATGGGAATTTGATAGGCTTTACAAGGTGGACTCATTACAAAAGTTGGACAAGTTGGGCTCCAACACTCCCCCCCTCCTAGTTCATGTCTACCACAACATGACTGGGCTTTGTCTTCAATGTCTTTGTCTTTCTTCCTAGTTTATTTGATGTAGAAACGCATCGTATCTCATAGATTCGCTCGCCATTAATGGGCCAAATTTTTTTGACTTGTACATGAAGAAGCCGGTGTAAAATGCTTCTTTGAATGTCTGGAGATGGTAGCTAGGCAAAAACATGAGCCGTCTGAAGTATGCGTACAAAAATAGCTCTGTAGCTGGCCCACTTAAATCATATGATAGCTCCGATATGTTTCTTTTCGTATTCATGAACTCTGAACTCCAGCTCTTTGAAAACGCTGTGAGACAGGCCAAAAACGTCCGAGCTATTTTACAAAGCATTTTGCAGGACAGGTCGGGAGAGCCTCCGAATTTCGCAATGGCGCCCTGAAGGGTTTTCACCATGTAAGAACCGGATATTCTCTCTCCTTCGGCCGGTCCTGGCAAAACTGGATAGTTCAGCCATGTGGGATTTCTGCTTTGTAAGGCTTTATGTTGGCTGTAAGTATAAGTTCTCGGTGTTGGGCAAAACGTTCTATCATCTCTGAGCTCAGGTGGTGCATTGACTAAGTGGATTAGGTTGTTAGGATGATCCAAAATCCACTGATGCCTCCACTTTGGCTGGCTATCTACGATTCTGCTTTGCTGTTCCTGAACCTGTAATTCTCCTTCAAATAGTGGCACTTGTTCTTCCTTTGCTAGCTGCCGTTGATGTGTTAGTGTTTCATATTTCAGTAGAGCATAGGGTAACATCGGGGCATTCCACTCTTCCCGTAGCTCTGTTGTTGTCTTGCCTGATCTGGAGAGTCCTTGTAGCATCTCCTTCTCTAGTTTCATGGCCTTGTACCACATCATCTCTGATTGCTTTTCCATTTCTTCGGCCAGCTTCTATTCTTCAAATTTTGTGACTGAATCTTCGTCTTCTTCTTGGTTGTTGGATCCAGCTTGATCATTCTGTGTATCTGGGGCCCCATGGTCCTCTGATCCTTCCTCATAGTCATCATCACCCCCATATAGTTCTGCCAGTCCAGCAATATCCGTGGCCGCTTGCACCAGGTGCACCCGCACCTGCCCTTGGGGTTTCTTTGCAGTTTGGAGACTTGCAATTTGTGCAGCCATTGTTCGATTATTGATTTGGAATGTTTGAAATTCCATCTCCTTTTGGGTTGCAGCCTCTTCTAACTCTTTTACTCTGTTGTGCAAATGTTCATTTTCTTCCTTGATGGACTTGGAAACGAGGCTTTATATTTCACTGTCATGAGCTGGTCCTTATTGTTGTTCACTTTGTAAGTCCGAGATTTGCCTTTGCAATTGATACTCAGCTCTAAGCGCACTTTCAGCTATCATTAATCTATGTTTTCTTTCCAATTGCAGCTCTCTCTTCAGTGCTGCCACTTCTTCTTGCGGTTGGACCACCAGTGTTGCTGGTAGCAATGTTTTTTTTTCTTTGCTCTTTCTATCTCCCTTGCCTGTATGTCTGTTATACTACTCTCAAATCCTTCACTTCAATTTGTAAGTCATCGATTACGACTTGCAAATTTTTGACTGTCTCTAGGGCATCTTGCTTTTCTGCCATCAACCTCTGGATTTGTTCATCTCTGTCATTGACATCTTCAAGAAACACATTGATTGTATCTTCACAAACGGTATTGAAACTTTCTGACTCCTATAAATTTTCCTTGAGGAGGTTTCTGCTTTTGAGACCCAAGATCTCAGCATCTTTAATGCTGATCAGTTTAAGGTTGTCATCTCTTTGCTCCTGCAACTTCAGAACCTCTTGATGGGTTGTTTCCAATTTCCTTTTGTTTGTCCTGTTCTGATCGGCTAACAACCGTCTGTGCAGTCTCGTTTGGTTTAGTAGAGTCTCCATTGACTGTAAATCCAGGTTTATAGTAGCTTCCAACTCAATTTCTTGAGAGGAGGAAGCTTTTTCTCTTGTCAGATCTACCTCTATGTGCTTGCCTTTATCAATGTTTGATATTGTTCCAGTGTTTAGATGGCCATCTGTCCTTTCTTCTTCTTCTCCATTGGGTGGTGTAGGAACTCTCTCATCATGATGTGAGCTCTCTGCATGCGGAGGAGATTCAACAGGTGGAGTTGATTGCCTTTCACTTGTCTCTGGCCTTGGAGATGGAGGTGGTGTTTCCTCATCTCGTGTAGTTGGCCTCAATTGATCTCTCAAGGTTTGGAGATCCTCCTGTTCAAGTGGCAGTTCTAGCTCATCCGTAGCATTCCTCTCTTGGATGTATCTCTCAAACCAGTCCAACTCAAAAGCTGGGTTGTGTTTATTCTTTGTTCTTAATGTGTAAGTGCTACTAGAGGGTCTCCAAGTGGCGCCTACATCGCCTCGTAGAGATCTTTCTAGTACAAAGGCTTCTAGCATTCTTTCCATCTTTGCTACCTTCTGCAATCTGGTGTTGTTCTTCATTTCCGCTTTCCGCTTCTTTAATCTCAAGTCTTCTTCTTCAGCTTTTCTTTCTTCTTCCATCTTTTCCTGTGTACTTCTGGTGACTCTTTCCAGCCTGCGTCCTCCAATGGTGTTAGTAGAGTCCGGTACTCTCCTTTGTGGTCTGTCTTCAATATTCTCTCTTAACATCAGCCAGTCGTTCTGTTGAGGAGTAGGTGGTAGCTGATCTGCCGCTCCTATAGCACGGTATATCATTCTGGTGAGTACTTCTCCTCCTGCAATGTAATTTGTCTTGTCATGCTGTAGCCTTGTGACTTCCTCAAATAGATATGATGCATGATCTATATAGAAATCATGTGTCATTCCCATAGCCCAGGTCATTGTTGTTGAGATGACCCCGTGTGGTGTAGTGTATCTAGGCGGTCTCTTTCTGTAGCTCAACAAACATTGACTGTATACCTGTGTCAGTTCTCTTACTTTCGGGTTTGCTATGAGTTCAAAAGAAGGCAGTTTGGATCTTTGCAGGTAGACTGTTAGATTCTTCCTTCTTTCTCTCATGTTGGCTCCCTGATCAGACAATTTTAATGTTTCTTTGATGATTTCCTTGGTGATCTGAATCTTCATCATCTCATTATCCATGCGTGCAACCCTGCAAGTTCTGTCTTCTTGGATAGTCTCAATTAGTTGTTGTACCCTCTTGAAATCTATCCCCATAGGTGGTAGGGAAACAAAGTTCCATAAGCCAACTTTCTTCAGCCATGACCTTTGCGGTGATCTTTTTAGGTAGTTTTCTGCCTCCTTGGGGATCATTATTGTATCCACTAAATTTCCTTTGTCATCCACATAGGAACCTTGGTAGATTTGGAAAGCTACTGCCTGTTGCACTTCTGCACATATCCACGTGGCTGCTGGCTTTAATGAATTGGGTAGAAGTGTATAGGGTATTGCACCCTCCATTGCCAGGTTCTTGCCTTTTCTTTTTCCCAGAGAAGCGTCCATGGATCCTGTATTCACAAGTAACGGTTAATGTACAAACATAGTACTTCTTTTCTAAATTGATTATCATTTAAGCATGTATCTAGGTGAGCCTTCTTAATCCCAAGATGAGTTAAGGAAAAATGTTAGCAGATAGGCAAGCTCTTTCAGTGTCTGACTCTGACGGCTTCAAATTAACGTTGTTGATGAAGGAGAACATGTCCAAATGCCTTGAAATTTTGTATGGTGTATGTGCATAGGGCATGTAAGGTCACCCTATAGTAACAAATTGAAAATTAGCTCATTTGCAAATTCTGCCCGGTCTATCGCGATAGACAGGCTATCTTTTGACAGGAGATATATTTTCCACATGTGACTCCACCATTTGGTTCCTCATGTCTTGTACATGATCTGATCCCATTTCCATCTCAAGTGGATATCAAGTGACCCCCTTTTGGATCAACTTTCATTTTTTTTCAGATTCCCTCCAAGGAGATGTTGGTCTATCTCCCTCATTTTGTGTTGTTTTGGGCTCAAACTTAGTGGGTAGCCCTCTTGCATCATGCTGAAGGCAACTGTTGATTCTATTTTTTTATCAGATGGCCCTGTGTCATTCTGCTTAGTCTATCGCGATAGACTAGGACTTAGTGTCATTTTGTTATATTTTGGCTCTGTAGTCATTTGTATGCCTTCTCCTAGTTGATGTAAGGTCCCTTGACCCCTCACATGTGAATTTTAATTGTCTACCCTTGAGGTGTCCTGTTCTGACTCTGAGCTGCTGTCAAGTCTATCTCTTCTTGTCATATGAGTCCATCTTGTCTCGAAATTGGTGTACTGCCTCCATATGCTTCCCCAAGTCTATCCTTGTGATAATTTTTGAAACGTCTCCCCCCAAAGATAGAGTAGTCGGTCTATCGCGATAGACTCAGTTATTTGGTCAAGATAGAGCAAATTTGCACTTTGATTTGATATCTGGGGTCATTAGTCCTTGTTAGTACCCTTTATGAAGTCACAATCAAAATTTTACGTGTCTAAGTGTACGAGCAATCCTATCGCGATAGACTCAACATCTAGTCATTTTTACAAGTTTTTTGATGTTAGTTGACCACAATGGTGTTAGTAGGCTCTCCTATACACACACATTAAGTTTTAACCAATTTGGAAAAGTGTACTCCCTGTTTGCAGCACTTAGTTGTTTCTGGAGTCGGAGTAGACCACTTAGGTGATGGTCGCCGTTCTTTTTGGTCATTGTATGACTCAAGCTGACTTTCCTTTCCTTTTGACCTTCTGTCAAAGCAGTCGGTTGTTCTTTTGGTGCTTACATCACCAAGAATGACCATTTGGACGTCTTTCTGGCCTGTTGCTATCGTTTGCCCTCGTGGAAGAGCTTTTTCTTGAGTGGCCACATTCCAACTCGTAGTTGACCTCTTTTGGATGTACCCTGTCAAATTTGGTGTCATTTGGTCACTTGGTCGGCCCGTTAGAGTATCGTGACGCTTTGCGCAGTTTTTGTCAGATAGGGACTTTAGGCTCAGTTTTGACTGAATTTTTCATGGTCTAACCATTCAGTTGGTTTGTCGAAGTTATTGGCTTGCTACCTATGAGTTTTGGCTCATTTCCGATCACTTTGGGTCAGTTGCCCTTCTGCAGGCCCTGTGAAATTAGGGTTTTTTGGGAGGCTTCCTTCGTGCTTTCCAAGGTCATAGGCTTGATCCCTAAGCTGTAGGCATTGTGCCTTTCAATTTTGGTTCCATTTGGTGGCCTCTAGGTCTTCCTAACAACCGGTCTACAGTATGTGTGCACAGGTTGTGATGGTGGTGTTGGCAAGATTTTGCGACTAAGTGAAGTAAACAACACTTAGAGTCAGTGTTGACAAGCATACCTCTCATATCTAATGTAGATCTGGTGACCGTACGCGATGGATGATCTCCTGGAAGTCTCAGATGTTGTAGGGAGCTCTCTCTCTCTCTCACAATGGAAAATGACTCAAATGAGAGATTTCTAGCCTAGCCCCCCTATATGTAATCGAGACTCCGACACGAAATTTTCCCATCTTTTACCTGTGGCCATAACTTTTTGCGAGATGCAGTTTAGGCTCGCAAATTTCCTGATTTGGACCTCGTTTGCTCCAGTTCTACAATTTTTGCAGATTTCTCCTTTTGGAGGTCTCGTCATGACGGTGGTCATTTTTGCCCTGTCAAATTCGCACTCCATATTTTTTCTGTGTCTTCTTTACCTCGCTCTGATCAGGCGTCTCTTCTGTTGTGTTTTTATCTAGATTATGGATTTTTTTTAAATTTTCTGCTAGAAAATGGCTAAAATAAAGCAAATAAATCCCAAAATAACCCGAAAATAGCAATTCTAACCTATAAAAATATCAATAAATAGCAAAACCCTTTGTAGCTCACTTTTCTCTCGTCTATGTACATTCTCGCTCTCAATAGTCAACCTTGGCCTATTTTTTGCTACTTTTTGACGGTTTTTGGCCAGTTTTGACTCGCTTTATAGTATATACTCATCCCTAGGGGCTCATATATGATCATTTGGTCCCCAATTTTGATTGATTACGAAGGAATATTCTTTTCCCAAAAATTACACAATAAAACGCAAAAATGGTTGAAAAAACAATAACAAACATTGCCCTCTAATATATGTTGTGAGTTCGCATTTGGAATGCCTCCCCCCCTCCTGGTTGGAGTCCTCCCGAACGACAGGGTATCGTCAAGGGTATGTGATGTGCATAGGCGTGAACTCGTGCTAATGCAGACCTCGTAAGGTAGCCCTATATGCATGCACAGTCAATGCATTTAGAAAAAATTTATGCGGTGTAAGAGGAAGGTATAAGCGATTCGCTTATTGCCATTCATTGTTGAGGTTTCCTGTGGTAGCCTGAGTTGGCTGGCAGATTTTCTTGGCGATAAGAAGTTGTAATTATGCCGCTGTTTGTTTGATGGTTTTCCAAGGTTTTTGAACTTGTGTTTGTGCTTCCGTTGAAGTCGATATTGTTGTATTCTTTGTTGCATGTTCTGGTTGAACATTCTTTCGTTTCCATATCTTTTTGATGACTTTGGTTGTACAGATCCTCGTGGTTGTTGTTGTGGATGTTGCGTGTTTCCGCGTGATGGCTGTATGATCTAGCTTGTCATTGACAGTTGTAGACAAATGTTCGTTGGTCTTCTTCGGCATCCATACCTGTGTTGTTGGCTCATTCTGAATGGGTAATTTTGGACACCATACCAATATAGTCCGTTGCGGATTTTGTTTGTTAATAATTGTTCTTTGAAGCTTTGCTGGCTTTTGGTGTTTTGTCCTTTCTTATGTCAACTCCTTTATAGGAATTAAGCTGTCTTGCTTGAGCCAAACTTGATATTTCCGCCCTTGATGAAATTGTGTCTCGGCTAGATCTGTACGTCGTACCCAAACTTGTCTGGTTCCCTGCATGATTGTTGGTTTTTGATAATACATTTCTTATTGTTGTTGATTAATGCGTTGCGGATGTATTGACTCCTGTCTCCACATTGACATATATCTATCATATGATAAGAAGGGTTCTGAAAAGTTTTGATTTCTGAACAATGCTTCATTAGTATCCAAATCAATGAAAACCCTGTTAGCTTTCATCCACGACACTGCTAAGATACACGGCGTTGTTGATCTAATTGGTGGCAACACATGGAACTTATGAGTGTACTTGTGCCCCTGCACTGTGATTGGTAACATAATAGACCACAACGTGGTCACCTCATCACCCGATGCTACTTTCAACCTGTGTGTATCTAGAAATTTCGTCATTGGTCCAAGTTTCTGAAAGAGCTCAAAGCTGATGACACTCAACTTTGCCCCAGTGTCAAGCAATGCATAGATTTTGACTTGTTTTGTGCCTGCATATGCTTTTATGTAAGGACTACACCACGTATTTTATAAATTGTCAATGGTGCTCTCGTCCTGAGCCATCAAGTCTGTGATTGTCTTTGCTAATTCTTCGCTTAGTATATCCGCTTCGATTGTTTGGAATGTTGAAAGAGGATATTATTCAATCATCATTGGTGTGACCATGTTTATTGTCCTTAGAAACTGCTTTTGCTTAGCAATGCGTTCCTTGGCTTCTTGTTGTGCTTCGTCCTAAATTCGTTGTTGTTCCTGTCTATAGGCTTTGCCGTAATGCAATTGAAACAACATTCCAAGAGTTAGAGATAGATGATACTTTTTCAAACGACACCCATTTCTTTTCCATCTAGTGTCGACAGTTTTATTGCTCCGCTAGACGAGATTTCTTGGATCAAATAAGGCCCCATTCCTCTTTTCTTTAGCTTCTTGGCATGCTGTTTAAGGGTGTATACCAAGACATAGTCGCCCGTTTTAAAGTCCTTGTTTTTGACATGTTTGTCAAAAAACTCTTTCTGTTGTCTTTTTTTTTTGCATAAATGGTTGCTACTGCATTGAGTCGTAACTCATCTAATTTTTCAAGGTCATCTAACCGTTCTGAAAGCTCATGGCCCGTCCAGTCCAACTGTTTAGCTACCCTTAGTGTGGGAATCAGAAATTCAATAGGCAATATTGCATTTAACCCATACACCATATTAAACGGTGTAGCATTGAGGGTTGTTTTATATGCAATTCGATAAGCCCACAATGCTGAATATAGCATTTGATCCCAGTCCGTCCTTGTTTCACTAACCAGTTTCGTAAGAACTGTACACAATATTTTGTTGGTCGCTTCCACTTGGCCATTGGCTTGTGGATGATAGGGTGCAGATTTGCGATGAATTACCATAAACTCAGTCAAGAGATGTTCGATAACTTCATTTACAAAGTGTGTCTCTCTATCACTCACCAGTTCAATTGGAAGGCCATATCGTGTAAACACATATTCATATAAGAATTGTGTCGTGGTTCTAGCATCTGCTTTCGTTGTGGCTTTTGCTTCCACCCATTTGGTCATATAATCAGTGGCCACTATGATGTATTGTGCTTGTGAACGATAAGCTGGTGGAGTAATAGGACCAACAAAGTCCAATCCCCATTTAGCGAATTCTCGAGCTCTCATCATTGGTCTTAAAGGCATGTCATCTCTTTTAGCTGGCACCTTAGTGCATTGACATTCATCACACCTTTTCACGAATTCTTCTGCATCTTGAATCATGGTCGTCGGCCACCATATGCCTGCAACCATAATGATTTTTACGGTTCTCTCCGCTGAAAAATGACTTCCTGATATGCCTGCATGAGCTTGCTCCAATAATGGAAAGTAGTCATTTTCATGAGGAACTAATCTCAACTGGTCATCAGTTCCTCTTTTATACAATTAGTCATTAATGACGGTGTACCTATTCGCTTCGATTTGTAAAGCCTTTTGTCTGGCTTTAGACCAATCTCCTGGTAGCTCCTTAGTAGTCAAATATTCCCCAATAGCATGACTCCATGCGGGTGCTATTGTCACTTGGTATAATGTGGCATAATCCACAGTGGTATTGGATGTGCAAAATTTGCACTTCTTGATGTAATTAGCTACATCGCCTGCCATTCCAGGCCAATACACTCCAAGTCTTCTTAATCGTTCATAGGTCATTTGATTTCCTCGATGGAATCCCCCTGTCTGTGTATGGGCCTCCTCTAGATACGCGTCTTACTCCTCTGGGCCTATACACAACCTTAGAGTTCCATCGTTTCCATGATGATACATTCTTCCCGCAAGCATTGTGTAATTTTGTGCTTGTCTAACGTCTTCCACCGTGTGTCTGTCGTCAAGATTCATTCATTTGTCAACAACGGAATAATCTGCTCTGACCATTTTGGTACCATCTCTATATTAAACAGGTATGCGTCTGGGAGATCATCATCTACACCAGTAGCCTTTTCGCCATGTAGTAATCGAGAAAGGTGGTCTGCTCTTTGATGAGTTTTTCCTTTCTTTACTACTACCGTAAAATCAAACTCCAGCAACACAATGAACCATCTTACAATTCGTCCCGTGTTACAAGGTTTGTTTCCTAAGTACAACAGTGTCTGATGATCCACAAAAAATGTGAATTTGTTCGCAAGCAAATAATGACGAAATTTCTTTACCGCATATATCATACCCAATCCTTCTCTTTCAATGGTGGTATAATTCTTCTCTGCACTGTTGAGTTGTCTACTAGCATAACTGATGGGAAAATCTGTATTACCCTCCCTTGGTTGTGCTAATATACAACCTATTGCAAATACCAAAGCATCTACATGTACATGGAAAATCTTTGACCAATCTGGTGCTTTTAGAATTGGTGCAGATACCAGTACATCTTTTAGTCTCTAGAATGACTCCTCACATTCGTCGGTCCATATGAAGATCATGATTAGACTATACAAGGGTTTTGCTATTACAGCATACATGTAGATAAAACGTCGGTAGTATCCACAATGTCTCATAAATGATTGTACCTCTCGTACAGTGTTTGGTCTTGGCAATTCTATGATCACCTTTACCTTGTCTTCATCAGTGGTAATTCCATTAGCCGATACTATGTGGCCTAGGATCTTACCTTGTCGTACCATGAATACACATTTTTCTGGGTTGAGGCAAATCCTATACGTTCTGCATTTCTCGAATACCTTTCTAAGATGATCTATATGGTCTTCTCTCAATAGAGAATAGACACACAAGTCATCCATGTAAATATCCAAGAATATTCGCAAGTATTCTTTAAAAGCATGTGTCATTAATCTCTTAAATGTGGATGGAACATTGGTCAAGCCAAATGGCATTACCTTAAACGCATATATGCCCCATTTTGTTGCAAACGCTGTTTTGTATTGATCTTCTAGTTTGACCCCCAATTGGTTATAACCAGAGAATCCGTCCATAAAGCTATAGGCCTGCTTGCCTGCTACTCGTTCCAGAACGTGTTCCGTGATAGGGAGAGGATAATTGTCCCTTATTGTTGCTGCATTTACCTTCCTGAAATTCACACACACTCGTAATTTTCCGTTTTTCTTAGGTACCACCACGATCAGCGACACCCCGTCTGTGTGCTCTATCTCATAAATAAATTCAGCCTCCATAAGTTTGTCTATCTCTTCCTTGATCCTTTTGGCGAATGTCTCATTGTACGTGTATGGGCGTTGTTTGCTTGGCTTTGCATCTGACTTCAGAGGGATTGAATGTTCACAAATGTTAGGATCCATCCCCTTCAGATCTTTGTATGACCAGGCAAATACATCACGAAATTCTTTAAGCGTTTTGATCAGTAAGTCCTCTTCTTCCTGGCTTAGATCAGTAGCAATGTAAGCAGGTCAAGGACTTTCTCCCAGCTCTGCTAGGTCTATTTTCTTGGCGTTCTCTAGCCCATCATAGGACTCGTTGGATTTAGGCTCTCTCATCGGTTGTTGGACCACCAATTTTCTTTCTTGAATGGTGTACTTATAATAGTGAGGAGGTACATCTATCTTTTTACTCCCATCACTAGCGTTCGATCCATCACTACTTTCCATTTCAGTTGTCCATACATTTTTCAGCTTTTGTTTCAAATCATTGTATTTCTTTTTCCGCTCAACTTTCGTTATAATTGGATCTCCAAGACATCTAATATTTCTATTGCAACTCCTTTTTTTGCCTTGCTGGTTTTCTTAAGTTTCAACAGTCTTGCCTTAAAACCTGGGTCTTCAGCAACCTTAAGAAATCTTCCTGACACTTTATCCTTAGCACAATCAACAGCATGAATGTTCATAAGGAAATGTTTCTTACTCCTGAACTCAGGCATAGGTCTAAGCCTAGTTGCTAGACTGTTATGGTGTCGCCTACTCTTGTATCTTTTTTGGCGTCTCACACTTTGGTTCGGGAAGTTGTAAAAGACGTCGTTGTCTTGATCCTGATGGTCATCTTCCTCCATATTTTCTGTCTTCTCGTCATCCGCATTATCTTCGTTTTCACATTGATCAGAAGAATCATAAAATTCTTCTTCATCTTGCTCGATGTTTTTTGTGGGATTGTCCACATAACCCACTATCTTAATATCAAGTTTCGTTTCCGTTTGATTAACCCTCTTATTCTCGGTGTCTCCTTCGTTCTCGTCTTCCTCCACAATTTTGCTCAACATGTAGTATGGTACGATATCGTAGCCATTCTCGTCACAAAATTTTGTGGGAGTGACTTCATTGACGCATACATCTAATGTAGCCAAAATTTGAGACCATTCTAGGGGTTCGAGCTTCTCTTCAGGGAAGGGTTCTCGTATATAGGCATCGTCTTTCAATACCCTCTCTAGTGTCCTTTCATTGTGGTCGAATTCACTACATTGAGACGCTCCACACATCCATATCTCCTTTTTCTTACAGAACCACGCTGGGACTTCTGATCCACTAATGGTGGCTGAGTCGAATTCTTCCACAGGTGTTCTCGTGACATCATGGTAGCTATGATTCCTCATATTTACACTTGTAGTGGTTTCAGCATGTCTTAGATACAAATAATCATACCCCCAGTCCTGCACCATCTTGAGTTGCCTCATGAACGGCCTACCAAGGATAATTTCATAATTGTTTTTCTTGCCGAAATCTACTATGGCATATGTATGTTCGTACTCTATGCCACATGAAGATACCACAATTGCCTCAAGCAATCCTATAGGCCTTTCTATGTGCCCATCCGCTAGTTGCAATTTCATTCTAGTTGTTCGTATTGCCGGTTTTTCCCATTTTTCCCATAGTAATTTGGTAGCAATGGCAATGCCAGCTCCACTATCAAGTATGGCCTTAGTCTCTATGCCGTTATACTCGACTGGTAGAGTTGTGTTGCCCACTTCCGTCCACATTTTCCCACTTCCGTCCACATGCTTGGCCTAATTTTTAACAATTCTGCCAATGTGATTGTACACTTGACCGGAGTGGACAACAAGTCTGTCAAAATTTTAGTGTCCAATTGATTTGACCCTCCTATCCTTTGAGAAGGTACCCTTAGAATTTCTGACCTTGTCTCGTAGTCTCCCATGTATGGCGGCAAAGTTTTGAGTGATGCTAGTCTGCTATCTTCGGATGCAACTGAACCATCATCCCCTTGAAATGATTTAGCGTCTAGATCCCATGGAGGCTTATTCAAGTTCAACTCCGAGAAAGGCGCTGACTCGACTATTTTTGTCTCATATTTTTCTTGAGCTTTTCTCACCGTTTCCCATAGCTCTTCAGGTCAATTTTCTTTCACAATGGGTGTATATGGTGGAAAATCTTTCAGTGATTCATCAGTGCTATTAGGCACGATTCTTGCATCCTCTACATCAGGCAAGGATTTAACGTTTTCTATCTTGTCAGGTACCCTTTGTTTAGTTTTGATAGGTGTTTCATTGTTTGGTGGTTTGATTATTCTATCTCTCACTTCCATAGGTGGAGGCTCTAGTAAGGCTTGTGCAGTTTCAATCAACTGCTTGCACATCTCTAGTATCTGTTTTTCTATCTCTGGATATGGATATGTCATCCACCTTTACTCTAGAGTCTATTTGTTCTTCAATCTTGCTTCATATGCTTGCAAGATTGCATCTAAGGGTTCATTGACCTTATCTACCAATACAGACCCTCCTGAGCTTGCACTCCTTGGTCCCTCCGTCGATTTTAGAGAGTCAGACTCTCTTTGCTGTTTAAGTTGCTCTCGAGCCATTGTTAGCTCAGCTTCTACAGCTTTCTCTTTTCGCTCTTCGTTCTTTCCAAGGATTATCACGACTGACACTAGACTTGTCAGTCTTGATTTCCTCTTGATTTTCATCGTTACTATTGGCTGATTGTCATCTTTCCTTGTTTGGGCTCTCATCAAATCCTTAACAGGAATCGTTGTTTCGTTTTCTGACCCTCCACTAAAAGGCAGTGCTCCCAGCATATTCAAAGTAGTCTTTGATCCTTTGCTTAGGATCTTAGGGAAATCAGGAATCAAGTGAGTAATTCCACACTCGGTGCAATATGCATTGACCCTGATGATTTCATCATGAGGACAGTCTCTCAGCCAATGGTCTCCACCACACTTGTAGCATGGTCCCTTAGGCTGTTGAGGTGCTCCTTGAGCTCCTCTTTGTTGGTGTGCATGCCTCTGCCCGCTCATGCCTCCGTTCTCTATGAACAACAATGTTCATTCATCCAAGCTATATCTTCCTTCTCCCGCTACCTGTGCAGCAGTTGGTGGTCCTGTATTTCCTATCATGCTCCATGGTTCTAGTGTGGAGTTTTCTTCCGGTGGATAATAGACAGGATTTATAGCATATCCATTGGGATCTTCGTAGTATGCATGCATAGGCACCAAAGCCTTCTCTTCAGATTCTGTTACTGTTGGTGTGTATCCTATGCCGATTGGTCGTAATCCTAGTAGAGGTGGCTGTTGTCCCAACACTGGTTGTGGTCTTTCTACACCTACAGGTCCTGGTAAGTTGCCTACTTGATACCTAGGCATCGGTGGAACTTGAGGAGATGCCACCTGAGCTTGGGGAGCGTAAGGTCTCTCTCTCACATATCCCTTATTATAATAACATTCCTCCATCCCATGGTTTGTCCATTTTTGTTCAATAGCACACCACTTGGGTTGTTTAGCCTGGGGTTTGGTGTACAAGTTAAATCTTTTTTAGCACTTCCTCTACAAGCTACTCCTGGTTTATAGCTACTTCACCTTTCGGTGCTGTCTTAGAAGACTTGCTTCCGCTCTGTTGTGAAGATGAATCGTCGTCAAGATCCTTGAACTCACCCTCTTTGTAGACCGCACAATTGTCCACAAGGTAAAGAGCCTCCTTAGTTAACTCATTTAACGTCGTGCTCCTCTTCATATGCAAGTCCTTCTGGACTTCTGCATTCCTCAGTCCTTGGATAAATATAAGCATAAATCTGGATTGAGTTGGCAGTTCTTCCACACGGTAGAACTTAACATATCTTTTTAGTCTTAGGGCTGCCTTTCGCACAGATTCTCCGTCTTTCTGTTTGAATTTATGGATTTGTGAGACCGTATTATGAGCTATCCCCCTTTGTGAGAATTCCTCGATAAACTCGTCAAACACCTCCTCCATAGACTCGAAGTCTCTACGCTCCACAGAGTCAAACCAAGTAGTTGCATCATCCTCTAAGGTTAATCCAAACCCTGCAAATTGTGTAGGGAAGTCTAACATCTCTTCAGCTCTAATTACACGCAAAAAGGTTTCTACATGATCTCTCGGATCCCTGTTTTCCGTGTATTTCTTGTTTACCCATTTTTGCACTTGAGAAGGTCTAATTCTACGATGGTCTACAAATCTCATCATTGGATCTCCACATCCTAGTCGATATACCTCCTCTGGTCTTCTGTAGTGGCCAGGTTCCTCTCCCAGTGGTGCTCCTAAGCCATAATTTCTAACAGTTCTTGCAAGAGATGGTTCATCTCTCCGAACTCGTTCTAAGGGTGGTCTTCCAGGCTCTGTTGACACTTGAGTCTTTGGCTTACTCTCGTGCAGCTTGATAACCATCTCGGTTTCGGTCTTGTTCTAATGTAGCACTCTATCGAAGCCATGCCTGCAATGATGGCTGGGTTGCTGGTTGGCTTTGGTTGTTAAATGGTTGTTAAATGTCTGCTGTCGGGTAGAATGTGAGGTCGCGTCATAATCTTCTGAAAAGGGATTTGTCGACTTACTAGGGGTGTGGTGGCTCTTGGCACTTCTTCTGGGGCATATGTTGATGCTTCTGGAATTGTTGCCTTTTCTACCTCCTCTGGGAGAATAGGTTTGTATTCTCGCCCGTACCTATCAACAAAAACGATATCCTTCCCCATAGCAATTTCATAAGAGAATAAGTAAAGAACCTTGTCTTTGCTTAATTCGCTTGGGTAGGGTTCTTTGCAACAAAAGTAAGAGACTATTCCCTCGCTCTCGTGCTTATAAATTCCCACATTCTCATTATAGGTTGAGATCCTGGTTTTTTTCTTATCATACATAAAAAGCGTTCCAAGTCGATCAATGTTTGGTGGCGGTTCTTGAGTTTCTGAAACCATTTTTTCTTTTGCCACATTATCTCCATATCTGTTGTAATCCTCAGGGTTACTAACTATCAGATAGTGGTTCCCCTTTTCGTCTCGGAATCTATCTCCATCATCATAGACTCGAATTATCTCCAGTCTCTGAGCCGGTCTTTCTTCAATACAAATACACTTGCGTCCTCGATAGTCAGAATAAACTAAGGCTCCCCTCAAGTTTGTTCCTTCTAAGAAGATTATAGTGAACTTGGTATCGTTTAAAGGATTTAGGGAGGTGCTTCCCCCTAGCATTGGTCCTTCTCCGTAGAAACCTCCTGGCTGTTGACTCCCCATCATGAAGAAGAACTTGTCCGACGAAGTGTCAGTATCACTACCCTCCTCAATGATCGGTGCTAATGGGTCTAGTCTTGTTTGAGTTACACTCTTTTCAGTGGACGCGGTGATTACTTGACTTTTGACACTTTTAGCTCCTGACGTAAAAAATGCTCCTGACCTTAAATACATAAGAATGAAAGCTGGGTTGCAAACTTAAAGCTTACCTAGACTCCTTCTTGTGCGGCTCTGTGATGATCTCCTTCTGGGATCTACACAAGTATGGTTAGTCTGTTCACAAGGGTTTTCCTTGAACCAGGAAAAATCTTTCAATTATGTACAACAACCACTTTTTATTTTATTTTATTTTTTAATGACAACTGGTCAGTCTTCTTGTGGTCCAATTTCAAATGTGGAATGATGGCTGGGATCTATGTGAAGAGTATGTCCTAGCAGTATAG
The DNA here is from genome assembly GCF_014529385.1 of Adiantum capillus-veneris. Taxonomy (NCBI): domain Eukaryota; kingdom Viridiplantae; phylum Streptophyta; class Polypodiopsida; order Polypodiales; family Pteridaceae; genus Adiantum; species Adiantum capillus-veneris. The sequence continues at coordinate 10,518,131 of NC_140936.1, read as the reverse complement.
TCACAATTTGCAAAAATTGTCTGAATCACCCCTTTCTGAGTCTATCGCGATAGACTGACAGATTACTCAGCATAAGCCAATTTAAAATTGTGACTTTACCTTTGAGTTCCCCTTACTCTCTACAGTCTATCCCTCAAGTTTTATGAAGTTTGGACACTTGGTTTGGGTTTTGGGCCAATTTCAGTGTTTTTGTTAGAGCCTGATTCTCTATTTGGGCCTTAGATTCACTTTCAGTGATCTAAACACCTTGAAATTTGGTGTGTATGCTATTTAGGCTCTGCTTAAGCTCTCCCTAGGAGGAATTTGAAAAATAAGGTCCTTAGCCCCTACTTCCCGAGTCTATCGCGATAAACTCAACAAGTTCTCCAGTGTTGGCCTTTTTCACAAGTTATCTCCACAGTTGGTTCCCCCACTCCCTGTATAGTGCATTGACAAGTTTGTGCACTGTTTGGACATTTGGTCAAAGCCTTCTTGCCCCTGTCTCTGAATTCAGACTCTAAAACACCAGTTTTGAAGTTTTGTGGTCAAGATGGTGTTCAAATTCACTCAATTTTTGTGAGCACCCTTGTAGTGATGTGTTAAACCTGTGGTATGAAGGGTTTTTTCCAGTTGTTGGTCTATCTCAAAATTCACTAGTCTATCGCGATAGACTCACCAGAGAGCAATTGGGATGTGATTTTTTTACTGTTTTTGGACAGTTGTGTCCCCTATGCCCATATAAGTCTATCCTATGAGTTTCACTGAATTTGGACTTATTTTGACCTTGGACTCAAGCACTTGACAAATTTCACTTTTCTATGGCAATTCACAACTCAAATGCACTTAAAGTGATGTAAATTTGATGACACTTCATCTTAAGCTTGTGAATATCAGTTGTACCACATGACACAATCAATTTACCCCAAACTAGTGGTTATATCTCTTCTTGGCCTCTCTAGGTTCACTTAGTGTTTTCTTATGACAATCACTTGTTTCTTTTTGTTGGTTTTGGTCGCAGTTTTAACGTTTTCTCAAGCGTTGGATCATAAATCCAAATGTCTACTCTTTTCACCCCCTTAAAGAGTATATGGTGTGGGTTTTGCTTTCAAGGCAAGCAAACAGCCTTATTGTTTCTTCTTTTTGTTTGTTTTGCATTTTTACAGCGTTTTTCTACACTATTTCTACACAACCATAACAAGCACTCAAAACCATAAAACCATAGCTCCACATTATCCTACCTAACTAAATCTAACTAGTCACAGACCCTCGGCAAGACACAGGCTTCCTGGCTATCCACTAGACCTCAGGATACCCTATCCTGGATCTTGTTCTAAAAGTTTAAGCTCTCTCTAGTCAAAACTAAAGTAAGCTAGCCATCACACGAGTGATGTAGATCTCCCTACTTAAGGTCTTGTGTCCCCGACAGCGGCGCCAATGTTTTAGGGCAAACTACTCCCCTGTTCATGCTCACAAGCACGACACAGACAACATACTTATCATCCGATGACACGACTAACCCGTAGGTGCACAGAGGCAATCTCGTTAGCTTGTCAGGCTGAGACCAACCTACACATAGGCACTTCTATGATGCATCAATCAATAACCCTTGTTGACTGCAACCCACTATATCCCTAAACGCTCATAACACCGTTTACACATCAAATGAACTCGGGATCGCTTCAAACTTGCTAGGCACCATCCTCTCACTAGGATATACTTACCTATAAGTCTAATCTCACCAGATTTTAACCCTAGTTATCTCGAATACAATCGCGATAGACTCACAGGTCATAATCTAAAAGTATGCAAAACCTATGTCTATGAGTATCTGTGCATAGCTAATCTCTCCATCATTCCATAAAGTACTTGATTGTTGAAAACAGACACTGTTTGTGTTACTTACAAGCAAAACAAGCTTGTGGAAGGATCGCTCGCGAGCAGCTCGAAGATGCGAATGCGTGACATGGACGTGTAGCTCTTGGAGAGGCTACCGCGATGGTGTGGTCGCTTCGTAAATCCGGTGAGAGAGATGCACGTAGCGAAGAGGATAAGATCACACTCTCTCTCCCTCTCTCTAAGACTCGTGCGACATAGGATTAATCATTCAAATGTTATTTAAAAAAATGGTTTTAAGGTGACCTTTATACTTTAGTCACCTTAGCTCAAAATGTACATGGGGTTTTAATTGAGTTCTACTCATCATAATTACAAAGTGGAAACGCATTTGGGTCCCGATCGACTAATTAATCTTTACATAATCCAAACAAGTGGATCAAAATGATAAGACGTCTTTGACATAAAAATGAGAATTTGATAGGCTTTACAAGGTGGGCTCATTACAAAAGTTGGACAAGTTGGGCTCCAACAATAGCTCTAGCATAACATAGAAGGTTTAAATGTGAACTTTTTCTTACATATTCAGAAAAGGTTGGCGCAAGTGTTTACTTGTGGAATGCAACGAGAGATGGTCATTTTTGGCTAGGACTGAAAACCGTTGGTCTATGTTTTGAGTTCGGGTTCATTCATTGCCATGGAAATTGAATTGAATGGGAGTGAGTCCCGACCAGGTGGTGGAAATCGGCTTAGTCCGGGTAGGCTTCATGCCGGCGAAAAAAGGAGAAAGAAAAATAGATCCATGAAGAGGTCAAGATAAGGAAGGAGGGTGTGATTTAATTAAGGAACTCTTCTAATTGTTTGGTAAAAAAGAACCTAAGTCGGCTATTCCGCAATTGTCCTCATCAGCCACGGACCTTCTACTTCTCAGATTATTGATTTAAAAAGAATTTAAAATATATTATTTTTGTAAATCTTTCCCACACAAAATTTAAAAAAATAAGAATTGAAAATTGTGTCAAGGCGTCGCCTCCACACGGGACGCAAGAGATAGGATACCCAAGTCATAGGACGAAAATAGGGATATGTTTGGAGAAGTATATGTGATTTCTTGAAAGATAACTATATAATTTTACTAACACTAACGAAAAAGGAAAGTAAAATATTCTATAAAAAAAAAAGGTGGGAACAACCTGACAAATACACACTTTCAATGGTATGCAACAGTTTGCATATTGTTTTCAAATGCTTGAAATGTATCCTTGGTTTGACATGTTTGAAATACTGTTTTTTGGTATCATAGTACTACCTTGGAAAGGTGCATTTACTAAACAATTCAGTGGGAGGATGGATTCACAGAGGGTTAATTGTTGGTCAAAAAGTTGAACTCAATTTTATGTTTTTCATTAAGTTTAATCAAAACTGGAAAAGGGATCTCAATCTACGGAATGAGATTAAGCTTGTGAATGAGGGTTTTGTGTAGTTATTAAATATAATCATCTTAAGGGAACGCTCGAACGGCTGTGCTCGGTTATACTTGAGAAAAAAGCGTCAATAACCTTAAACCAAGGGTCAATTAGAGAACTCCCACCAGTTGACCCTAGAAGGTTGAATTTGAATTTACTCTGATGATTTTGATTGGAAAGTTGGATCGATAAGCAAAAGTGCTTCGAGACTAAGGAATCCATATAAGAGAAGTGAATGATTATCACCCTCTTGAGTTGACACCGAAGAGCAGGAGTCGTTTTGTCTTGGTATCAGTCTTAAGCGGGAGGGATGTCGAAGATCACGGTGTATCTATTTGGAGATGGTACCGCCAGTGGTCCCTAGCATGGCCCTCACACTTATAAATTTTTAGTTGTTAAAGCATTGACAAAGATTGAGACATTACAGTTCACTATGACAATCTCTCCACTCATTTGTGAATGTTTTCCATCACCTACATCGCTATTTTGCCTCATCATGTCAACTATATTCCAAACAAAATTCGCTTCCAAATCCAAGTCCATTAAAACAAAAAGGTTCCTTTCTCTTTCGTTTTGACTCTCTTTTTTCTTTTAAAAATGCAAAAGCCAAAATCAACAATCTAAAAATCCCAAATCAGCCTTAAATTAAAAGCTCTCTCTCATTGCTACATTTTTCTATCCCTTTTCCCCTCCCTAGAGTAATGAATATGACATTATTAGAAGCATCAATCTACAATAAATTATAAAATCTCATTTTCTCTCTCTACAAAGATATAAGAGCAAAAAAGGTCAAGTGAGAAGAAAAGAAGAAGCCGACTAGAATTTGGTTCCAAGAGACATCACTAATCCAGACGACAAGTCAAAGAAATAGTAATTTTTGAGAAACCAAAGACAAACATGCAAAGAAGTGTTTACTCATTCTATTTTTTAGATAACAATATATTTGCTCTTTGTGTCCCAATTCAATGCGAAGGCAGCTAACGAAGCACTGTAGTTGTTTTGGGGCCCCAGCGGGGACGGGCGGGGGCCGAGGGGGCAATGAAATGGATATCTCAGAAAGCGGGAGTATGAAGGAGCGGTTTAGATGGGGTGTGTTTTTTTCGGGTGAATGCATATCCCACTTAAGGAGCATTCCATCTCCTGTGCCCAAAGCTACTACCCAACAGAAAATGTGGCTGTTTTGTCTCGCATGGCAGCTTCATCAGCGGCAGCCAATCGTTTTTGAAACACGTCCCACTCGTAATGGCATCTGTCGCGCACCTGCCATGGTCATATCACCCAAATTTATCCAGTTCTTTTGCTTTCTTGATTGTGTGTTCTACTCACAAACATAATGAACAGCAAAAGAGAGAAGCATACCCCTTCCCAAGGAGCTCTACCATTCACAGATTCTCCCTACAGTGAAAAAACATCCTTGCTTCAAATCATGATAAAATATCTCATTACATGGCAATGTGCACGTTCATGCAAAGTTCAAAATACAATGAGCGTAGAAGCCTCAACAAGGGATGGAAATGGCAACAAGACCCAACAGTGCTGCCGTAGCCGCATATTTTAGGACCCAGGCTCAATACCCAGCGGCATCGTTCAAGTAGCAGTTGTATCTCCACAAAAAAAAAAAAAGGAGAAAAGGGCTTACCTGAGAACCCAAGGAGGGCACAAACTTGTGGACTATCCATTGAGCATCCACAACCCCAACCTTCTCAAATGCAGGCTGCAAAACTTTCTCATGTTATTTAGATGGAGAAAACAAGGCTCAAGGGCTCGATGTCTTAGGCCTCCATTGAGGATAGGAAACATACCTTGACACACCTGCCCAACTCAAAATCCAAGCCCCATCCATGGATTAGATCATTCTGGAAAATAAAAAATGGTAAACATTGTTTTCGGATTATTAACCAGACACAGACCAAGTTTGAAGGTGTGATATCGTACCTGGATAAGATGCCACACACATTTCCATGCCGACTTTGAGAACACCGGGGCCATAATCTCCACAAACCTGCACTAGCTCAGATTCTATGAGCTTTGGAAAGAGACGGCAAGCGCATATTGCTTGGGTAAGCACAAATTCACCTTTAAAGGAAATGCAAGGTATAGACTCATGTAGTCACCCATAAGAGAATATAACCATCAGATCCATTATGCATAGTATTGACTAATCCCACTAACGTCATCACTGCCTAATAGTGAGTGTAGAGCCTGGTACCAATATATGCTCTCTCTCTCTCTCTCTCTCTCTCTCTCTCTCTCTCTCTCTCTGGATAGTTTTCTACGACGCTAAAACAATCTCTCTCTCTCTCTCTCTCTCTCTCTCTCTCTCTCTCTCTCTCTCTCTCTCTCTCTCTCTCTCTCTGTGTGTGTGTGGGAGGCTTGGAGAGGATGGGTTCGCAGGTTCAGTTCCAGGAACCTCGGACAAAGTTATGGCTCTTTGATACTTTGGTAGCCGTTGTATGGGGTGCAGGTTTGGGGACCTTCTGTAGGCCACGATGGTTGGAAAAGTATGGAGAGGCCCTTGGTATCTATGATCTCTCGACTGATTAGAGCCAAGGCCTCCATACCACACGATATCATTCGACCGGAGCTAGCTACTCCCCTATGGAGATTGAGGCGCTTACCAGATCAGTCTCCTTTGTACACAGCCTATGGGATACTACTAGAGACAGATATGCTAGATTGGCCCTTGAGTCTTCCACACAATTAGCTCTACAGGGGGACACATCATGCTGGTATGCACAAATAATGTAACGTGCAGCGGATGTGAATGTTGAACTTTGCTCAAGATGACTGCTCCGAACTGTGCTCAAGGGTTCCTTTTACTTACGGAAGGGAGAGCCTTCCGTTCCTTTAGTGAGAGAGTGCAATGGACACAAACAAAGTGGTGAACACTGTGAATGAAGGTGCTGAGACTGAGAGATAGAGAGAGAAGAATACGACATCAGAATGTTGTCAAACCCTCCTCCGAAGGCCCCACTCTCTATGGAGAGAGCGGTCTATTGTTGATTGCACAAATCTCTACAATGCTTGGACTTGCCGATGATGTCGACGACGATGAGGACGACGACAAGACGGGCTGAAATCTGAAAACGCTACCGGCTGAAATCTGCAAATCTTTATCTGCTGAATTCTGACACTATGTCGTTGACGATGTCGATGGCGACGATGCGACGACGACGCGCTGAAAACGCAGATGCTGAAATCTGTGTTTTCCGGGCTGAAACTGCAAACTTCGATGGATCTGACCGTGCGGTGAGGATCTGCTGCAGGAAGGTGAGATCAGCGAGGTCTGGGACTTCTTCTGCGATGTCTGACTGCTGAAAACTGAAAACGCTGGTCTTACGGAGGTTCCGTCACGATGAATCTGCAAAACACCGAGGCTGATCTGCAAATAAAAAACGCTAGGACTAGTTCTGTCCTGCGGGAGAAATCTGCTAACGCTAGAGCTGATCTGCTGTGTTGCTGTGGAATCTGCTAACGCTAGGACTGATCTGCTATCTTGTTGTCACCGAGGCTGATCTGCAATGCAAACACCAGGGCTGATCTGTCATGCAAAAACGCTAGGCTTTCAGATGGGCTGAAAACGCTAGGTCTGTTGGTTGCGGGGAAGGTGGTCTTGCTGAGAAGGTTTCTGTTGAACGCAAAGTTCTTGCTGCCTCTTCTGCCAAAAAGTGCTAGCGCTAGGTTTGCTTATATACTTGGCTACTGAATTTGCCCTACCTAGTTCCCAACAAAAGTCACTTAAAAATAATAAGTGAAAAATGTCTAAAATAGGGAAAATAGGTCTATGCACTGTAAAAATGCTCCTGATGGATTCCTATGGAAATCTGATGATCATGCTGTGTGCAACCAGAGGATATGCATCTAATCTAAGTGCTTGGACATGCACGGTCTGCAAGCAGACTCACAAAAGTGCCAAAACACTTCCTATTCTAGAATGATTGAACTGAACTGAACCCTTGTCATGAAGTAGCTTGTTCACGTACACATAGGGTTAGATGTGCACGTGACAAATAAAATCATGGTTTCAGACACATGGCTTCACCATGGACAGGCTATCTCCTTTCCAGTACTCTCTTCAGGCACCCTCGATGTCTCTGACACAGGTGGAGATTGCTAGACTCATTCGTCATGACCTGATTCAGCTTGACACCAGGAGGACATGGATAGAGCCGGCACAAGAGTTGGACACGAAGATGGCTTTCTATAGAGAGCATCTTCTCCATCTCACAGGAGATGGGTTTGTGATTTGACCAACCTATATAGACACACATCTATCTCATGGTCTGCGTTGTGCCATTGGTTAGATACGCACATCCTCACATCAGCTCGAGATTGAGACTAGTAGATTCAGAGGGATACCAACAGATAACACAATATTCCGCTTATGTCATCTAGAGCCAAAGACAGAGCTACATTACATATGTCATTGCACAATGTACTATGAGATACGAGGCCGTTTCCATTGTCTATTCAGAGGGGGGTTCGGGCCTCTATCTAGGGTCATGAGTTATGAGGATCAGAGATGTCTTGGACTGTATCTACTTGAGTTACACAGGCATAGAGACACTTTACTGAGGAGAGTTGGAGAAGACGGTCCCAGAGACAAATTATAGATTTCTTTACACTAGATATTGGACAGCTAGAAGAGCAGCCACCATTGCAGAGCTCTGTCCGCACTCACACTACCACTACTGGCACTATCATAGACCGAACACTGGAACTAAGGATATCCACACAACCACGAGTAAGGAGAGGAGCTACACAGCATCGATGGAGACTACAACAAAGGATTTGAGCCATACTTTCTCGGTGTCCAGAGTACAAATGAGGATGGATCCTCGCCATTGCCCCCCCCTTCTTCCATTGTACTACACCTTCTGTACCTTTTGTATTAGCTGGCGCATCTATAGAGTCCCACCTTGTAGTAGTTGTATTTTGTTTTAGATCCTTTTTTGTATCCGGACATGGTGTCAGATTCACTATGTTGTAACAGCTTGGTCTCATAGGTCATTTTGGCTTTTTGAAGACGTTAATATATCATTCATTTCATTTCTCTCTCGTATTGTTCATATTGTTCGGAGAGATGAGCAGGCTAGATATATGTGGGTCAAAGTGAGAGCGGAGATAGGGAGGCCTCTCTACATTGCAATATGTTATTTTGCTCCCAGCACATCTCATTATGCATCACCTAGGTGGCAGTCACCCTACATGATATTGGATGAGGACATATGGGAGTTCTCTAGGGATCGTAGTTGCCACGGAGTTTCGAAACGTTTCGTTTGAAACGAGTTTCAGAAGTTTCGAAACGGTTTCGTCCGAGAAAGAAACGCCAAAACAAAAGTTTCGTGCAAACTAAAGAAATGTACGTAAGTTTCAGTGGTATAAGCTGAGATCTATGTTTTAAGCATTACCTTACAATTAGACATGAAAAAGAGGGAGAGTAGGACTAACTTTCATATTAGAAGCAAGACAGAAGCTACATTCATGACATTGAGGATTTCATGACCGAAACAAAGAGCAAGAGGCTTCAAGGTTTACATGTAACATGAGCCTTGACTTTACCTTTGAAACGTCCAAACTCATACAGAAACGTTTCGTACGTTTCACGAGTGAAGAAACGAGTTTCTTGGCAACACTGCTAAGGATGGAGATGCCATTCTTCTGGGAGACTTTAATGCCAAGACAAGCCAGTCTCAGACAGCTTTCTACGATACCTCAGAGAAAATGTTGAGAGAATTGGACATCAGTGAAATGGGATTGGCCAGGTTTTCGTAGGATGAAGAGCACACTAGATATGGGAGATATCTGACAGATTTGGGAGCTTCACATGGACTGACCATCTTGAATGGCCTCCAGAGATTTCCAGCATCAAGTGGATTCATTTGTTTTCCTCATAGACATGGGGCTAGCACAATGGATTATGTTTTGGCTCAGCTCAGTTTCATACCAGTTATAGTCGGGCCCACGCCTATTGGGGTAGCAGTAGATCTTCCCTCCTCACGTTTTACCGTCTCATTCCAGTTCAGCATAGCTCGACTGGCACAGACATCTACGCATACCAGATGCACTTTTACTTCGGAGACTCATTCTGTCTACTTAGATGGTATCTACAGATGCCTATGCACAGAGGATCTAGGGAGACCTCTTAAGGGAGCTCACTTACATAGCAACAAAGACACTACAAGATGCAACAGCAGTGGCATACCCACACAGTGAGCCTAGGCAGCGACGACGTTCTGGGAGCATACCCCAAAATAACTGGTATGATGAGAAGTGCACAGAGACCAGAGCCCGACTTCAAAGGGAGGTACTTCTAGGAGTCATTACTCACAGGCAATCACGGATTGCTTCTCGGCGTTTGGTACACCGGAAGAAGAGGGCGTTTCTAGCTCGACTAGAGCAGGATTTATATCATATATACCTAGATGAATCCAGGATAAGCCCAGATTCACCCTTAAAAGGAAAGTGCAAGGTATAGACCCATGGTAGTCACCCACAAGACAATATAACCATCAGCTCCATCATGCATAGTATTGACTAAATACCACGTCATCCCCACTAACGTCGTCAGTGCCCAATGGTGGGTGTAGAACTAGGTACTAACATATGCTCCCAAACACAACACACGCCACACACGCACACACATGAGCTCAGCGTAGTGAGTTTCTGTCATGACTCCAGAGATCAAGGGCCAACTCAGCCATAATGAAGCCTAGCACTAAAAGAATCATTAAATCGGAAAAATTAGCACAAAACTGATTTATATCAGTTGCTTAAAGGATTCAGGCAAGGCATGGTGACTCTTCCATGAGCACACTCCCCCACCAGTCATCACTTCTACGGAGGTGTATGCATCATCCCTCTACACAATCTCAAGGCAGCCACCTTTTCCAGATCTGCCAGAGCCATGCCCACACACGTGCTTTCTTTACCGCTCAGATGTTAAAGAAAGCCATTGACAGGATGAAGACCAGGAGAGCATATGATCACGATGGCCTGGTAGCAGAGTGTTTTATACATGCCAAAGATCTTCTTACAGAGCTTCTAGCAGTAATGTTCAATCGTGCCATGTGCAAAGGCCTACCTGATACTTAGAGTTTGTCCACTATCGTACTATCTTCAAGTCAGGGGACCCTATGGAGCCTAGCAACTACCGCACTATCATGATTGGACACACATTGGCACGGTTGTACGCATCCATGCTTGTGCAGCAGTTGAGTAGATGGGCAGAGAGAGGGTGTACGGGCATCAGGACAGGCGGGTCGTCACCCTGGTGGCTGACTGTCACAAAGTGATGATGTGGCAATATCCTAGCAGAGGGACTTTTAAAGTTGTTCCAACTTATGGACCACTTTCCAATGATGCCCAAGGGACACTAGCCCAGCAAATCACGTGGAGGCTGCTGACGTGGATAGCTGTACGGACGCCCAAGAAACGTGCTAATTGGTTGACGTGGCAGGCCGTACGACGACCTAATGGGTCAATTGCTTCAAAGCGTGAGGATATGTGTGTTTGAGGACAGATCAAACGGGCGTCCACCTGGCTGGACACATAGCCGGACACCACATTTGTAAATCCTAATTCTAGAGTAGCAGGTCAATTCCCTGAGTTGTAATGATGTCATGATAATTGTAAAGGTCTGTGTGAGCCGCCCCACTTGCCATTTAGAATGCCTTAGGTATAAAGGTCAATAACTTTAATGTGAAAGGAGGCTTATCTTTAGAAGAAGAAGGAGCTCAAAAAACGTACGCTCAAGCTACGAGCTGCTCCAACCTTGTAATCAACTTTACTAATGATTAGGTAATCCGTTTTCGATTCCAAAACTTGCATTGTGTTCCTTTTTCTTTGCTCTTTAAATTAAGTGTAAGCATTGTGTCACGTGACACATCCCAACCCTATGTGTCCGTGGACAAGCTACACCACAGCAGGGTTCAGTTAGTTCAGTCAAGTCTAGATTAGCAGTGATCTGGCACTTTTGTGAGTCTATTCGTAGACCGTGCATGCCCAGTCACTTAGCATAGATGCATATCCTCCGGTTGCACACAGCATGATCATCGGAATTCCCATCAGAATCCATTAGCATCAGTTAGGGGAATTTTCCAAATGCATTTAGCCTATTTTCCTATTTTTTGGTTATTTTCACTTATTATTTTTAAGTGACTTTCCAACAAAAGTAGGTAGGGCAATTTTGCTAAGTTAATATATAAGCAAATCCAAGTTAGCACTTTCTCGCATAAGAGGCAGCAGGAGCTTCCTGCTCAACAGGCAACTTCTCACCAGTACCCCCCCCCTTATGACCCCTTAGCACCAACCATCTCCCCATACCTCGTGTTTTCTCCCACAATTTCACAGCATCAGCATCGCCATTGAAGTCCCCCCTTCTGGCGTTAGTTCCCTAGAAGATCAGCCCCATCCTTGGCGTGTTTCCCCGTGACCAACTCACCTCAGCCCTTGGCATTTTTGTCCCTGCAAACTCAGCGTTTTTGCAGCCAACTACTAACGCTAGGATTGCTGCCATGCCAGCGTTTTTGATAGGTTCTCAGCCTTTAGCCAAGTAGCAGATCAACCCCAGATTGGTTGCAGATGTTCCCCTATTTTTAGCCATAAAAACGCAGCCAAAATAGTCATTTTCAGCCACCGAAACAGTCCCGAAATTCAGCAGTAAGAAGATCTCAGATTTCAGCCATCAAGTCGCCGTCGTCATCACCGTCGTCGTCATCGGCATACTCCCATTGCATCAGTCCATTGCATTCGAATTGTACACCTTTGTGCAATCAAAGTAGACCACTCTCGCCGACGAGAGGGGGGCCTTCGGAGGAGGGTTTTACAACCTCTCGGTGTCCTATCTCTTCTCTCTCCTTCTCTCAGTCTCATTCACTTGCACGCACAATATCCACTCACTTCGTTCGTGATCATAGCACTCTCCATAAGACGGAAAGCTCTCTCTTTCCCTAAGAACTAAAAGAAACCTTGAGCAATAAAGATCACTAATCTTGAGAAAATACAACATTCATTCCGCTGCACCTTACATTGGTATCAGAGCTTTGGAAGTGTTCTGCATTACTCAAGGAAAGAACCACAGGAACCACAAGAATTTTTTTTGCTTGTTGCGGTCGCACGAACCCAAGTTTACTTGGGCGTGGCGATTCCTAATCGTGTTTTGTTGAAGAGTGACAGGAATCCCAAGAAAGAAGGGCTTGTCCAGCCTCCCCTTGTGTCTCTTTTCACTCATTGAGAGCGGACTGTGCACTTAGCAGCCGGCCAATCGACGTGAGGTGGGAAAAAGCAACATTGGTGTGAGCGCAAGGCCGCCAAGGGGTGCGCCCACAGAAAAGGGTAGAACTCGGGTGAAGAGAAGATCCTTCTCCAACGCAATTTGCAAGCGAGAGAAAACCTCAAGAACCTAAAGAACCCAAGACCCTCAAGACTCAAGAACCTCAAGAACCCAAGGTTCTCACGAATCAAGGACCTCAAGAACCTCAAGACCCTCAAGAACCCAAGTTCCTCGCGAGCTTAAGACCCCAAGATCATAGTGCATGGTCATCACCCGAAGTGGAATGGATACTTCGCATATAGGTGATGAGCATGAGAGAGGCGATGAAGACTCGTCCCCACCCGGAGATGATTTCTTCAACCCTCCCCCTTCTCCATCTACGCCACCAAGTGCCCCAAACCCTATGGAGGAAATGGTCAAGCAAATGATGGCCATGATGGATAGACAAGAAGCAAGTCGCCTTGCTCAGGAACGTGAGCGCATTGCTCTTGCCGCAAAACAAGAAGAAAATCGACTTGCTTTCGAACGCGAGCACGATGAACGAGAAGCTCAAAGGGAGATTCGTCATCAAGAATTTATTTCCCACATCCTAGCTTCGAAGACCGAACCACCCAAAGATCGTGGGAGTTCGTCAAGTGGCGCAAGCCACGACGCGGATTCCAATCATCCAGTCACAGAAAAGTTGACTTTCAGTAAGTAAGACAAGATGGATGCTACGCTTATTCATTCTTGGTTGCATCAATTTAATGCTTATTTTGCGACAGCTAAGAAGACAGGAAATAGCAAAGTTCTGACGGCAGCTATGTACCTTGCCGGTGACGCCATCAATTGGTACCACGCATGGCAAGAGGCATAGCTAGCCACGCACCTACAGGCAACCGATGATTTCACGCCCCTCTCTTTTAGTTGGGCTGATTTCCAAGACAAGCTCAAGGCGCGGTTTATACCACCTTAGTACCTCGCACGATTGAAGGATGATTGGCGCGCTCTCAAGCAAAATGGTATGCCGGTTATGTCTTTTTCTAATCGTGTTTTGCAGCTAGGTCCAATTACGCATGTCGGATGATGAGCGCAAAGAGGCTTTTCTCTTTGGATTGGACGAGTATATCAAGTACGATGTCGAGGTATTCAATCCAATCGATCTCAACAAGGCGGTAGCGATTGCTCTCGCACAGGAGATGAAGCACAACAAGGAAAAGCCTAAGGAGAACAAGACTTCCACAAGTACCTCGCAGACTTCTCAGAACCCTCAGAACGGTAAGAACGGTAAGAATGATAACTCTTCTAACCAATCTACCAACAGTATCTCATCAAAGAATTCTTCCAATGAATCTAAGGGTAAGGCTAACACAACTGCTAAACCTAAGCATGAAAAGGTAGCACAAGGAATTGTAGGAGGATACATCACGTCGGAAGAACAAAGCACGTATTCTAAAGAAGGTCGTTGTTTTCATTGTCACATTAAGGGTCACATAAAACGAACATGTCCTAAGCTTGAATCGAATGAATCTAAAGAACCCACAGCACCCACTACATCTTTCAATGCAACGAATGATAACACGATTGTGCCCAAAGTTTCTCAGGACTCTCCCATTGATGATTCTCTCATTAAATGTTATGGTCGTACGTCGGGGCACCGTTTTGTCATATTGTTTGACCCAGGTAGTATGCATGATGTGATCAGTTCCTCTCTTGTTGAGAGAGCCCCCCTCGAAGTTAGTCCGAGATCTCCTATCGAGGTCTCTGGCTTTCGTCCTGGTATGGACGCTCTCATCACAGAGGAGTGCCTTGATGTGTTGTTTGCAATTCAACAGACTGCCTTCACTAGAAGATTTGTTGTTTCTCCTCTCTCAGGATGTGATATGATTTTGGGCATTCAATGGTTTCGTGATAATGACGCTCTCATGAAATTTACAGCTAACACTATAACTCTCAATGCCGACAGTGATTCTCCTATTGTCATTCATGGAGAGGACACTGCTCCTTCTCCATCTCTCATTGCTAATATGCAAGACAAGGTTGAAAGGATTCGGGATAAGAAGATTCTCTCAATCTCTTTTTCTCCACAGCATGATACACATGATTTGGATGACAATGACAAGCGTGATGATTTGCATGATCAAGATGTGATTTCTCACAAGCATGATGAGTTGCATGAAGAAGATGTGATTGTTCACAAGGATGACGTGTTAGTGGATGCTTTTCCTAGCGAAGCTAACCTCGTTGCAGATTCGATCAATCACGAAGATCCGATATTGGCTTTCGAGTCGAGGTCCAAAGAACCCCCACAGGACGATTCGATCATTCAGGACGAATCAATCTTGGCTCTCGAGCCTTGGTCCAAAGAACCCTCACAGGAAGTATTGTGTGTTCGCATGATTGATACGCATGCGTTGTTCGAGTGTTTCATTCGTGACGGTTTCCTGTATTTTAGTCAGCATCGTTATGTGATCCCTTTTCCTAGGCATGACATATTGTATGTTGAGCACGTTTCTCTCATGGATGAGCACGAATGTATGCGGATTGTTCATGAAAACTTGAAAAGTTTGCATATAAGGAAGTCACATTCCATGTCTCTTCCTTGGCATGACACAGTTTTCGAAAGAGCACATGATAGTATGAGCACCAAACATGGGCATTTTCATTGTGATTTGCCACAGTTGATTGATTTCGATCAAACAGACACGATTCGATCTCATTGTTTGCATGTGTTTGATGAACAGTTTGTTACTCCGTCTCTATGTTCATCTACATTGCATACACAGTCTTTAGCGAAGACAAGATTTTTTCCTTTCACTTTACATGGAATGGGATGTTCATGGTTTTGTGTTGGAAATGGTTTCAGGAATTTTCAGCCATGGAGATTCTTGAAGAAGAAAGAAGCAGGTCTCTACACGAAGTTGAAGCAAGGAAGGAGCCACAGAAGACTTTGTGTCGCTTTCGACGCGGCCCAAAGAAGCAAGCATTGCAGACCTTTATGAAGTTCAAGTACCGCACGACCCACACATCAGAGTGGGCCGGCGAAGAGTCCCTTCCAGGATTCCGGATGTTGTTGGCGATCTCCCTCGACGCCATACAGTTCGGTACCAGTACCTCACTTTCGAAAGGAGGGGATGTCACGTGACACATCCCAACCCTATGTGTCCGTGGACAAGCTACACCACAGCAGGGTTCAGCTACACCACAGGAGGGTTCAGACAGTTCAGTCAAGTCTAGATTAGCAGTTATCTGGCACTTTTGTGAGTCTATTCGTAGACCGTGCATGCCCAGTCACTTAGCATAGATGCATATCCTCCGGTTGCACACAGCATGATCATCGGAATTCCGATCAGAATTCATTAGCATCAGTTAGGGGAATTTCCAGTGCATTTAGCCTATTTTCCTATTTTTTGGTTATTTTCACTTATTATTTTTAAGTGACTTTCCAACAAAAGTAGGTAAGGCAATTTTGCTCAGTTAATATATAAGCAAACCCAAGTTAGCACTTTCTGGCAGAAGAGGTAGCAGGAGCTTCCCGCTCAATAGGCAACTTCTCAGCAGTATCCCTCCTCATGAACCCCTAGCACCAACCATCTCCCCATACCTGGTGTTTTCTCCCACAGTTTCACAGCATCAGCATCGCCATTGAAGTCCCCCCTTCTGGCGTGTTTCCCCGCGATCAACTCACCTCAGCCCTTGGCGTTTTTGTCCCTGCAAACTCAGCGTTTTTGCAGCCAACTACTAACGCTAGGATTGCTGCCATGCCAGCGTTTTTGATCAGCAAATTCAGCATTGAAGAAAACGCAGGTTCTCAGCCTTTAGCCAAGTAGCAGATCAACCCCAGATTGGTTGCAGATGTTCCCCCATTTTCAGCCATAAAAACGCAGCCAAAACAGTCATTTTCAGCCACCGAAACAGTCCCGAAATTCAGCAGTTAGAAGATCTCAGATTTCAGCCATCACGTCGCCGTCGTCATCGGCATAGTCCCATTGCATCAGTCCATAGCATTCACATTGTACACCTTTGTGCAATCAAAGTAGACCACTCTCGCCGACGAGTGGGGCCTTCGGAGGAGGGTTTTACAACCTCTCGGTGTCGTATCTCTTCTCTCTCCTTCTCTCAGTCTCATTCACTTGCACGCACAATATCCACTCACTTTGTTCGTGATCATAGCACTCTCCATAAGACGGAAAGCTCTCTCTTTCCCTAAGAACTAAAAGGAACCTTGAGCGATAAAGATCACTAATCTTGAAAAAATACAACATTCATTCCGCTGCACCTTACACATTGTCAGTTTTGTTGTGGTTCACGACTACGCGTCTATGAGCCTTAATTGCATTTGAGTGCTTAAATCACTGTTTGTAGTCGTTTTGACCATAGGAGAGTGTTCTTAGACTATAGGACGACCTTTCTGGATAGTTCTGTTGCAGTTTTCAGAACCTTTTTCATGATGGATCGTGATTTTGGTACCTTGTCAGATTGCGACCAGACTTGGTAGGATTGTGTCCCTAGGTGTCCAAGACCTCCTCCTAAAGTTTCGTTGCATTTCGAGTCCGTTCGAGTGTCGAAATGACGTGATGACCTAGAGCTGTGAGAAAGGACATAGGTAGATTTCCCTAATCTTTGGGTGTTGGTTTGCTTGTCGAGTTAGTGTGTTTGCTTGTTAAGGTTCACTTCTTGAGATTGACAATCTCAAAGAGTCTCCGTGTCCCATCCGAGTCACTTTCCCCGAGTATTGACATTATGTTAGTGCCAGAAAGCTATGCTGCAGATGTTCGTCGCGGCGACCCGCAAACATTGGCGCAGCTGCCGGGGATATGATTCTTAGATGGTGACTGACCTAGTGCATATTTAGAGCGTTCTTTTTTGAAGATTTGTCTCTCCATTCCATTTACACTTTAGCAGTGAAGCAGCTAGACATGGGTTTTGGTGCTTGGTAGAGTCTAGAAGTCGAGGACTTGCTAGATCTATTCTTGAGAAGTAAAGAGGGTTGTGAGTGAGATAGCCAAAAGCATTTCATTCTCCGATTTTCTCTATGCTTTCAGAGTGCTGTACCGTTTTCCGTTTCGACTTTATTTTGTACCGTTCAACTTCTTTTTTTTTCATGTTTCATTTCAGTACTTAGGAGTAGGGTAAGTAGAAACTACCACCATCAAATTTGGGCTAAAAGATTGAAGACAAAAAGGGTGAAAACCATATTTTGATCGAAATGACCATAACTCTGAAATTCTGAAAATTTGATGGTAGAGACCTCAAAAGCGACCCAAATTCAAAAATTTGTGGATCAAGGGCAGCAGTAGACTCTCTAGAAGCAATCTGGAAAGTCAGTGCAAAATCTATGGAGGAACATGGATCGCGATCCATGTACCCCAGAGACCATTTTTTGGTGAAAAGTGATCAGTGACATTGAGCATCATTGGGAAACTGCTCTGATCAACTTTGCTTGAAAGAAAAACTCAAAAATCACATCAGAATTGATTGTTAGGGCAAAACAACAAAATAGGCATTGCAGACACAAAAGTTAGGTTTTTTCAACTTTCTGGGATCCAAATTCAAAAAGGGGTGAGATTTGGCTTCTACAGGGCATAAAGAACCAGCAGAATAAAATTCATGAAAAAATAATGTTAAACATGGATCGTGATCCATGTACCTTTTTGACATTTTGGGCTGATATTTGACAAGTATATTCCTGATAACTAGTGGAACAACTTTGCCAAAAAAGACCATGTCAAAAAATAGAAAAAAGTTGATCAAAACACCAAAATTCTGCCAGATAGCCAAAAACCGCAGGACAGACATGAAAACTTGCTTTTGAATGACAAAAACTAGTCCAAATCCAAAACTTTTGATACCATAGCATCTAGTAAACATGCTGATCCTGATGGTACCAAGAAATGTCAGTTTGGCTTCCAAACATGGATCGCGATCCATGTACCTCATTTGGAGATTTGAGCAATAGGTAGCTGGTATCATTTGGAGTAACTTTCCCAAAGGAACCATATGCAAAAAAGTTGTAAAAAGTGGTTAAAAGAGCCAAAAACAGTCCATTGTCAAAACTGTCACAGCGGACTATAGAAGTCAGTTTTGATTGGGCAAAACTGATCCAAATTCAAAAAGATTTATGGAGCAAGCTATAAATATCATAAGGTATCAACACACCAAAAATTCAGATCCAAAAGTAGTGGAACATGGATCGTGATCCATGTACCCTTGAAAAATTTTTGGACATATAACTTTTCCAGCCTGTAGTAGCAGAGACCATTTTGAACAAAAGTCCCCAAAGAAATTTCGTAAAAAAAGTTCAAAAAATGGGTGAAAAGAGCCAAAAACACTGCAAAGAGGAAGATCCTTAAACAGACCTGTGGATTGACTTTTGCCTAACCTAAACAAGTCCAAATCACACAAAAACCATATAGCAGGGATCAAGAGACCAAGGGCAAGCTGTGTGCCAAGTTCCAGTGCAATCTGACATATAGGTACATGGATCGCAATCCATGTTCCTTTGTCACAGATTGATACCATATTTGCACCATAGCTAGAGCCCATCACAAGGAATCTAGTGGTCTTTTCAAAACTAAATTTGGATATCAAAAACCAAACCAAAAGGCCAGAACTGCCAAGTACTCTGAGCAAGTGCCAGAATTGACCTAACTTTCAATCCAAAGGTCCATTTTCAAAAAAAATTGATACCATAGGACCTACTAATCATGTTGATTGTGATGGTACCAGAAAAAGTCAATTTAGGCTCCAAACATGGATCGCGATCCATGTACCCATAGTGACAGCTTGACTTGAAATTTTCCAGATCAGTAGGGTATACATAAGGAAACATATCTCCAAGTCCAATTTTAGAAAAAATTGAGCAAATTTGGATCAGAGAGAAAACCGCAGTGCAGACCTAGTATTGGCTATTTGACCTATCAAACCAAGTCAAAAGCCAAAAAGATTTGAGATTTAACCCGTGGACATAGTCAGGAACAAATTCCTAAGAGGACAAGTCCAGATGTGGTTGAACATGGATCGCGATCCATGTACCTCAACCTCAAAATTTGCTGAAAATTGGTATATAGCCTGCACATGACCTTGTCTACACACAGCCAAAATTTGAAAAAATTTGGGGAAAAAATTTTGACAGGGAATATGGATCGCGATCCATGTACCTCTCAGCATAGTGGCGATATCTGACTTAGTGATCTTGTACACATACTTGAATACATCCCAAATCTCAAGTTTGAGCTAAAATTACCTTCGCAAGGCCAAGATACAAGCTAAAGTTCTTGTGTTCTAGTCCTGAGACTGTTTTGAGTGTTGTGTCAAGTGCAGTTCATTAAAATTGCTCTTACTTTTGATAAACAACTCCAAAGTGAGTCAGGTATAGCTAGGAAGAAAGCTTGGTTTTAGAGGTGAATTTTACCAGGTTTCCTAAATCCAAACTTTTAGGGTACCCCAAGACTAGTTTCAAGAGACCAAAAAGTCAGACCTTACCATAGGCAAAAAGGGATAAGTTGCAATAAGCCAAGTTGGGCTTGTCAAGTACTATCTTGAGAGATTTGAGTGAGCCTTGACTATGACAAATCATCCATCACCAAGGTTCTCTACTCCATTCAGAGACATGAAAAACGCAACAATGCCTTCAACAATAGGATTGGGAGAATACCTAGAGGAGATGCATCCTCTCATCAACAAACCAAACATAAGATTCATCAAAGCCAATGAATCCATGAGAGTGCTTACAAATTACGCTCATGAGGGCTTGTATAGGTTCACAAACGGGGATCCATATATCTTCTACAAGTGTGAAGAGCCGTATCCTGGAGAGTTGACCACCCATAAGAGCCTTTATGCATTCACGTATATAGATGCCCACGGAGTGCAAGTTTTGATGGTAAACAAGTATGGTCGTGAGTACAAACTTATCGATCCAATTAACCTAGAGAGATACACATACAAGGGGACTCCGATTCCTACTTACTTTCAACCAAAAACGATGCCAAAGCACACATCTGAGAGGATTCCACCGGGATTTTCTCCAAAACGAGAGGAGAGCACGAGAGACGTTTTTCCAAGAGACCACGAATTGGTTAGATTGGTGGCTGGACCACAACGTTTATGACCACATCAAGTGGCTGACAAAGTATAGTGGGTCAGGGGATCCATATGCTGATGTCTCTCTCTTCAAACAAGTGTTGAGAGCTGAAAAGATTGCAGATTTCCATACTCAGTATGAGGGATTTGGATTGACATTAGAAAGAACAGCTTTGACTTGGTTCCAAGGACTAAACAGAGATGATTTCCTAAACATAGCACAACTCTTAGAAGATTTTGTAGAGGAGTTCTCAAAAAGGGTAATCAAACACAACACAGTGTCACACATCTACACTTTCAAGCAAAAAATGAACAAGAGAGTGAAGGAAGCTCTGCTTCGCTTCAAGCAGTACATAGACAGATGTCCTATGAGAGAGCTACCACAAGATGAGAGACTATCAGTTCTCTTCATAGAGGGCTTGAGGAATGAAACTCTCAAAAAGGACCTACATCTAAATGGATGCACAATGTTTGAGCAAGTCACTAGAGAAGCTCTATATCTAGTTGACAATTGTAAGGCCTACGGAGAGGTGACTGAAGATACAGACAACACGACTAGTAGTGCCTCATCTCCGAAGAGCGAACCAACAACAAAGAGAGATGTTCAAACTCCTTGGGAACCAATCATTGAACAAGTGGTCCAGGGAGTGATAAGAAGAATAAACGAAGGCTACAAACAGAACTTGAATGTACGACATCCTCAATTGAGGATATGTAATACTTGTGGAGGGGATCACCCCACTCCATGTTGTAGCACTCAACCAAAGATGCAACAAATGCTAGGACAGCAAGCACCTCTTCTGAATGATGGTAAAGTAGTAGTCAACTAAGCTCAACCAACGTATGTGCCACAACCCACGAGAAATCAGTACTCCATGGATGCGCATACGCTCATGTTCATAGCCAATCATGAGTATGGGTCAAAGAATATTCTTACCAGGCAAGAACAACCATTGGCTGGATCACCAGCTACTATGAAACAAAAAGGTCCATGCTATGAGTGTGGAGGTGATCATTGGGCAAGAGGTTGTCCAAACAAGGATCCACAAATCGAATTATTCGTATTTTGTGAACGTTGTGGAATAGACCATATACGCCAACACTACTAAAAATCCAAACTACAGAGGGAAAGCAACAACGAACGTTGTAGGCGTAATGCCTTCTTCAAGCGGATTCGAGGTAGAACCCACCATTCCTTTAAACGTGATGACTCGAGCTCAAGCTCAAGAAGCTGCCAAAAACAAACCAGCTGAAGAAGCCACATTGCCTGTTCAAACAGAAATTGAGAACATACCGGTGAGAACTTTCGGAATAAGATCATAGAAAGCCAAACTAAACAAAATGAAAGTGAAGAGGCTGAAGGAGAAAACAGCTTTGGAAACTGAACTGCACCAAACCAAAGAACAACTTAAACATGAGCAAGAAAGCAAGAAAAACGCAAAGGGACCTAAAGAGTCAAAGACTAACTCGGGAGGTTCAGTCTTGGTCGACAAAGTCTCTGAACCTTTGGATGTGATCTTGAAATCTTATGATGCTAGGTTAAAGACCAATTAAACCCAAGAGGATAGATGGCTGACGTATCCTCATCCAAGGTATGAAAAGGAGAGGTTGCAAATGTGCAAGGAGCTCATCCAACAGACACAAGCTCTTATGGAACCACATGTTCCAGATGCTCCAAAAACGGAGGTGCTAATCCGCGATAAAGTCCAAGAATTGGAGAGCCAAGGTATTGTAAACAGAGACCAGGAAGAGCCGGGAGTTGAGGCACCTTTAGATACAAGGGAAGGAGCCAATACCACAGATGGGGTGGGCTCACAAGCAGTGATGCTTGTTTCGGAGGTAGAAGAACCGTGGCCACAATCCTTGTAGGAATCGCGATCAGAAACCGAAAAGATGGTAGTGCTACTTTACAGTCAGCACCTATCCCTGAGATAAACATGGATCACGAATTCTTCCCACGGGATATACGATCTTTATATGGGGATGCCGGGTCTGTCGCATCTGAAGAGAGCAAACCACGCTCTCTAAAGACTTTGCCATCTTTTATAGGAGAACACAAGACAAAATCGGAGGTTAAAACGGTACCTTCTCAATGGAAAGCCACACCAAAAATGATGGATACCAAGAGCTTGCATGAATTGATGTCTTCTCCTATACAATGCACACTTTATCTCTCACAGCTACTAAAAATTAAACCGCATCTATTGGGCCAAATGGGCAAAAACCTGGAAAAGATGGGCTTGAAAATCCCTTCACATAACCAGCTTGCGGACAAAAACATGGATGACACCATGCCTAAAAAGCCACAGACAAAGCCAGTACCAGTGAATAAGGTGGGTGACTACTCTGAAGGAGAAGAAGGAAACACCACCTAACCACTTGAGTACAAAGGAGTAAAGACGGTTGCTATATTAGATAGTGAGGTAGGAATTTCCATTGCAACCAAAGAAAAATGAAAAAAATGGGAAAAGCCTGCTCTTATGAAAACTCAAACGAAACTGCAATTAGCGGATGGATACGTAGAGAAACCGATTGGAATATTAGAACAAATCATTGTATCCTTGTGAGGCATAGAGTATGAGCATACCTTTGCCATAATGAATTTTGACGAGAGCAGCAACTTTGATATTATATTGAGCAGACCATTCATGCGTCAGCTCAAAATGGTACAAGACTGGGGCTATGACTATATCTACTTGAGACACAAAGAGGTCACAACAAAAATCAGTGTCAAAGATCATAATTATAGAGATGTAGACAAACCCGGTGAAGAATTAAACTCCACAATTGATTTGGAAAGCAAAGCACATATTTGGATATACGGAGCTCCTGATAGTGGAAGTCTTGTAAAGGAAGATTGCATCTTAGAGCGTTCAGTAGAAGATGAGGCATATATACCAGAGCCATTTCCAGAACAGTTATTTGAACCCTTTGGATGGGATCATATACTGGCGACTCTTTATGTCTGCGTGAATGAGGTGACCCTGACTAAATTTTGCGATAAAGATGAATATGATATAACTCCCGTATTTTCGATAAAGGTGTTGAAAGAAGCTAATGAAGTTTGTGAGTGTGAAAGCAGAAAATGTGAGACGGATAGCTACATCATGGAGCATGATGCCAAAGTGCAAATGAAGGAAGCAGAGCAACCACGATAATATATCATCATTGACATACCTGAAGACTCGACAAAATCTGTTTCAAAGAAGCCGACTATAGAAAAAGAGCAAATGAAAGCAGAAGAAACGGAAAAGTTTCTAAGTTCAACGCCAAATGTTCAAAAATGAAGATCAAAAGAAAAACAGTGACAAGGAAGAAGATCGATTGTCTCCTACGATGATCAAATTCAACATATGTGGAGAAACAGGACTCAAAATCACATGTTTGGCAGTGATAAATCCAAAAGCGACAAAGAATCTAATGACTTATGGAACGTGGATCATGATGGGAAAGCCACCAATCACCAAGCTAGAGAAGATAGTGTATACAAGTTCAAAAATATGGATTCCTAGCTTTGGCATGGCAGAAGCCATACTCAAGTTGCGTACTAGGGAGTATAAGGATACTTTCCAGATAATCGACTCCCATCACATCAAGGAGAGTCTAGTTCTGACAGAAAGCTAGAGAAATCTCTTCTTTCAACAACAACCAAAAGCTTCAACAACAACATCATCAAAATCCCCAAAAGCTTCTCAAATCCATGCAGAGAAGAAATCGCCAACTAAAGGAGTACGAGCGGAAGTGCGACGCGAGAGAGAGTGCAAGAAGAAGAGCACGACGATATGGTGAACTCGCTCTACTGTAATGTGTAGAGCATAGTGAGTTCTTATTAGGTTTTTACAAAAGAACATGTGTACATACCTGGCGGCCCGCCCACTTACCTGGGCGACCACATTGGGCTTTATACCCCAACAACCTCCCACTTAAAGTCCAATGTGGTACTTTAAGTGTGAGAGAAGCTACTATACAAGCTAATACACAAGAGATGTAGAGAAGTGATGTACTACCCTACACCTAACTGCTTGCGAAAATGCGCAAAGCTCTCTGAGGAAAGTCCTTTTGTAAGTAGATCAGCAAGATTTTCTATGGTGTGAACTTTGACAAGCTGAAGTTGCTTATCCTCGAGCATTTCTCTGATGAAATGATACTTCACATCCACATGCTTTGTCTTTGAGTGATAAACTGGATTGCGAGCCAATTGTATAGCACTTTGACTATCACAATATAACACAGGCATCTCTTCTTTGATTCCCAAATCTGTTACTAGTCGATTAAGCCAAATTGATTCTTTGCATGCCTCTGATGCTGCAACATATTCAGCCTCTGTAGTAGACTGAGTAACACAATCTTGTAATCTAGAACGCCATGATACTGCTCCACCAGCCAATGTAAAGACATACCCTGACGTAGACCTTCGGTTGTCTAAGTCACCTGCATAATCTGAGTCTGTAAAACCCTTTACACTTAGCTCCTGACTCCCATAGCATATGCACATACTCTTTGTAGCTTTCAGGTATCTTAATATTCCTTTCACTGCCTCCCAATGTTTCTTGCCTGGGTTTGACATGTATCGACTTACTACTCCCACTGCAAATGCAATGTCTGGGCGAGTAGCAATCATTGCATACATCAAACTACCCACTACAGACGCATATGGAATCTTATCCATTTCAGCCTGTTCTTCCTCAGACATAGGACAATCTTGTTTGCTAAGTTTCACATATGGTGGCAATGGAACACTCAATGCCAATTCATCCATTTTGCTCCATTCATCTTCGTCCATCTCCTTGAGCTTTATAGGTTTTATCTGCTTCTTTTGTACCAACACGTGTCAAATCTGCTTCTTCCACAATGGGAAATTGGTTCCATCCAGCTTCTTGATATTGTAAAGAGCAGTGTCCTGTGATCCAGCCATAGCTACGCTTCACAGTAGTTTACTTTCCTGGGAAAAATTCAGCAAAGTTTCCCCTGTAAACTAACCTCTGAACCAATATCAACCTGTCAAATGAACCAAGAAAGCTTCAGATTCTGCATAAATTTCGGCAGAGTCTCCTTTGTAAAATGGCTCTGGTGTACTCAAAAAACAGACCAAAAACAGCTCAAAAAACCTAACACTGTAAGCTATGGGTAAACCTGTCCTGTACCTGTACTGTCTCTCACTGTCCTGTCACTGTCCTGTAAGCATAGACTGCGACAATGCCTCAACGGCAGTAAAGCAAAGATGCAATCCCAACTGTCTAACTCACAGTCAATACATCAGCACTTGCAGACATAGGCCGAAACCCCAAATTTGCAGAGTCGGATCTGCACCCGCCGAGACCACGTAGTCGAAAATGGCCTGCGCAGAACTTTGTCGAAGCCGAACGGTGGCCGAGATGACCTCAGAATGAAATTCTGAGAACACCAAGCCCTTTACCTTCAACAAGCCTACATCAAACTTTCCACGAAGCCTCTACATCAAGAGCCAAACCATCGCCAATGCAATGGAAACCAAAGAAAAAGTTTATCAACCCAAGTTTCCATCACAAAAAAGCATCCAGAAGAAGCCAAAGACTGCCAACCAAGTGTTGGTATCCAAAGAGCACATCCAAGTGAAAGACCCAGTTTGGATACAGAAGATACAAGTTGAACCTCAATAACAAAAGGTGACAGGGTGGGTAGCATCAAACGAGTCAATCACTGCTCAAGGCTATTTCCAAGGAAACATTAATGTTTGGACCCAAAAGCCTAAAGTAACAGCCTGGATCTACTTGCCTCAACCAATCTACAAAGAGCAAGACGAGCTATAAACGCAAGACAAACAACTAAATCAGGAGAAAGAACTACCACAAAAGGCAAAAGCAAAAATCAAAGCAACAAGGAATGCGACAAGTTTGGTACCAAAGTCGACCTCGGCCAAGCTACCCAACACAAACAGGTGAAGCAACAGATGATTCCAGTCAAGCTACTCGAAGCACAAAGATTTTATGAAGGTAACACACAAATATGGTTACCAAAAATTGTAGCTCAACCTGAAACAACAAAGATCAATCAAGAAGCACAAGGATCTACCCAAAGACACACAATCAATAGGAAGAGCCAACAGCCAGTCACCACTGTTAGTGCTAAGAACTCTAGATGGATACCTCGTCTTCAGCTACAAAATCAAGGCTTCTACAAAGGAAATCATCAAATTTTGATACCGAAGCCTAGTGTCCATCAAATTATAGAAGACGGTAAAATGCCAAAGACGATCATGCAAGGACCAAAGACAAGGTGGGTTCCAAAATTGCTAGTAGAAACTCAATCACAAAGAGCCCACACACATCAAAAATCGCTTCTAATGGGAGATAAAGCAAAGGCTACATCAGTCCCTACAAGAGCTGAAGGACTTGTTTCACAAAGCACTGTAAACATACTACAATTAGATGGCGCTCTGAGTAAGATCTTCCGTCCATTTGAAGACTGACAACATATATTGATCATGGAAGATCTACAAGTCAACAGGAGCCAAAATTTGCCAACCTACTTGACAAAATGGTGGCATCCAAAGACCAACATAATGAAAAAGGCCTAAATTTCAAGAGCTTATGGAATTGGGTTTCTGGCCTTGAACAGGTAAGTCCAAGTCGCCATTGAAAATACATGGCATAAAGTCAGAGTCGGGCAGCTAAGCCACTAAATGAGCGAGGCGTTAGTCCCAAACCTTCGTGTAATATCCTCTATGGTCTAAGCGTCTTAGTTATTCTAGGTACTGCTCAAGCTGGAAGAGTTGAGCATAATTACATTGTGTCGCTCATGCTGGTACAAGTGAGCATAAGAGTAAAAGTCATTGTAGTATAGTGGTAAGTGAAGGAGGAAGTCCAAAAAGACACTCACGTACTCAACACAATGAGGTATGAGTGGAGAAGCTTCTACATCGAAAACCCTTCTTAGAAATGTGGAAGCTATTGAGACGTCCTTTGATATCACATGTGCTACATTTGTTCCTTGAAGCACCTATCAACTCCATTTCTTACACTACATGGTTTTGTTTGACAAATTTCTCGTATGCATATAGAGTGTCACATAATTGGCACGTGCATTAAACACTCTTCCTTTGTTTCTCCCAAGCACTCACCTTGCATGACAGGTACTTCAAGTCCAAAGGATCAACTCCAATAAGAGAGTATACCAAAGGCAGTTTTATCCCACCGAGTTTTTTCCCTTTGGTCATCCAGGTTTTAGACCCTAATTTAGAATCACATCATCTTCTTGTATATATTCCTTCTACATCAGCAATAAAGAAATGGCTACCTAAATCAATCGACAACAACTTGGAGCAAAAATTGCAAATCTCCATATGCTTATTAAGAGCATCTTTTCTCTTCAAGGGCAACAACAAAGCTCCAACCAAAAATGGCAAGTTAAAGAATGGCCTACAATAACAAGCAATGACAAATTTCGCAAGAGAGTCATCAACAACAATCAAAAGTAGCTCACACAGTGCTTCAACATTGGTGACCTATTGCAGACAACTCAAATTATAGTGGACATGGAAAGTATACCCCTCATAAAGTCCACGCCACAAAGAGGATTGGCAAGTTAAAGAATGGCCTACAATAACAAGCAATGACAAATTTCGCAAGAGAGTCATCAACAACAATCAAAAGTAGCTCACACAGTGCTTCAACATTGGTGACCTATTGCAAACAACTCAAATTATAGTGGACATGGAAAGCATACCCCTCATAAAGTCCACGCCACAAAGAGGATTGGTTCTATAAACTCAAAAACATTAGAATCCTTCTTCATGGTGGCCAAGACTGGCAACAGAGAGAAGACTGCACAATGAGAAGCGAAGTTATCTCAACAATCAAAGATCCAGTCATGTATCAGCAACACAGCAGATATGAAGAACTCAAGGAAGGGGGGAGTGTCATCAACGCCAAAGCTCTTCTGAAGCTAAAGACCAACCTTGAAGACAAAGATTCAACGATCAATGGAAAGACGAAGAATGTCATACAAAGACAACGGACAAACAATGATAATTTCAGCACCAAAATAGCTCCCCACAACCAAACATAAGGAGTTCCATAGTGCTGAAGTTAGTGAAGTACTGCAAGTCAATGACAAAGACATAAACATCAAAAGATCTCCACGGCAGATATGAATCACTCTAGGAAGAGGAGAGTGTCATCAACGAGAAAGCACTTCCCAAGCTGAAGACCAACCTTCAAGACAAAGCTAGCTGAAGACCAACCTTGAAGACAAAGCTGAAGAAACCCTATGACAAGATTGCACAAGGTCGTGTCAAGGGACTACATGAATTAGGAAGGGGGGAATGTTTGAGGACAGATCAAATGGACGTCCACCTGGCCAGACATGTAGCCAGACACCACATTTCTACTCTATTAATTGTCCGAGCTAGTGTAGTGATACTCTATGTAAATCTTAATTCTAAAGTAGCAGGTCAATTCCCTGAGTTGTAATGATGTCATGATAATTGTAAAGGTCCGTGTGAGCCGGCTACTGGCCATTTAGAATGCCCTAGGTATAAAGGTCAATAACTTAATGTGAAAGGAGGCTTATCTTTAGAAGAAGAACAAGCTCAAAAAACGTACGCTCAAGCTACGAGCTGCTTCAACCTTGCAATCGACTTTACTAATGATTGGGTAATCCGTTTTCGATCCAAAAATTGCATTGTGTTCCTCTTTCTTTGCTCTTTAAATTAAGTGTACACATTGTCAGTTTTGTTGTGGTTCGCGACTACACGTCTGTGAGCCTTAATTGCAGATTTGAGTGCTTAAATCATTGTTTTTAGTCGTTTTGACCATAGGAGAGTGTTCTTAGACCATAGGACAACCTTTCTGGATAGTTTTGTTACAGTTTTCAGAACCTTTTTCATGGATCACATTTGGAATAGTGAAGCCATCAAAATTCCTTTCAAGTGCTTTCCTATGCTTTCAAAAAATCAGAGCAAGGGCTCCTCAACCATCAGAGTTAAGTCAAGAAATTATTATTCCATGATTGTTAGGAAGCGAAACCACCATTCTATCATTATCAAGAGTGCTAAAAGCTAAGCTAAGTTCCAATATCCAGTCTAGTGCACAAAAAGTCAGACGATCCATCATGTGGAGTTTTTTTCTTTTAACCAAACCAATTAAGGTCAAGCGATAAAGTGCAAAATTATACCAGCAAGGAATTGGTGAAAACCCTTTTCCCTATGAACCAAATAACAGAAGCCAAGTCAAATATACCAGAGCAATAATCCCAACAGTAGCCATATTTCAAAAAAAAAACAAAATGCTAGAACCATTCCTGGAAGCGTACCCAGGTTTTTAGTACCAAGTATCATGTATCATGTCCAGTAAGAAAGCATCAGGAGTCCAGAACCAGTCAGTAAAGCTTTATTGTTCACAGTTAAGTACAAGAACCAAAACCATCCCTCTTTATTGTAACAATAACCAAAGCCAAAAATCCCATTACAGAGTACTGTCAAACCCATGAATATGAATTAGGGCCAAGCAAAATGAGAAAATCAGATTTTCAACAGTAGACCTGTGAAGAAGAAGGTCCCTCCACATCTCCATCTAGTAAAAACAAAGAAGCAGTCCAAACTTCCCACAGAGCAACAAGACAGCACCACCAAAATTCCTCTCACTTTCTTTCTTGGTAGACAGAAATTAAAAAATCCAAAGGCTAAGTGAGGGATAGAGATCCCTCACCTTATGTAGAGGCAGGGAGCAAGAAGAAGCTGGCAACCACCACCTCACCATGCCTAGCCATAGCACGTCTCTGGCACCAGACTGGTACCGGTAATTCAAGACTCTGCCACAAAGAGCTACGAGCTAGAGCAAGTAGAGTACTAAAGCCCAGCAACTGTTGACAGTAGAACCAGCAGCATACCTTGATAGTAGTGAAAGAGAAGATGCCAAGAGCCACACCCTAACCATCAGAGATTCCATTGAAGGAGGGAGGCAACCCAATGCACATGGTAAGAGGAAACCAATTAAAGTGGGAAAATCTTTAGAGGGGGTTCCCACCTCATCTTCATGACCAAAGGAGGTTAATTCAGCAGAAGGGAAAACCATTTCATACAAGCCAAATAAAGGCAGGAGGTTTTATTATTATTTGTAGAAATGTGTAGGGTTCAGATCACCCATTTGAACCAAGGAGAGCTAGATTTTGAAGACAAGCTATACCCCAAGGGATTATAAGTTTCACTCAAGTTTCCAGTATCAGTCCTATCCAAGACCAAAAAGTAAACAATCTTTGAGAGGACAAGGTAGGTTAAAAAAACCATGTTTACCAGTATACGTGTGTGTGAGTGTGTTTATAAATCCCACCAACTTGCAACGGCACATACCCAGTACATGGAGGCTTGTGAGGATCTTTACATCTTCCAAAGCTCTCAGAAGTTTCTCTGTAAAAAGAAACAACTTGGCACAATCAGCCAGAGGATGCATAATGTAGCTTGTGAAAGACAGTCAACACTCTTTAGTAAATACATTTTTGAACAGAAAGTGGATTAGAGGGATGAAAAGACATGTTATTCTTTGATAAGATTATTGATGGTTGCATTATTTGTGCTATTTGGGCAAATCATCATAAGATTTCAAACCATTATTTTCTTTACCATTGATAATTGTGCTCGATAACGTAGGAACTTGGAAGTTAGCATATGCAATGTGCATGTAGTTCTTGAGAGACGAATTAGTGACAGGCCAATTATAAACAATTTGCTTACACATCAATAAAGGCCAAGCCAACAGAGGAGGTGAGGGTGAAAAAGTGATGCATGAACCACCCATGTCATAAGGTATCACAACAACAAGGAGACAGAAGTCTTTTCTCGACACTAATTCAACAAGCGTCTTGAGAAAGTTGTAGAAGAGGGGTGGCAGCTCATGTGCAAGAAGGAACAATTTACACATCCATGTTGTAAAAGCCAAGAGATCCATGCCAAGAGCACAATAGTAAAAAGGTTTATAGAGAGGATGACATCTTGAACTCATGACCCCAGGGGAGTCACTAGGGATTACCATATGGTAACATGTGAGTGTCAGGAAGGGGGGTTTATATAAGAGAGGTAATGTGCATTTTACAAAGCACGGTCCCATATAGGGGGGTTAAAGTGGGGCATTTCATGCACACAGGTGGCATCCCCTTATAACTACTAGTGAATCTAGGAATCGCTTCATGGGGTGTTTTTGAAACTTAAATTGGCAAGCATGATATTCTCACTCCTATGTATTACATGACCACATGGTTTTAAGGAAGTTCCAACCGAGTCGATAATTGCATATTTGGGAAGTCAGTGATCAAACAACTAGGTAGTCGATCTTGCAGATGTCATGGGTGGCACATTGTGGTTCTGGAGGGGGTCACCTCAAGCATGCAGTTTTCAGCCCAGCAGGGCATCCTCTCTGGGCAGCCCTCTGCCATGTATGTATGTATGTATGTAAGCCCAGCAGGGCCCCCTCTCTGGGCAGCCCTTTGCCATGCTTTTCCGGCCATGTAGGGGGGGGGGGGGACAGATCTGCGTTTCTGCAGCCCCTCCCCTAGCGTTTTTGGCAGGCAGCATGTGAGTGTTTTTGGCTTCAGCAGTAGGGAGCATGCCAACATAGGCAGAAAATCCAGCCTTGCGTTTCCTCTTCATGACATCCTTGTTATGCAATCTCACAAAGATGCACTGCATCTCTTCGATGGTGCAAGCCTAGGAGAGGAGAGATATTTAGCTCTCTAGAGGGCAAACCATAGATGGCTAGCCTTGAGGAATGTAGATCTTTCCCTCCAAATCACTCCAGATTTGGGTTGGTGTCAGAAGGAAGAGGATATGAGGGTTGGATACCTTTGTCGAGTCCGTGTCAGTGGTCTCGTGTGCAGGAGCGCACTTGTGTGTACCTTGGGTCTATCCACTGGGGTGTGTTAGATCTATGCCGGACCACACTCTTTTCTCCACAGTTGCCTTGTTCATGCATTTGGCATTTCAGGTATTCTCTAGTTTTAGAGGATCTTTTCGGAGTCAAGGTGTCCATCAGATCGGAGGCCAGTTCTTGTCTTCATCGCATCTTCCGCGGCCTATTCTGACACGTTCAGCATAGATATGCAATGCCCAGTGTATGAAAACAATAGTCTATTCAAATGTAAAGTCAACTCCTTTGTATTTCGAATTGCAAGAGTATAGTCCCTTCATATGTGATGTTATTGTTTTTAAGAAAACATTCTTTATTTATTTCTTTATAAATTTATTGTTTATGTATAAGATATATAGTATGTACACACTTGTGCATGTGTATTTGACACATCCATGTCCATCTAATAGAGGTATGGGCTATGCATTTTCTTAGCAATTGACCTTTATAGTACTATTTTTTTATAATGTTTACATGGAATTTGGATAGTTATGAGGTGTTTTGTGTTTGAGGAAGGCAGCATTTTTAGAATGAGAAGGGTATCACGGCCCTTGGAAGTGACTGCCTCCATCCTAGTACCTGTGCACCTCTGAATTGAATCGGCGCATTGTCATCCTCCAAGTCAGCTTTTTGCTGGGTTCCAATGCAGGCTGAGATATCTCAAGGCCATGTTTTCTTACCAGTTCTATGTACCTGTTGAAAGAAGACCAGAATGAGTCGCCAGAATGAGTTGCCAGAGACTTTTTCTCGAGCAATAGGTTCGCAAATAACATACATCTCAGCATCAAAACTGTCCAATCCAAGGTCTTCATCCCATAGAAATATGTACTCATATGGTGCCACAACATCAGGATGTAGAAAACGCTTCGCAAACCACCTATCCAGTTTATAGAAACAGTTTTGAGCATTGACTAATGTGAAAAGATAAAACAAGCAGACCCATTAAGCTCTACAAGGATGGCTATAAAGAGGCACTGACCACTTTGATTGCTTTCTTGCACTAATATGAATGACATTTTGGGCCCATTCATAATGTGCCCACTCACTTGCACGGCCATCATAATGGAAAAGCACAACTGTCCAGTTCTTGGAAAACTAATCAAGAAAAAAATGCATTAGGCAAGGAAAAGTTCTGAGGCATTCTAAAGTAAAGGTAAGAATGTGCTACCTTCGAAATTGCCGCATTGATGATTTCTCTTTGATCGAAACCCACAGTAAAGGTCAGCAAATATCTTGGTGTAATTGGTAAGTCCTACAAACAAAGCCATTTCCCGATTTTTAAATAGTCTGTCAATTGACTGCAGATAGGTTCTTTAAGGACACAAGTTGTCACAACATGGAAAGAAGGATATATTAAAGTCTCTTAAATGCCAAAATGAGCCATGAGACCAAAACAAGGTACATGGCCAACAAATTTATTATCTTTTGATTATCATCAAGCCCTTCTCTACTAAGTGAATGAGCCATGCAATATTGGTCGATTAGTCAGATGGTTCATCACATTGTTGGAATTCAACTTTACTATCACTGTATTATGGTACTGATGTGTGTGACCACACTTAGGACTGCCGGGGCACTATTTAACATGTAACACATTTAAGGATTGACACATTACAACCAAGCCCTTTGAAAAAGCAACAGCAATGAACAAAATTTTAAGTGCAGAAGATCATTACTTGAAGTGCTTTCAATGGATTCATCATGAGACGATTGAGCTGATTTCCCGACACTTCTACCAGCCCATTCCATCATACTCCTCTAGCCGATAATGCCAACTTCTTCCACTTTGACAAAAAGGTTCATATGTGCAAATACATACAGGAGTTAACCTCAGGTAGATATTCTTGAGCTCACGTCTAAACCCTGAAGCCTATAACTCTAATTTTACTTCACGACTAAACTCCACCAATGCATTTATGTGCTGTCAACTGCTATCTGAGTTGCTATTAACCTTCAATATAACCTGAAGTCTAGTAACTTACTAGGTCCTTCATTAGTACCTCCTTTATTGAATTGTTATTTCTAATACCCCATGAAAAATAGCGTCCATCGATATTGCAAACTGAACACATCTTATTGGAATATCAGTCAACAATGGCCTTCATCTTAAGTGTAATATATGGTATCCAAGCTACCCCTTGAACTGCCTCTTCTCGTCACTGGATAAAAACTACCACAAGTATGACAATCGAAGATTCATGTTATGGTTCTTCATGCCAACAGTAACAAAACATGACAAGTCCCTGCTTAACAAGGAGGCCGGAGGTGGTCTATAAGAGCACACACTAAACACTTGTGCACTGTTTTGAAGCAGGAAGTAGCTCAAACATAGCAAGATTCCTTCTATAAATTAAGAGCACTACTAAATCCTGTTACTTTATTTTCTAAATCACCTACTGCATGGCAGATACAATAAACACCACTGCTGTATCAATTTTTTCTTAGTGTGATACCTAGGATTTCCTTAAGCTAAGTTTAAACACACCTCTTCAGGCTTACCCCACAATCTTCGCATATAGAAGTCTGTTTCAGGGACTACAATTCTCGATGGTAGAAGCTCTGCACCTGGTGAATAGTTTCTGTAGATAACCTGCATCAAAAAAGAAAGCACATGTCACCACCTAAAAACAGTGATAGGTCAACTTACTGAGACAGAGCTCTCTTTTTGTGCAAGTCTAGCTGCCATGAGTATACCTTCAAACTGCACATTTTGCGGCTCTAAGGCACACCATATGATAAATGTGCACAACTGAAACAATTAGAAGGGGAAGAAAAAAAATGGGAGATTGATTGCAAGCCACAGATTTCATTAAACGTTAAGTCGCCCCAGCATGCAACAGCAAATCTGATGCAACATGTTCCATCTCTTTTCGCAGTTGAGCAGGATGCTTAGGATCAATTTCCATTTCAGAATGTTCAGCAATGATGGGCACCCTTGTTACCATATACATGTGGTAGTGATGTGTGTGAACACACTAGGACCGCCGGGGCATTTTTTCCCTCTTTAGGAGGTTTTTTTCCCCGTGCATTGTATATACGCCCATCACTCTAGGGCTATCTATCTTTCCATTGCGCACTAAGTAACACACTCTCTATTGTGTGCCTTGAGCTTCCTTCGTCTTCTCCAAGCTGTGTGTGTTTCTCTGCAACCCTAATTCCAACAATTGGTATCAGAGCAGGTCACGTCCTCCCGGGCTTAGTCGCCAGCTGCTCCAGCACACGCCTGCTCACTTTTTCCGATTTCAGTGAGCTTTGGCGAGCGTTCGCAGGTCGACAAATATTTTGGGAAAGCTCAAAGAGCTTGGTCTGCTCAGAATTTTGATTTGGGCTCATTTCGGCCTCCGTTTCCACTACGGGCAGTACTGCACAGGCTATTTCGTCATTTTGTGCAGATTTTCTGTCAGTGCCGTTTTCTGCATAACAGGTGCCTTATAGTCTTCTACGGTTTGTGCTATATAGCACAAGTTGTTCCCGCTCCATTTCTCCTATTTTCGGGCAGTTTTCACATCAGGTGCAGCATTTACCATGGCTGACAACAACAACACAGATGTGTTCAAGATGTTTGCTGCTGAGGACAGGTTGGATGGGGACAACTACCCTATGTGGGCTTATATGATGCAACATGTTCTTGTGTCAAAAGGTGTCTGGAACATTGTGCAGGGCATTGATGTACGTCCTGGTTTTGAAGATGTTGAGGATGTTGCAGGTCTTGCTGCAAGGATTGCAGCTGTTAGAGTTGTTTTGCCTACAGCAGAACAAGCTCGTTGGGATGTTAAGGATGCGCAGGCTCATGCATTGATTGCGTTGTCTGTGAAGCGCACCATTATTCCTCACATCCGTTCAGCAAAATCTGCAAAACAGGCTTGGGATATTCTAGCAAGTCTTTATGCAAGCCGCAATGAGGCTAAAATTGCTTTGCTGCGTAAAGAGCTAGAGTCGAAGATTATGCATGAGGAAGATGATATGGACACTTTCCTTGCTAGTGTCAAGGATATCAATGAGCAACTCATTTCTGCAGGTGAAGTCATTTCTGACAGTTCCCTTGTGCAGACTGTTTTTGATGCCTTACCAGATTCCTACCAGACTTTTGCTAGTACTTGGAGACTGATGACCCAAGGAAATCCTGAAGTTGTCAAGTTTGATGCATTATGCACATTGCTGTTGCAAGAGTCACTTTCTAGAAAAAACAGGACTAGGCAGCGTGCAGTTGAACAGGCTTTTATTGCTTCTCAAAGAAAGGGTGGTAACAGTAATGCAGCCACTTCTTATGGTTCTGCTGCGAGTGGCAAAAATTCTGTTCCTAATGCTTCTACTAGCAGCACTTCGTCTGGCAATTCTGGTGATAAGGGCAAAAAGAAGATGCGTTGCCATTATTGTAAAGCCAATGATCACTTGATCAAGTCGTGTCCTAAGTTGAAGGCCAAAGAGGCTAAGAAGAAAGAGGGTGGTTCCACTGCAAATGCTGGTTCCACTACAAATGCAGCCATTGTTGAGTCTTCTGTGAAAGGAGATTGTGATGCTGATGTTGATGCAGAATGGGCTTTTAGCGCAGAGTGCACTTACAATCCTGCTGTCCATGATGCATGCTTGTCAGTTGCTGCAGATTCACATGTGTGGTATTTCGACAGTGGTGCTACAAAGCACATTACCTCACATCGTGAATTGTTTACCTCTCTCGAGTCTGTCCCTCATGGGAATTCAGTCACTTGTGCCAACAACGCCTCTTATCCAGTTCAGGGAGTTGGAAAGATTGTGCTCACTGCTGCTAATGGCAGTTCCTTCACACTTGTTGATACACTTTATGTACCTGGGATCAAGAAGAATCTATTGTCTGTATCTGCACTTGCTAGACTTGGACTTGTAGTCAAATTTGTGGATGACAGATGTACAGTTCATGATCTCAGTTTTGGTGATGAAATTGTTGCATCTGGGCTTTTGTGCCGTGGGCTGTATAAGCTCACTTTGTATGACAAGTGTGGACAAAATTTTGCAAATGCTGTTGCAGATTCAAGGGCTATTTCAGATGCAAAACTTTGGCATGCACGTTTTGGTCATCTGAATTTTGCCAGTTTGCTGCGTTTGCAGAAATCTGATATGGTTGCTTCTTTGCCGCCTCTTGAAGCACCTATCAAACATGTTTGTGAAGGCTGTATTCTGGGTAAAATGCAGCGTTCTAAGTTTCCAAAGGATGGTTCAGTTAGGGCCACATGCAGGTTGCAGCTTGTGCATAGTGACGTTTGTGGGCCCATGCAAACTCCGTCCTTGGGCAATTACCTGTACTTCGTGACTTTCATTGATGATTACTCCAGGCATGCGTGGGTATTTCCGCTTAAAGCGAAGTCCGAAGTTTTTATGTGCTTCAAACAATTTTTGGCTATGGCTGAAAATGTCTCAAAATGTACTATGGGCACCCTCCGTTCCGATCGAGGGGGGGAGTATATGTCTCATGAATTTAATGCATTTCTGGCTAGTCGTGGGATAAAACACCAATGTACAGTGCCTTATACACCTCAGCAAAATGGTGTTGCTGAGAGGAAAAACAGGTCACTAACGGAAATGGCACGATGTATGGTCAAAAGTCAAGCTTTGCCGCATTCTTTTTGGCTTGAGGCCATCATGTGTGCCACTTATGTACTTAACAGGTGTCCTACGAAAGCTTTGCAGTCTATTACTCCATATGAAGCATGGTATGATAGAAAACCTTCTATTGAGCACATGCGTGTTTTTGGCTGTTTGGCATATGCTTTGGTGCCACAAGTGCAGCGCAGAAAATTGGATGATAAGGCTGTCAAATGTATTTTTGTTGGTTATAGTGCTGAAAGCAAAGGTTACAGGTTGTATCATCCACAAACAAAACGTATTTTGGTTTCACGGGATGTAGTGTTTGTGGAAGATTCTGTTCAACCCTTGCTGTCATGTACTAGAGACAGTAATGTAAGCTCACAGGACATCTATGACACTTTGTTGCCTCTTTTCAGTGGTGGAAATACGAATGTAAGTTCCAATGAGGCAAATGTACAGCCTATGGGGGTTTCTGAAAATGTTTTAGAACAGCCTATTACTGATGCAGATGTACATGATGTACTTGATGAGGAAAGGGCTGAAAATGAGCAGGCTAGAGGTATGCCAAAATGGCTGGTGCACACTTTGCGTGACAGTAAATTGGATGCACCTTTATCTAGTCGTACTCGTTCAGGCTCTCGCCATGCATCTTATGCATCAGATTGTTATGCTTTGGCTGTGTCTAGTTTACATGATGTTGAGGAGCCTCTGTCTTTTGATGAAGCACAGAATTCAGAAAATTGGATTGCTGCCATGAAATCAGAATATGATGCACTTATAGAGAATGACACATGGACTTTATGTGATTTGCCTCCTGGCAAAAAGGCCATTGGTACGAAGTGGGTTTACAAGTTGAAACGCAAGCCGGATGGTGAGATCGATCGCCATAAGGCTCGACTTGTTGCAAAGGGTTATGCACAACAAAAAGGCATAGATTATGAAGAGACTTTTGCTCCCACTTGTCGTATGACTACTGTGCGTTTTCTATGTGCATTGGCAGCTCATTTTGGTTGGGATGTACATCAATCAGACATTGTTACTGCTTTCTTGAATGGTGACATATTTGAGGAAGTTTATGTAACGCAGCCTCGCGGTTTTGTCATAAAAGGACAAGAGGACAAAGTGTGCAAATGTAAGAAGGCTTTGTATGGGTTGAAGCAATCTCCTCGTGCTTGGTATGAGAAAGCTGACACTCATTTGGTTAAACGAGGCTTTCGTAACAGTCCAACAGAAAGCACATTGTATGTAAAGCGTGAGGATGATGTATTTCTCATTGTGGTTCTTTATGTTGATGATTTGCTGATCACTGGACCAAATGAGAGACATATTGCTGAATTTAAGGCTGATTTGAATGCTACTTTCAAGATGAAAGATTTGGGGCTGTTGCATCATTACTTGGGTATACAGTTTAAGCAGTGTGATGGTGGTATTGCCTTGTGTCAGAAAAGTTACATAGAGACATTGCTATGTAAGTTTGGACTTGAGGATTGCAAACCTATTGCCACTCCCATGGAAACAGGTTTGAAGTTGAGTCTACATGATGCTGGCGATCCTGCTGATGTCACTCTTTACCAAACTGCTGTTGGCTGCCTCATTTATGTATGCAACACGAGGCCAGATATTCAGTTTGCAGTCTCGCAGGTCAGCAGATTTATGCATAGCCCAGGGTCTAAGCATTGGCAGGCTGTCAAGAGGATTTTCCGCTACCTTAGTGGCACTTTACATCTTGGCTTGTTTTATCCCAAGGGGGGATCATTGCCGCCAGACTTACATGCTTTTTCGGACTCAGATTGGGCTGGTTGTTTTGACACGCGAGTGTCCACAAGTGGTTTTTGTTTCATGCTTGGCAGTTCATGTATATCATGGTTGAGCAAGAAGCAACCTACTGTGGCCACTTCGAGTTGTGAGGCTGAGTACAGGGCAGTCTTCACAGCTACGGTTGAGTGTGTATGGCTCAGACGCCTTATGGCTGACTTGGGTGTTGGACAGGACACTGCCAACACTATCTACACTGACAGTCAGAGCGCATTGGCAGTTGCGAGGAACCCAGTTTTTCATGCTCGCACAAAGCACATTGAGGTGCATTACCACTATGTCAGGGAGAGGCTCTCAGCAGGAGAGATCAGCTTGGCTTATGTGCCAACACAGGACAACCTTGCAGATCTTTTCACAAAGGCATTGTCTCGTGAGAAGCTTGAAGCTTTCCGCAAAGCTTTGGGCTTACTCCCCTTTGTGGACTGATCCTGTCCTCAGGGCATGGCACTTCCCTTTACTCATGTGCCAGCTCTCGTTCACCGCATCACTCCAGGGGGGATTTGTTACCATATACATGTGGTAGTGATGTGTGTGAACACACTAGGACCGCCGGGGCATTTTTTCCCTCTTTAGGAGGTTTTTTCCCCCGTGCATTGTATATACGCCCATCACTCTAGGGCTATCTATCTTTCCATTGCGCACTAAGTAACACACTCTCTATTGTGTGCCTTGAGCTTCCTTCGTCTTCTCCAAGCTGTGTGTGTTTCTCTGCAACCCTAATTCCAACAACCCTTTCTTAAGTGCCTCAAATCGTTGACTTTTCTGAGGGTTTCACCTTCAGGGAAACCTTCTGTTGGGGCAGTTCTTTAAGTATTGTCCCTAGTATTGTTCTTTCTCATCATTGAATAATTTCTAGTGTCTGCAGCCTGCCAATTCTGTAGCACCTAGAAGAGGCTGTCAAATTCAGAACTTGGAACTTTTCAAGACTGCCAGTTTGCACAAAGAATACTGACATGTGGATAGCAGAAGATGCACCTAACCTTGTATGTGCTAATACAAAGATAAGTGATGCCATAGAATAATGGACGTATATACTAGCTGAGGGAGAAAAACCTCCAAGTGAGGGAAAAAAGTGCCCAGATGGTCCTAAATGTGCTCACACACATCACTCTGGCCCATAGAGGAGAGACAAATCCTCAACTCACAACACAAGGCCCTTGCATAGCAACAGAGGGCACCTCCATAGCAAAACCTCCACCCTTCACCATAGGCTGCCCAAGCATGGAGCTCCATCTGTGTTGAAACTTCCACCTCACTCATGAACAAAAGAGCTAAGAGAAGTTTAGTTTTACTCATGTTTTTTAGGTACTTATTCACTTTCTCAAGTCTCGACACTTCTATGTACAAAAACAGCAAATACAAGCTACCCACATGGAATGAACTGGAGCTTGAGACCAATTCCAAAGTTAGATTGTTAGGTGCAGCAGAATTGAAATGGTGAAGATCTACACTTCACAAATTTTTACTTCTTTCCTTGCATTAATGATTGTTTCTTAGCATGAATGATGGTTCCTTTTATTATCCTAAAGAGAGAGAATGAGAGAGAAATGAAATGAAATGAAATGTTATATTAACGTCTTCAAAAGGCCAAAATGACCTATGAGACCAGAGCGTTACAATGGGGTGGATCTGATACAAAGTCAGAGTAACAAAATGACAAAATGACAAAATAAAAAATAAAATAAAATGACGAGAGAGAGAGAGAGAGAGAGGCACCCGATGGGGTCCCAACCAACCCTCTCAAGGGCCCCCCACACCCCTCCGACGAGGAAGGGGCTGAAAACTGAAAACGATGTCTGATCTGCTAAGGTTCCACTAGTGCTAGGGCTGAAATTGCAAATCGCTGGCTGATCTGCTGCCAAAAACAATAGGACTGATCTGGAGCCAAAAACGCTAGCTGGCCTTTTGTAGAAGCGCCAAGGCTGATCTTGCGCTAGTAACTTTGATGCAAAACGCTAGAGGGACTTGCTCCCTTTATAGGTGAAACTTGCAAGTTATAAGCCTCTTAAGGCTTAGGTAGGGAAAAACCCCTGTCAAATTCTTATAAAATAAATCATAAAAATGATTTATTGATAAGTTTGACCAGGGCTAA
Organism: Adiantum capillus-veneris; assembly: GCF_014529385.1. Lineage (NCBI taxonomy): Eukaryota > Viridiplantae > Streptophyta > Polypodiopsida > Polypodiales > Pteridaceae > Adiantum > Adiantum capillus-veneris. The sequence goes on along the minus strand of NC_140936.1, from coordinate 10,476,170 downwards.
GTTTCTCAGTGAAATTGTCACACATTTGCCGATCCAGGAATCCAATTGATGCACGGAATGGCTCATTGGATTCCTCTAACCTAAAACTACATGCACGCCATGCCAGATGCCACCATAGTGTAACAATATCTGTCAAAACTCCTGCACAATCCATTTATGCAAGACGGTTCTAAAACTAGAAAACCTAATCTAATGGACTCATTCGGTCATGCAAGTCTTGCAACAATCCTCCTAGGATTCTAGACACTTCTATCTAGGAATAGGTGCAAAATTGGCTATGAAAGTCGATGAAGCATGTCCATGGCACACAAAGCCATGTGCACGTGACATAGACTCAGAGTGACTCAACAGAAATCTAAGTATCAAGTTTGACTGAAGTTTCAGACCTCAGATGTCACGTGATCAAATGGCACAGAATCAGACAAAGAGTAAGCCTGATTACTGGACAGACACATAGCTATTCTAGCGTTAGACTCAAAGTGACTGAACTAGAAATCTGAGTATCAAGTCTAGTTGAAGGTTCAAACTTCAAATGTCAAATGATCAAATGGAACATGATCAGATAAAGCGTAAGCCAAATTACTGGACCGACAGATTCAGATGAACTTGGTACCAGACATCAGATAAATGATTGAAATGAATAGACAAGTTCAGATTATGAGACACGGAATAAGAGGAAACTCAGAATCTAGTTCAATAATACAATGGTACAAGACTTTGGGAATAATTGACTGACAACCTGAAATCAGGTTCCAGCTTAAAGTACCAAAAATACAAAGGATCAGCTCTGACTACTCGTAAGCTCTCCCAGGCTCTCCTGAGTGATAAAGTGTAAGAATCGTTAGCGGGTCCTATTTATAGGTGCTGCGACTCGGATTCTAATTGATGGTTGTTCCACTAGTGTACAGTATAGAGCTGTTGCTACGCCTTTGAGTGGAACAGCCACTCAAGGGAGCTTTCCCACGGCTATCACCTCAAGATTTGAAACCCTCATCTCTTGGCCTAAAGCAAGATTTTTCTCATGTGCCTCAAGGCTTTTATGTTTGTACCAAGCACTCACTTTTGTAGGGTTTCTCTACCACTTGAGCAAATCTCTACAGAAGCCTCTTACCTGCAAGCACTTATGACACATGCTTTCAAATCCAAAACATATGTCCTACATGTTCTCAAAGGCACTTTACACACTTTGTACACAAGAATTAGACACTGCCTTGCAAAAACAAGGTAAGACCTTTCTCATCATGAGCACACACATAAGCACAAAAATCGAAATGTATGCGTGCTATGCACCATCGGTTACAAAAATTGGATCCTCTACAAATCGGACCAAAGCACAACATCGACATATGCATGAAGATAAAGAAGAAGCCAACAACATGAAGACGAAGACAACAACAACCAACGAACAACCTGTTGCAGATTTGTGTGGGGGAGAAATTCCTCCAAACTACAAACAATAGTAACCTTGTGAATCTGTGTGCACTCAGCTGTGTGTTACCCTCATTTGTGTTAGGGAAGCTTGTGTGACCTTGTGTGCTTACCCTTTTGTGCCAGGGAAGGTTTGTGTGTACCTACACCCTAATGCGTGAGGAGAAGTTTGTGTATCTACACCCAATTGAGATAGAGGAGGCAAATTTGTGTAACTCCATTCTCATTTGTGTTTGAGGGGAGGCAATTTGTGTGAGTGTAGTATGTGCAACAAAACCCTTATCTGTGTGAAACCTGTGTGTAAGCCATGTGAACCAAAATACATGAAGTCCTTGTACAACCCCAAGTGTGGCTTAAGAGGGCGATTGTAAGGGTAAGCCCAACTTGTGGCACCATGTGGGTAAGCCCTCTAGCCACCTAGGAAGAGATAATTGATGACATGGTCCAATAGCAAGAGGATGAAACCCATCTAGCGAATGATTGTAAAGCACCAAGCCTATATAGAGGCTACTTTCTAATCAAACAATTGCACTTTAACTCTTATCAATTGTGTCTATACTCTCTCTCTATGCTCTTGCTCTTGGTGTAATTCTAACCCTAATCCTTATCTCCCTAATCCTAACCCTAATACCATGGTTAAGCTAAGGCTTCATCGTCCATAGCCTAATGCTAATCATCGGTGATTAGGGAGTTCGCTTCCTCAACCACTAACCCATCAAATTTGATTCAATGTCTGGATAAAAAGAAAGAAAGAAACTAACTAAACAGAAACACTACTAGAGCTGTAAAAGGTGAGTATCAAGGGCTTGAGAGGTATATATACAAAAAGTGGGTGTGTATATCATAGAACAGTTACAAAATGGTGTATATATGTCTCAGAATCCAGAGATGGCTTGCATTGGTCCCTACATGATCATGTCAATGTACTCCATGATGAGAGCCTGCACTAGGCGTCTACCATGTCTAGGGTTTTGTTGCACATAACACAAAAGATATTGCACTCACACAAATTGCCACCCCTCAAACACAAACGAGGATGAAGTTTGCCTCCCCTATCACAGTTGGGTGTAGGCACACAAACTTCTCCTCACGCATCAGGGTGTACGTAAACACAATAGCTTCATTTGTGATAGGGAAGCTTTGTGTGACCTTGTGTGCTTGCCCTTTTGTGCCAGGGAAGGGTAACACACAAGTGAGTGCACACAGATTCACAGGGTTATTGTTGTTTGTAGTTTGGAGGAATTTCTCCCCCACCCAAATCTCCAACAAGTTGTTTGCTTGTTGTCGTTGTCTTCGTCTTCATGTTGTTGGTACCACTAGAGTAATGCTAATGCAAAATGGGCTGAAAAATGAGCACAAAGAAGCACAATAACTGAATTTACACACACACACAATTATTAGGATGCCGCTAATCAAAAGCTCACTAAGTTTTCGTTGTCTTCGTCTTCATGTTGTTGGCTTCTTCTTTATCTTCATGCATATGTCAATGTTGTGCTTTGGTCCGATTTGTAGAGGATACAATCTTTGTAACCGCCGATGGTGCATAGCACACATACATTTCGATTTTTGTGCTTATGTGTGTGCTCATGATAAGAAAGGTCTTACCTTGTTTTTGCGAGGCAGTGTCTAATTCTTGTGTACAAGTCTGTAAAGTGCCTTTGAGCACATGTAGGACATACGTTTTGGATTTGCAAGAATGTGTCATAAGCGCTTGCGGGTAAGAGGCTTTTGTAGATCCGGGAGCACTTTGCACACACACAACTTGCACATGCAAATGGGAAATACCACTAGAGTAATGCTAATGCAAAGTGTGCTGAAAAATGAGCACAAAGAAGCACAATAACTGAATTTGCACACACATGCAATTATTAGGATGCCGCTAATCAAAAGCTCACTAATCAAGAAGGGTACTGACTCATTGGTATTGCGAAGAACATGCCCAAGCTTAATTAGCAACACTAGTGATTAAGGAGAGGGAGAGGTTAATTAAGCCTAGATACGAACCGTCAGCTCTGATACCACTTGATGGGTTAGCAGTTGAGGAAGTGAACTCCCTAATCACCGATGATTAGATTAGGCTATGGAGAGTGAAGCCTTAGATTAACCATGGTGCTAGATTACACTAAGAACAAGAGCATAGAAAGAGAGTATAGACACAATTGATAAGAGTCAAAGTGCAATTGTTTGATTAGAAAGTAGCCTCTATATAGGCTTGGTGCTTTACAACCATTCGCTAGATTGGTTTCATCCTCTTGCTATTGGACCATGTCATCAATTATCTCTTCTTAGGTGGCTAGAGGGCTTTCCCACATGGTGCCACAAGTTGGACTTACCCTTACAAGATTCACCAAGATGTAACTCTCTGGTCTCATAGGTCAATATAGCCTTTAGAAGACATTAATATAACATTTCATTTCATCTCTCTCTCTCTCTCTCTCACCCAAGTGTGGTAGATTGGTTTATGCCAAATAACAAGTCTTGAGTTCAACTCCTCGTCGGCTAGATCTTTAAGGTCTCATGGGATAGTTTTCTACGACGTTAAAACTCTCTTCTTGTGTGTGGGTGGGTGTGTGGGTGTATGTGCGCGCTAATAAAAAGGGGAAAATGGTATAGCCTTTCTATCACCCAAGTGTGGTATATTGGTTATGCCATTTCCCTCTTGAATAACAGGTCTTGAGTTCAACTCCTCGTCGGCTAGATCTTTAAGGTCTTTTGGGATAGTTTCCTAAGACGTTAAAACTCTCTTCTTCTCGGATGTGTGGGTGGGTGTGTATGTGTGTGCTAATAAAAGGAGGAAAATGGTATAAGCTTTCTATCACCCAAGTGTGGTAGATTGGTTATGCCATTTCCCTCTTGAATAACAGGTCTTGAGTTCAACTCCTCGTCGGCTAGATCTTTAAGGTCACTTGGGATAGTTTCCTACGACGTTAAAACTCTATTCTTCTTCTTCTTTTCTCTCTCTCTCTCTCTCTCTCTCTCTCTCTCTCTCTCTCTCTCTCTCTCTCTCTCTCTCTCTCTCTCTCTCTCTCTCTCACACACACACACACACACACACACACACACGTGTAAAGCTCATTTGTTTTCCTTTTTCACAAATGACTATCAGTCTCAATCCTCACTCGTCATTAGTTCATGGTAATCATAAATAGACTAAAATACTTATACTATATAGGCATTGAATGTAGACATTTATTAGACACTCTTTTCGATGGAAACTTTGAGAAAGAACAGTATGTAGACACACCACAGGAGGCTCGCACCGAGGACGGTGTGCGTCTGGAGCTGGAATCTGGATTGTGTTCGAACTGAATATACTGAGATATCCATACTGTACACCTTAAAATTTGAATACAAAGACAGAATGAGCAGTAGCTTCAATGATGCACTCTTAAGCATGAGAAATGAGACAAACTGCCTTTTGAACACAACAAATACATACACTGTATATTATGGCTATGAGAAAAAAAGGTATTTAAGCTTAGAAAGTACTTTTGTGGACATCATTCCCATATAGATCCCAAAAGATACGCCAATCAAAGCTGTCACAAGGAGCTTCATCACTTCATTGGGCTTCTTTCCGAACATGCTGCTCAGACTTATCAAATCACACTATGCACTAAGGTCAATAACTCAACAAGAGCGACGCTGTAAAACGTACAGGTGAAAGCTCTCTTGCTTTGATAAAAGACCTTTGTATCCTCTGCAGGACCTACACTCAAATGATGGGACCAATGGGCGGTATGTTGACAAAGTACATAATCATTTAGCTCACCTTTAGTCCTGAAGAATGGGAACACGATGAACAGCTATAATTAGCAACTATGACATGCTCTCATTGTTAATGATCGTGTGTTGCTATGAGTTCAGATTACCTTAGTCCAAAACCATCATACTTCTGGTCCTTCAAAAACATTTCGTACTCTCCCACCTCTTTGTTGAGTCCCAGTGTAGTTACACCATATGGATTTCCATGTTAGTTCTCAAGCCTAAACACTTTGCTGAAAGAAACAAGTCTCAGCATTGTTCAAACAAACCCATTTATGCACATATGCGCACTAGCATTCCCATGTTTTGCATTGTATATATGCGAACATACACAGACATGAACACGCTCTTAAGCCACACACCCGTGCATGTTAACACTTAATTGCCTTAGTACACGACAGGGACTCGTCTACCTTCCTTGAAGGAAGATTACTCGGAACTCAACCAGCGGCTGAAAATTTCATGATGTAGCAGCTTGTGGAAGAGCAGTACGCATGATCGTATCTGAGATACAATGCAAAATCAACCAATCAATATCTCTCTCTCTCTCTCTCTCTCTCTCTCTCTCTCTCTCTCTCTCTCTCTCTCTCTCTCTCTCTCTCTCTGCCAGAGCATTATCGTACCTCCGCTGAAGAAAAGCCACTGTCATATGAGAGCGCCGCGGATGTGTGTGTGTGTGTGTGTGTGTGTGTGTGTGTGTGTGTGTGAGAGAGAGAGAGAGAGAGAGAGAGAGAGAGAGAAGAGCACCCACAGAAGGCGCGTTCAACGTGGAGCGAGCATTGCATAACTTAGTTTGTGTTGACACTGTGCAACACAAACCGTTATTTTCAAAGATTCCGAACGATGAGAATTTACACTATTTGAGTGCGCTGGGGACCGGGGAGAGAGAAGAAGAAGAGTCGTATAGGAAACTATCAGACTACACTAAACTCACCATCATTTAGGGTATCTACTCTCTCTCTCTCTCTCATCGGGCCACGTTGTAGAGTACACACCATCGGAGCTCGCTGGTTGAAGGAAACGTTGTCACATGTCCAAGGGAGGGGGCCAGAATCCATCCCCCTTTTATAATAGTATAAACAGTATAGATGTTATATATAATGGGGGAAGAGATTCATGTCGCTCCTTCGGACACGTGGTGCAACTTCCTTGCTCCGATGAGTGTGGCCTACAGCCCAACGACACAGGCGATCAGCACGATCAGCACTCAAAGAGAGATAGAGAGAGAGTTAGTGCAAGCTGTCAAAGTACAATTTATTTCAGCCCACTGCAAAAGTATTGATTTCTTCGTGCGCTCTCTCTCTCTCTCTCTCTCTCTCTCTCTCTCTCTCTCTCTCTCTCTCTCTCTGTGTGTGTGTGTGTGTGTGTGTGTGTGTGTGTGTGTGTGTGTACGCACGCGTGCAAACTGGCATTTTCACTTTTTATCCATTTAGGTCCTCTCGAAGGCAGCAGTGAGGTCACAAAGTGTCATGACCCTATTCCAACTCGACTACATCCCCTACTCCAGCGTCTCCCCTATTTCCTCCAAGCATCACCACAGGCTTCGCATCATCAGCCATGGGTGCAACTAGATGGGCTCTCCTCCTCCTTGCATGTGCAGTTCTGTAGGTCTTCCTTCCCTGGTGAGCAAAAATCAAAATTACAAAAAATGCAAAAAATGCATAAAAATAATGCACACTAATAGGGGTGGGTCACACGTGTGAGGGCGTGCGTTGAGCTATCCGTTTGAATTATGTAGTGCAACATTGACAAGTACCGAGCGTTTACAATAGAGTAGGAAAGCTAGAGAGAGTGAGAGAGGCCTAAGCTAAGAAATGTAGGCTCTTTTTTTAGTGTTACTATATAAACTTACAATAGATTAGGAAAGCTAGAGAGAGTGAGAGAGGTCTAAGCTAAGAAATGTAGGGGCTCCTCTCTCTCTCTCTCTCTCTCTCTCTCTCTCTCTCTCTCTCTCTCTCTCTCTCTCTTTTCTTGCTCTTTTTTTAGTGTTACTATATAAACTTACAATAGATTAGGAAAGCTAGAGAGAGTGAGAGAGGTCTAAGCTAAGAAATGTAGGGGCTCCTCTCTCTCTCTCTCTCTCTCTCTCTCTCTCTCTCTCTCTCTCTCTCTCTCTCTCTCTCTCTCTCTCTCTCTCTCTAAGTAAGTGCATAAACTACTCAGAACAACCATTGGGCATAAACTACTCAAAACCAACTATCGTATGACCGCCAACTCAACGTCAAAAGCAAAAAGTCTGACCAGATACATATCCTATGGGCGAGGGTACCCTAAGAGGGGAACTCAAGCAACCTGTATCACCAAAGGTATCTCAACATTCAAGAATACTCTAGCTCAAATAAAACCTCACACGATGACCCTCCAAAGGCTAAGCAGACTCAAAATGACTAGCCACGGACTCAGAAAGGGCTCTTTCGGTTCTAGTCTCAGAAATGGCTGGGAAAACTGCCATAACGTGAAGCCAAAATGGCACCACAAAAGACGTACAAAGGTAGTAACCGCAACTCAACATATATGAGTGATCGCGCACGAACAGGTGCCAAGAACTGTTGCGTGAAGTAAAAAGGATCCTTATGGGGATATCTGCTCTCAAAAGAGCTCAATAGCACTATGCGTCCTCAAAAAGTATGCATCTGTCAATGTATTTGTCCGCAAAAAACTATTGTCAAAATGACTGCCAAAAGTGCCTGTGAAAGCATTGTGCATGTAAGTGTCTAAAGCCTACACACTGTGTGTAAATTGGCTCAAAAGCCCCCTATAAACCTACGTGTCGGTGTAGAATGGGAATGTCGGTGCCGATTTCCGCCGTTGGACGGAAATATACTCGTTGCTCGTTGCTCTGATACCACTTATGGGGTGAGGATCCGGAGAGTGCGGGATGCAAGAGAGGGAAGGACAAAAGGGGGAAAGAGAAGGAGACACAGTCTTGGTGGAGCTTATGAGAGGAAGAATTCTCAACACCTTCCTGTTTCCATTATATCCAAAGAATGTAAAGCTGGGCGGTGGGCGCCCAACCACCGGCCAGTGGCCTGAAACATAACATGTGTGTGTGTATGTGTGTGTGTGTGTGTGTGTGTGTGTGTGTGTGTGTGTGTGTGTGTGTGTGTGTGTGTGTGTGTGTGTGTGTGTGTGTGTGTGTGTGTGTGTGTGTGTGTGTGTGTGTAGCTATTATAATTTTAATAAATACACACCAACGAACAAGACATTCAAAAGATGACTGGCTGAAGATGTTTAGGCAAAGATTAGTACATAAACAACTCAGTCTTTGATTCATAACTGTATAGCATAATAAGAATGAAGTATCATTCCAAATGAGTTTATACAAGGGTATCAGAACTATCCAAGTTGAATCATCAAGTGTTTCCAAAGTCAGACTGCGGCAAGCTTAACCATTTTTAAGCCAAGATAGAGTTCTCACGTGCATCCATATAGTCAAGACAACAGATATGTTAGACTTGGCTATGTATGGTAGGCTTCAGAGAACCTATCGGTTGTTGTCCATGTCAAACTTAAAAAATTTAGACTAGCTACTGTCCAATACAAAGTAATCCTACCAAAATTGCTTCATATGTTAAAATAACCTTTTACTGTGAGAGGAAGTCGACAACTCCATATCATCTTATATAATTTCCCTAGTTTAAGCATTGTATGAAAAAAACCCAGGTTTAGGTCAACCAACAAAAACCTTAGTTAAACGAGTAATATTTTGCAATAGGCCTGCTTACCTATCAGCACCCATTTAAGCATCATAAAGAGATTGGTATCAAAACAGCAGCTAGATTGAATTGCCCAAGAAGTATCAGACAGAGTTAAAAAAATAGAGCTCATTCTCAATGGTAAAAAATGCTTTCAAGTCATCCCTTAATTAGTGCCACAACGAACCATCAATAAGGTATAACAACAAAAGTTTTTAGATAGATTTTTACTCAACCTTTAGTGAGAAGGCCCGAAGTATCTTTATCCAGATTTTAAGCCATAGTTGGCCAAAAAGATTCCAACCAGATGTAGTGAAAAAAGGACCAGTATTAAGCTAACAATCTAAGTATCAAGCTGAAGGTACAAAATCTGGCTGCAACCAATTATACTCAAACCAGACCAAATCAATATTCACTAGCTGTAGTGGAAATTGTATGTGAAAAACCACATATAAGCCCGACATCCAAGCAATAGGTGAGGTCGGATTTGTAAGTCAAAACAATCTCCCCCAAATCATAATACCATAACAAACTTAGGTATCTAAAGCACCAAATCATTTTCCATAAGTAGAGAGTGGGATTAGAAGACCAGATGTAGTGAAAAAAAGGACCATTACCCCCTGCTTAGTATAGAGATTTTTGTATGTCCAGATTTATCAAACCTGGACCAGATTAAAGGTATTAATCCAGTAATCAATGGTATGTTTTAGATTTATCACCTCAAGGCAAGCAAGACAAAGTCCAACAAGGTCAGCACAAAAAAGTGAGAGGATCTTGCAAAAAAAAAAAAGACAGCGCAGAACAGTATTAACCAGAGCTAGAGAAGTGCCAGCCATAGCCAGAGCCAGAACTGGCCAACCAGATGTAGTAAAAAAAGAACCAGTTTTAAGCTAATAGACTAAGTATCAAGCTGAATGTTTAGTGTTTTGTTAATGCAAGTAGCCTCCCCCCATGCCATACCATACACAGGTGGTAGAGCAAAAAAACCCAGATCAGTACTTCACAAGGCCAAATCAGAAATTAAGCCAATGCTTTTTTTATGAAAACTAATTTATGTATGAAGCCAAACCAGGAAAAAGCCAAACCAGGAAAAAGCCAAACCATGTTATAATCCTGCAAAACCATAGAGGCCAGTAAGAAGTGAAAGGATCTAGCAACAGTTTAGAGAAGAATTTGCCAGAGTAAAAGAAGTGTCAAAGAAGTGCCAGCCAGAGCTAGAGCCAGATCCATAGCCAGAGCACCAATGTTTCAGATTTTCTGCAAATTGAATATATCATACACAAAAAAACAACTGCAATATTCCAAATTCAGATTTTGGCAGCATAACTAGTAATGCCACTATTCTCACCATAACTATCAATTTTAATGCAAAGAAACACCAATTTTTCAAAAGTTTCAATGATAAGTTTCCTTGAATCTCCTCATAACCCACAAGAATATGAACCATCTAGTAATATTTCAGAGTATTAACCAGTGATCAGTTAGATCAGTCTCCCCATATTACCATAGTATACCACATTTAGGTAACAACCTGATCAGTAACCTATAGAATTGATCCCACTTGTGTCAAGAAACAAAAAACTAGAGTGAGTAAGTATGTAAATAGTACCAGGCAGGAAGCAAAAAGAAACCATCAATTGATGTGCAATTAATAGTGCCAAGTTTATCAAACATATGCTTTAGCTAAAGAAAATCCCAAATGTACAGTTTTGCCCAAAATTTTAGAGCATGTTCGATTTAGAGTTTTACTCCAAAACCCTGCAACATCGGATCAGGTATACCTTTTATTAACATTAGTAAAAGACTAAAAAAGCCAGTGTGGTAGAATGCTCAATAAACATTAATGGCGGTGAATAAAACCTTTGGAGTGAGCCCATCATCACAACAGCAGATTATTGTGAAGAAAAGGATCAAGCAGACCTAACCCTGTCTACACCAAGTCTAAGTGAGGGAGTTCCCCTCACCTTATATAGTGGAATAGGCTGCAGACACCGCAGTTATGTGAGTAATCCCATCGAGATGGTGAGCGGGCCCTAAGATGAGGAGTAATTATGAAAAAGACGAGCTGCAAGCCTGGTTAAGCCGTCAACATCATCAGAAAGGGAAGCACCACTCGTGGAGCCTATTGAGTGAAAGGAGGGAAGGGGAAAAATGGCGACAGGAAAAGCCTCGCGGCGGTGTTATGCCAGGAGGAGCCATAAAAGGAAGGGGAGTTTTTTTATGAAAAACTATTTACCTTTTAAGGTTAGCACATCAAGGGATAGTTCTCACTGATTCCTTATTCTAAGGGTTAAACCCACAAGGGAAAGCTCCCACTGAGTTAGGCTTTTAGTGGTACACATTCAGCCATGCTAATCAAAATAGCATAGTAGGCCAGCAACATTGAAATCAAATAACATTTCAGAGTATTCCTACCCAAGGTGGAGATCATTATGCTATGAGAAGGCTGCTTGTCAATACAGGAGGTGTATAGTAAAGCATATGGTAAACTTCCATATGGCAGCAACTTAAGTCTAAATTGAGTGCATACAGTTAGATGTCACAGTTTTTAGTCAGATAAGTGATTCAGATCACAATCAGAACCCCTTTAGATGCTATCATGGTCAGCTGTTGTGACAAAGTGTGTGTAGGAGGAATTCAACCATCAGAGCATAAAACAGCCAATCATCTATAGATAAAAAAGTCTAGCAATGGTATATTTATCATGTAACTTGGGCAATGTACAATCAAGGAAGAAAAAACAACAATTCCATTACACCACTTGCATGTGAGATATGGTAAGTCCTTCAAATGTTAACTGCCACCATCACAGCCAACAACAAAAGAGGAGTTAGAAGTGGAAGGCAGGTGTCATTAATGAAGGACACTTGTTATCGATGTCCACCATAGCTTAAGGCAAGAAATTTAACGGGGAAGTAATCCTATGATGAAAGCCCATACCTGATTGGGGAGCTCCATATTGAATTGGTTAGGGAAGTATGGCCCAATCACAAAGTCCTGCAAACTTAAGCTCTCAATATCCCACACTGCAACCTTCATATAGATTTGTAGAGTTTCCATTTTTGAAAAAGTAGGCGGGGGTGGTTTTTTCACGCAGAGTGGGGTGGTGGGAGCAAGGGGCGACGTGGGAGAGGTGGTAGGGTCACCTTCTTTGATGTAGTCTTTCTTCAATACCTGTCATGCAAGGTTGCATGTCAGCGTAGTGGTCTAGTGGAAGTGTGTAAAAGTGATTTGTGGTACTTCCTCTCTGGTAGACAAAAATCTCCCTTATGATATTAAAACCACTCACATTAAGCCTTAGTTTCCATAGGAAAACAAATCCAAGGTGTGTGTAGAAAAAACCTTCTCTTTTACACTAGGTCCAATTTGTTTGTAGGAGGGTCCACTAATGGGGGCACTAGGCCCCCATTAGGGACATAGTGCCCACCCTTTGAGGCATAAGTTTACTTTTTTGAAGTCTGTACATGATTGTGTGGATTCTAAGTATTGTTAGATGATTCTCCATAGTCTAATTCTCTCAAATCCATTCAGACAAAAGGCTTGTACAGGGGTTTATATATCAGAGCACTCTTGTTCTATAGAGTGGTTACAAAAGATGATGGGTTTGATTTGGGATAATATGACTTTGTGAGACCAGTTAGATGGTCTATTGCTACCTCTGTGGATAAACTTTAGAACATGGACGGGAACCACCATACTTTTGTCTCCCATGATGTACTTCAAGCTTCATGGTAAGAAAAGTTGTGCTGATACCTTTGCCTTCGAAAAAAATGGTATTGTTGTCATCTATGGATAGGCAGGGAGGATAAATGGGGTTGGTGATAGTGAAATACTTGGGTTTCTCATTGTTAACCCAAAGAATATCATCAAAGAACCTGAAGGGAGTTTTTAGATGGAGAAGGTGATGCCGATGCAGAGGATCTTTTAAGACAAAGTTAATGTAATTGTACTCCAATGCATGTAGGTAAAGGTTACACCAAATGGGAGAGCACGCCAATCCCATGGGGATTCCATTGATCTGCCTGTAGACCTTCCCATTACATTGGATGTACATATTGTTAATCAGCCAGGAGTTTAGTTCTAGGACTTGTCTTTTGTCAAAGGATAACTGATTTTTGTAAGGTTGTTGCGACCAGCTTCCACTTGTACATTTACTTGGGAAATTCTTAAATGAGATGAAAGGTCCACATTGATCAAAGACATAACTAATGAGGGAGTTCGTAATGGTAATGATTCCGATGCTGCGGAATGTTCTCATAGCACTTTTTGACATCAGCTGAGAATACAGAGTCTACTTTTCTTGGTAGATTTAGGATAACCTCATATAGTGAATCCACAACTCACCAAGATTGTAGCTTGATATTGCAACATAATAAGGCTTTTTGGTTGAGTGAGTGTGCCCTAATTTTTAGGCAAGGGACATATGTTTTGAGAATACATGCTAAGAGCAAAGAAACCTCCAAAAACAACAATTAGACCCACATGTGATCCACCTAAAGGCGATTTTATGGGCTTTATAAATAACCGTTAGGTAAGGTAAAGGAGAGAGGTTTTTTAATTGATATGTGGTGAGGAAATCACCAATTGCTTTCACTAATTCCCAGGGGGACTTGGCTCCAAGACGTTGTGTACCTCCGTCTAAGTGACATGGGCATGGTGGGAGGGGATCAAGGGAGAATGCCATGTTGGGCACCACATAATTAATCAAAGCCCTTAGATTTGGCACCAAAATTTACGCGGTCAAGTTGATTCACAAATATTTCAAAGCAGGTGCACGAGTGAAGTGGTTAAGGCTTTGGGCTCCCAAAGATGGTGTCTCGAGTTTATGATGCAATGTGTTGAGGAATGGGTTGCTTCCCAAATTTACTTATTATCCAAGATTTTCATATTTATAGAGCTTGATTGGATAGCCCTCGTGTTCCCACCTTGATCCTCTCCCAACACACGTGCCTTATGTAGGCAAAAACGTTTTCCACCACTAAATTGCAATGTGGGATTGCTCAGAAAGCATAAGCCAACATTCAAGAATTGTTCACAAGCTTTCATTGCTTCAACACATCTTTCTATTCTATACTAGCTTGTGTGACCTGCCTTGGGTAGGCCTTGCTTTCTCTTACCAATCAAAGGTACATGTATGCGTGTGTGTGTGTGTGTGTGTATCTTTATGCACCTCTCCATGATACACACATGATCGACATAGAAATAGGTTGGCCAATTTGGATTTTCCCAAGGACGATAAGGGCATTCATACAAAAGTGTAAAGAAAGAGGATGCAAGAGAGCTACACAAGACAAGCACAAAGCACACAGAGATGGAAAGCTTCTTCTTCTTCGTACAAAAGAAGAGAGTACAAAATGACTTAGTGCTAAAGCTGAAAAGTAGCACATATGTACATGCGGTCACTAAGTGTGAACACGCTAGAAGCGTACTAGGCTGGCACTATAAGTGTAGTCCAGCTATAGAATCACTGGCAGAGATCCTCCGTGTCGGTCACCTAACGCGCCAGTGAGTAAATGTCGTAAGCGGACAAGACCCGTAGTGGATGCCAGCTCAAGATGTAGAGCTCGACATCTCAACACTCCCCCTCGAGCTCTGCATGTCGTAGAGTCCAAGCATAGTCCGTAAACGTCGAAGCTTCTCACCTCCGAGGGCCTTGGTAAAGATATCCACTACCTGCTCCTCTGTGCTGACGTAGACCAAGTCGATGTCGCCCGCCAACACTCGCTCTCGAACGTACTGGTAATGGACCTCTATGTGCTTGGTCCTGGCATGGAACACTAGGTTCGTAGCCAACTGCATGCTGCTGAGGTTTTCACAATGGATGACAATTTGCTGGTCCACCTGCACTCCCAAGTCCTCAAGTAATGTGCGTAGCCAAGCTACCTCGCACGCTGCAACTGCTGCACCTATGTACTCGACCTCTGTGCTCGATAAAGCAACCGTAGGTTGCTTTTTGCTGCTCCAAGTAACAACAGCACTCCCAAAAGAGAACATGAAGCCACTCGTAGATCTCCTATCAACAATGCTACCTGCCCAATCTGCATCTGTATACCCATACAATGCTAATGGCGCATCTGCTGCATAGAACAATGCGTAGTCAAGAGTCCCTTGCACATACCGAAGTGTGCGTCGTACTCCATCCAAATGTGGCTTCTTCGGAAGCTGCATGAACTGACTCTCCAAGCCTATTGTGTAGCTCAAGTCTGGCCTCGTGATAGTCAAGTAGATTAGACTACCCACAATCTTCCTGTACATATTGTCATCCTCAACAACATCACCCTTCTCTGCACTCAGCTTTGCCTTCACATCCAAGGGAATAGAAATTGGCTTACAATCATCCATACCATACTTTGACAACATGTCCAAAGCATATTGTCTCTGTGACAGACATACACCCTCTGGAGTCCTGATCACCTCAATGCCAAGAAAGTAGCG
Organism: Adiantum capillus-veneris; assembly: GCF_014529385.1. Taxonomy (NCBI): domain Eukaryota; kingdom Viridiplantae; phylum Streptophyta; class Polypodiopsida; order Polypodiales; family Pteridaceae; genus Adiantum; species Adiantum capillus-veneris. Next base: position 10,460,847 of record NC_140936.1, on the reverse strand, counting down.
CAACTTGCCCAAATATTTCATTTCAAACTCCTGTTTGAGAAGACCCTTCACATGGTCAATCTCCATAGCATTGTCACCCACAATAATAAGGTCATCTACATATATGGTAATGACCACAATCCCCACATCACTCTCACGTACATAGAGTGAATGATCAGCATGAGCTCTCCTAAAACCAATACTGACAAGATGCTTGGCAATCCTGTCATACCATGCTCTAGAGCCTTGCTTCAAACCATACAAAGCTTTGAGAAGCCTGCATACATAATCTGGGTAACCTGGATCGACATAACCAGGTGGTTGATCCATATACACTTCCTCTTGCAACTCACCATTCAAGAAGTCATTCTTTACATCCATTTGATGCATAATCCATCCTCTAGATGCAGCCGCTGCTATGACAGCTCTCACAGTCGTCATCTTTGCCACTGGAGCAAAGGTCTCCTCATAGTCTATGCCATACGTCTGTGCATAACCCTTTGCGACCAGCCTTGCCTTGTGACGCTCAATGTTACCATCAGCCTTATGCTTGGTTTTATACACCCATTTACAGCCAATAGCTTTCTTGCCACTTGGCAATGGCACCAACTCCCATGTGTCATTTGCTTCCAATGCAGCCATCTCTTCATTCATTGCATCATCCCAATGCACATTTCCAACTGCATCCTCAAAACATGTGGGCTCCACATCCTGTATCACCTTAGCCATGTAGGCTTGGTGATGCGCTAGATACCCATCATAAGTCAATTTCTGAATTGGATTTCTGACTCTGTTAGATCTGCGCGGTCATGGGCCACTCCTTTGCCCTCTAGCATCTTCTTCTACTTTCCTTACACCAGGTGTCCTGACAGCCGGAATTCCAAATTCCTCATCAAGACTTTGTTCAGAACCATCTGAATCCATGTCTACATGTGAAAACCCTGATGATGCATCAGCCATAAAGGGAGGTTCATCAACCTTTTCCTTTCCTTTTCGTGATACATTCCATGTACCTGTTGGTGGAGTAACCTGCGTACATAGTCTACCATTCCATGGCTTCTCAACAGAGCCACGAGAAGACGACTCTTGTGGTCCACTCAAAACCTGTGACTGTGGCCTCACATTTTGTATAACCACATCATCTTTTACATCAGCCCCAATAGTGCCAAGTGTATTACTGTACCAGCTGCTCATCTCATCAAAGACTACATCTCTGCTCACTCGTAATTCTCGTGTAGTAGGATTGTAGCACCTATACCCCTTTTCTTCAAGGGAATATCCCACAAGAATACATTTCTCTGCTTTAGGATCCAATTTCCTACGCAACTCATTTGGTACATGCACGTAAGCTATGCAGCCAAACACTTTCAAGTGTGCCAAATCAGGCTTTGTACTTGTAAACTTTTCCTCAGGCGTTACATCATGCACCGCAACTCTAGGTGTCCTGTTCATAATGTACACAGCTGTATTTACAGCTTCAACCCAGAAATGATGAGGCATGTTCTTCTCATTCATCAATGCACGTGCAACCTTTGCAATGTGCCTGTTTTTCCTTTCTGCGACCCCATTCTGCTGTGGAGTATATCTGCATGTAAACTGCCTGCGTATACCATGCATTCGCAAAAAATCTAAAAAATCGTTGAAGAAGTACTCTCATCCTCCATTTGACCTCAATGTTTTGATTTGCATATCTGTCTCCTTCTCAATCATGACTTTGAATTCTTGAAAGTGACCAAACACTTCACTTTTGTTACGCATGAAGTAGACCCATACTTTCCTTGTATGGTCATCAATGAAAGAGACATAATACTTGCAACCATGTATCTTGCAGTATCGGTTGGACCCCAAACATCTGTGTGCACCACCTCAAGTGGCTTTTTACATACATTGCGCTCATGTGGAAATGAGCCCTTTGACTGTTTCCAAACTGGCATGCTGCACACACTTTATGCATACCATCGACCTTGAATTTGGGCAAACCTTTTACAATTTGTTTTGATTGCATGCTACGTAATCTCTGCTCATTGACATGGCCAATGCGTTTGTGCCAAATGTCAACATCAGCCACAACACCTGTGCCCTGTGCAAATAATGCAGCTTTTACCTCAGGCATGTCTACATTCAGAGTAAACATTCTGCCCACACATTTGCCCTCTGTGATCAGCTTACAGCCATTCTGGAAATCTTCTACATAACAGCCATTTGGATTGAAACGAACCTGCAAACCCTGCTTAACCATTTGTCCAACAGAAACAAGACTCTTTGTAATGTTTGGGACATGAAGTACATCTGCTAAGTACTTTGATTTCCCACTCTCCGTATTTAGAGGTATGCCCCCTACATGAGCAATGGGGTGAGTTGTGTCATCTCCTGTCTGCACATAGCCTGACACATCTGGTTTGCGCATATCTCTAAACCACTCTCCACGAGAGGTCATGTGATTAGAGGCACTTGAATCCACATACCAAACATCATCTTGGGTGGAATTCTCTGCAGTCATTGTATTCATTACATGCTGCATAACAAACATGCGCTCGTTTTTGCTGTCATCTGCATCTCTGCTAGTAGATGCATAGTTGCCCTGTACTCTCATTCCACTTGCTTTTCCCTTTGGACAGTCACGTGACATGTGACCTTTTTCACCACAAGTCCAACATTCTCTGCTATCTGCAGTATGTTGCTGCCTGCTTGATCCTGCACCACGACCTCTTTGACTCCCCCTGCCTTGAGACTGGTTTCCTTTGCCACCTGTATTGTTTTGATTTGATTGACCTTCTTGAAATTGGCCCCTGCAACCACTTGGGCCTCGACCACAACCTCTACCTCTACCTCTGTTGGAGTTAGAATAGAAGGCCTATTCAGACCTATTTCTGCCACGAGAAGTAGATGTGTCAAGACCAAGGTTCTTCTCCTCAAGAATAAGCATAGAAATCAAATCTTGGAACACGGGGATGTCGTCTCTTGTATTCATGGAAGACCTGAAATGTACATACTCATCTCCTAGACCATCCAAGCATGCACGGACAATGTCATCATCTTCCACTGAGACTTTAATAGATCCAAGAGCTTCAATGATACTCTTGATCTTCAAAGCATAATCATTGATGGAGAGGTTGTTCCTCTTAATCTGATTTAGCTCCGACTTTAGTTGAAGCTTCCTGGACTTGGTGTTCACCTCGAACACTTTGCCTAAGTTTTTCCATGCAATGGCGAGGGTTTCAGCATCCTGTAGATAGCCCATCATGCCATCTGTGATGCTCATAGAAAGCCAATACATCACTTTGCTCTGGCCTTGTTGCCAGTCCCTCAAAGATTTTCTTTGTTCTGCTGTAGCATTTGCCTCGGGAATCTCTGGTTCCTTTTCATTGTCTCCTTCTACATAGTCCCAATAACCTTTTCCTTTTAGGAAATTAGTTATTCTGAACTTCCATGCACGGTAGTTATTTTTCTCAAGCTTCTCAGTAACAATCTGACTGAAACCGTCAGACATCTTGAAGCACTAAGACAAAATAGCTGCAATCTGCAAAAACCTGCAAATCTATTGAACTTGCTATCGTGGTACCTGTAACGCTTTCTACACATAACGAGTGTCCACAATCAAGCGTACATACAACCACTGTACTTGTACAGTAAATCTCTGTGTACTGCACTTTGGAGACCTGTTCAGAAACTTGTACGAACAAAGGGATTGTGATGCTCTTGCTCTCTTAGCCTCTCTTGCCTGCACCAGGCTCTGATACCATGTAAAGAAAGAGGATGCAAGAGAGCTACACAAGACAAGCACAAAGCACACATAGATGGAAAGCTTCTTCTTCTTCGTACAGAAGAAGAGAGTACAAAATGACTTAGTACTAAAGCTGAAAAGTAGCACATATGTACATGCGGTCACTAAGTGTGAACACGCTAGAAGCGTACTAGGCTGGCACTATAAGTGTAGTCCAGCTATAGAATCATTGGTAGAGATCCTCCGTGTCGGTCACCTAACGCGCCAATGAGTAAATGTCGTAAGTGGCCAAAACCCGTAGTGGATGCCAGCTCAAGATGTAGAGCTCGACATCTCAACAAAAAGTGTTATAAAAGGGGCCTTCTACTCTTTCACAGAGCCTTCTCAAGAGAGACACCTTGCTCATACACCAGCTAACATCGAGTCTTCTCCAAATGCCTTTCCCCCCAAACTAAACCAACACAGACATACACACACACACACACACACACACACACACACATAGCACTACTGGCCGGGATTCTAACTATACCACCCACCTTTGGAATGTGCATCGGCCATTCATTAAGTGTGGATGTGACCATGTGCAAGAGGGTGATTTTTGCAAGGATGCTAACATCCTATGGTTCGACCATGCTCTGTGGATGATCTTACATAACCTTTTCGTATTCTTTCCTGCTCCTTCTCTTAAACCTAATCCATGTTAACTTTCTTAAGATGGATCGCTACTGAAGCTCAAGGCTATCAAGGCCCTATTAATTCATGTCTTCTACCGTGATAAGCTAAAGGACGCAATTAAACAGATGGCGTTGTTCGGACAACTGCATGCTTCTAGTAGTAACCTTTCTAAGGTAGATGCCTTCATTAGAAAAGCTATCTCCCCCAACAAAGATATGTTGCATGATGGCATGACTCCTAAGCGGGCCCGGGGTGAGTTTCAAAAACCTAATTGCAGTAGGGGAAGGCATATGGGCACTAATAGGATGGCTCATTCTGCTCCTCCCCCTAATCCAAATTGGAATGCCACCTCCTCGGTTGATTTTGTGGGTAGCTATATGACCCTGACAACCTCTTATACCCCTAGCTTTCTTGTAAACCTGGGACAACCATCTGCCAGCTCTAATGGGGGTGTACGACAAGCCTTTAACCGAGTTGCCTCCCTACTACTAAACCGCTGCTCTATAACTAATAATTACTTACTACTGTAGGTTTCAAAAGAAGCTACTGGACAATTATCTTTAGCCCCCATGCAAAGGAAAAATGATCTACTATTTATTGATGTTTTGTGATGTAACTCTCTGATGGACTTACCAAGTCTAAGAACTTTTTCTTTTTTGGCTTGAACTTTGTTTTGTCCCCATCTTGGGAGAAGTGTATGTTCACATGGAGCTTTAAGACCTTCTTTAAAGGTTTTACTTTATAAACCAGAAGCATGTTTTCACTACTACCTTTGAACTTTCTCCTTGTTCATGTACCCTAGCTAATCCTGGGTTTGTAGCTAACATGAGTAGAACATCTACTAGTTCGTCCCAAGGTTAAGTAAGTACTCATGTTCGGGTTAAATCACATACCTTCTTGCACCCCTAATCTACATCAGCAATATGAAGAGCTTTTGTTGGTTATGTTAAGACTATTGACTAAAAAAATTATCTCTTGCCCTCTTCGCTTGACATCAACGCTGTTAAGCTAGCCTTTTATGATTATTGTCTTGGTTGGCTGCCTCAAAATTTTGGTTATACTCCTGACTTGGATATGAATGTCATCTTTAATACTCTCAAGAATCAATATCTTATTACAACCATTGACAAAGCCCCTAACAACCCACTTTTTATTTGTAAAGCACTTGTACAGAAGGAAATTCAACAAAGACACTAGCAGGGACTTCACTCTTTTCCCAGAAGACCCTTCTAAGATTATAAGGGATATGCTTACGAGGATGAATATACCTTCCTTAGCACCTCTGCCCTTCCTATTGGCATCTTTTAAATTACACAAGAATAGTTTCAGATGGCTAACTTGTGGTGCTTCTAGTATTTACGAGGAGGCCTCCTTACTTATGGCCTACTTGTTGAAATCTTGTCTCCCAAAGCTTAAACAAAGAGCAAGGTTCCTTAACCAAAAAGCTATTCTCTGCCATATTTTGAAAATTCAGTCATGGTGGATTATTGAGTCTATCTATGATTGTGTAAACCTACCAATCATAAACTTATTACTTGTGCTTTCCAAATTGTGAATGCTCCCTTCATTTGTTTTCAAAAATTCCCAGCTTTGTGTCAAGAGGGGACATGGTCAAAAAACAAATATCAGAGTGGAACCTCCTTCTCTGTTGATGATGTGATTAATATCAATGTTTGGTTAATTAACCATATGTATATCAATATCAGAGTGGAACCTCCTTCTCTGTTGATGATGTGATTAATATCAATGTTTGGTTAATTAACCATATGTATATTCAATGCTACCAAAAATTCTACTAGCAGACTTATTGAATTCCTATGGGGCTTGCATGTTCACCTATCTGGTGTAATCTTTATTTACATGCATTGGAGTACAATCACTATGAGAAGATGATGTTGTCTCCTACCTCTAGGGTAATATTAATTGAGCTAGCCACCCCTTTTAGGTATTTTGATGATATTCTATGGATAGATTGTCAAAATCCAGAAGTGTTTCTGGCTAAGGGAGGTATCTACCCACTAGAGCTCACCATTGAAGGTAAAAAAGCATTAGAACCACTTTCCTAAATCTTTCCCTTTCCATAATGTTGGCGGATACGCCGCGACGGACGTCAGCACAGCAAGAACTCACCTAGCAAGAATTGTCAGCTAAGGACGAAGCTCGACCCGCAGGCGCATGGAAGCAAGCATAGGGTGTCAGCCTATACTCGACCGAATATTGACTACTTCCTACAGAGGTCTCTACTCAATGTCTAAGTTTACAGCCTACTATTGTGCACAGGAGGAGATTTCCTACAACGCTTCCATGAGCCAAATACCCATTAGACGTTCTCAAAACGCTACGAAACTTGAGGGATATCCTATTAACACCAATAGGCCACTCTCCCTAAGGTCCGTGACCCAAAACCCTACCCAAAAACACCCGGTGCAGAATCACGTAGGATGTCTGACAGGTTTTTGCAAGTTGACGTTTCTGAAAACTAAGGTGCCTAATGTGTAGCTCTACTCAATACGAATGCATGGATATGTTGAAATGCAAAAACAAACACTGTTTGCTTACCAAATCCCTAGAAATAGCTCGCAGGCCAATCTCGCGAAGCCGGGTCGTACACGTGCAATGTGGGTATTGGCATGTAGCTCTCTCTGGGGGCAGCACGTGGCACTTCTCTGTACTCGATTCCGACCACCAGTGTGCGCGTAGCGTCAAGATAAGCTCTCACTCTCTCTCATACACAGAATACGCTTCTCACAGACACTTCAGAATGAACAAGGGTTTTTTCATTAAGGTTAAAATTTGGTATATATACCTTTCAAATACAAATCCTCATGTTCCAAAGTGAAATCCTACTCAGTCTAATGGCAAAAAATAATATACAGAATTGGAAACTTCTACAAGCTACATAAGTGAAATTACAGGTTTTCTTAATCAGAGAATGACTACATAGTATTTCCTTCTTTTCTCATTTTGTCAGTCTTCAGTTGAGTGTGGCTACCAGTCTTCAACTAACACTCCCCCCCTCCTAGCTCATGTCGTCCCCGACATGACAGTAGAGCAGCTGCTTCAGTGGAGGATGTCGCGCATCTTCACCACAGACTCATACCGTGCATGCCGGGCCACTAATTTTGGGCCGAATATATATGTGTCGATGGTGAAGAAGCCAGTGTAGAAGGCTTCTTCAAAGGCTTGGAGATGGTATGAAGGCAGGAACATTATTCTTTGGTAGAGGGCGTGTATCACCTCATGGGAAGGTTGAGCAGACAGTTCATAAGCACATCTATAAGTGTCCTGGAAGAAGAATATGTTGTCTGTGGCTTGTCCCAATTTGAAGACTTCAAAGACTGCCATAAGTGTTTTACATATCTTTCTGAGCATAATGCAAGAGAGGTCAGGCAAACCAGTGAACAATTTAATGGCACCCGTTAGGGTTTTCACCATGTATTGCTCACTCATTCTCTTGCCTGCCTTCAAGCCTGACAGCTTCGGGTAGTTGAGCCATGTGGGGTGGCTTCTCTTCAGCAATTCATGTTCCTTCCATGTCCGCATCCTTGGTAGGGGATAAAAGCTAAGGTCGTCTCTGATCATTTTAGGTGCCTCTAACAAATGTACTAAATACTGTGGGTATTTAGTGAGCCATGCCTTCCTCCATTTTGGTTGAGAGTCCACAATGAACTTAACACCTTCTGGTTTGGTAATGTCTTCATGGTACAGTGACACTATAGGCTCCTCTTTAATCCTCTTGTTGACTGTAGCAGCCTCGTATTTTAGAAGAGGATAGGGGAGAGAGGGTTGTAGCCATTCATGTCGAACAACATTTGCATCTGATTTTTGAATGGTCATTGACTTCAATATCCTCTGCTCCCACTAAATTGATTCTTTGGTGGTGTCTTTTATGGCTGCTTCTATTGCTTTCTGTAGATTTTCCTCTTCTTCTTGTGTCAGATCCCGGGGCTCTTGTAATGGTCCCACAGGAATGTCTTCTTGTATTGTTGTGTCCACCGGATCTGACACATTCTCTATATCAATTCCTTCCATAGCAGCCGGCCCATGACTTTGTTGATGTTCTTCACTTGTTTGGCTCTTAAGTTCGTCCAACTGCTTCTGTAAGTCGTCTTTTGCTATCTGAGCTTGTTCTGTCACACAGCTACTAATAGGTCATTAAGTTCTGCATTAACTCTATCAGCTTTCTCTAGCTTCTGTCTTACCTCATCATTCTCTGTCTGTAGCATCTTTGTATCATCTTCTAGTCTTTTCTGAAGGTTAACAAATTCTGCTTTCAATGATTTGTTATCATCTTCCAATCTGCTTTGTATCACCATTGATCCCTTTGCTAGCATCACTCTTTTCCTCTTTTCAAGCGTCAATGCTTTTTGAAGTTCTCTCATTTGTTCTTCAAACACATCTTTATCTTGGCTAGTGCTAGTTGCAACTGCAACTCTTGCTCTGCCCGGAGATGCTCTCAACCTCTGAATCATTTGATCTTTCACTTTGATTTGGTCCTTTAGTTCAATCACCTCATCTTGGCTAGCCTCATGTGATATTTTAGCCTTGTCCTTGGCCTCTTTCAAGCTCTTAACTTGTTTTGACTCTCCCGCTAGCTTTCAAGCTCTCAACCTGTTTGACTCTTTCAAGCTCTCAACCTGTCAGAGCATTGATGATTTTTTGGTATTCTTCTTCAGAGTTCATCAGCTTCTGATTGGTTTCTCGATTTTGGCTTTCTAACTCTTGACATTTCTTCAGTGCTGCTTCTAGTTCAGCTTGCAGTTGTGCGTGGCTGTGCATTTTCTCTTGACTTTGCTGTTGAAGTGTTTCCACTTCAGCTTTCACCTTTTCTTCACTCAACCTCAGCCCTTCATACTCAATCTCTTTGGCCACTGATCTGGCTCTTAATCCTTGCAGTTTCTGCATCACTTCTTCCCAATCTTCGGCTTGTGGTTGTAAATCCATGGTATCTATTGCAATCTCCTTTAGCTCCACCAAATGAGGGCTTAGCGTGTCTTCTTTTGGTTTAGGGGTTGACAGTTGAAAAGCTATATGAGCTGCCTCTTCTCGGGTGTATCCAGCAGCTAGTAGATCCAGGAATATTCCATACTTTTTTGCTTCTGGATCTTGCTTCTCATGCTTTGGTTCAAATTCTTCCTTCTGTTCTTTCTCTTTGTCCTCTTCTTTCTTGGAGTCTTGTTGCTTCTCAGATTTACTCAACTCCTCAGTTTGTCACGGTTGAGGAGGACTAGGAGGAGGTGGTGATGGTGGAGGACTGGACTTGCGGCTTGATGGTGGGGTTGATGGCTCCTTTTTGAAGTCTCGATCAGTCTTTGTTTTCCTCTCTCGCTCTTCACCTTCCTGCTCTTCTAACAGCTGTCGCCTCACATCAGCAACCTCTTCTTCGGTAAAAGGTTTGATTGGAATATTCTCGACCGTCGCATCTAGGATCTCGAAATTCTTTATATAATTTTCAAAGCAATCCCTATTAGTCCTTCAAGAAGATCCAGACATGGCCTCAAGTGAAGGTTTCCATGATTCGTTTAGATTTCCTTTAAGCATTCTTTGAGCTCTGAAACTCTCCATCAGCCTCTCTAGCCGAGCGGCCTTTTGGGATTTTTTCTCTTTTGCTGGCATCTGAATGGTAGCTTTCTTTCCTTTCTTTGGCTGAGGTGTCTCTTCTTCTACTATCTCTAACCTTCTTTTCAGTCTGGTGGTCACCCTGGGAGCTGTAGGTTGCTCTTCTTCCTTGTCTTCTGTCAGCTTCAACCACTCATTCTGTGATGGAGGAAGAGGCCACTGGCCCCTAGCATGGAGAGCTTCATATATCACCTTTGTGAGCATCTCCCCTTCTGCAATATATGTAGGATTCTTGGTTCCCATCCTCACAATGTGGTCCTGCAGGTATGCCTCATAATCTATCTCTCCTGGTCTGCTTGTCTTCATTGCCCATGTGAATGTTGTTCCAATTGCTGCAGGTGGCACAGTGTACTTTTGAGGCCTCTTGGTGCAGATATGGAAATATTGGTTGTAAAGTTGGCACCTGGTTGCCACCATTGGATCCGCAATATCCTCGAAGGTGTAGTTCTTCTTGGTTTCCTTGTATATATTCACCTCTTCTCGCCTCTTGTTGACACTGTCTCCTGCATTAGAGAGGTTCAAGGCACTTGCAACCACCCCTAGCATGATTACAATCACTCTATTCTTTCCTTGCAGATCTGTCACCTTGGCTATGCCATTCTCCTTTATTGTGGTGACGAATTCCCAGACTCTCTGAATGTCAATTCCTGTTGGCAAAGCCTCAAAATAATTGTGTAAATCTAACTTTTCCCAGATAGACACTATCTCTAGCTTTCTCGTGAACTCATTGAGTTCCTGTGGTATCATTGGCAGCTCTATGGCATTGCCCTCTGGGTCTTTGAACATGCCTTGGTATATTATGAGGTCATTTGCTTCAAGTAAGTTGCTTTGTAACCAAGTGGTAGTGGGTTTTATGGTTCCTGCTGGTATTATAAATGGCTCCACCTCATCCAGGTAATCCTTATTTGTCATTCTTTTCTTCTTTGCTGGCGACTTAGAGGCTGCCATGGATCCTGTTGCACTCAGTAGCCCAAAGTTAGCGTTCTTTACAGATTAGCTGATAAACTGAGTTTCAACTATCCAAGTGACTTGAAAATTGCAACATGAGCTCAAGAGGGACTAAGCATGTGTGGTTCAAGTTTCACTTGATTTGGATCATTTCTGATAGGTCTATGACCATTTCTTGCCTCTATGCTCTGACTTTGTGTTTGTTGATGCATAAGAGGTCAAACTTGATCCAAATGGAGTGAAACTTGAGGGATTAGATGTAAATGACATGCAGAGGCTGTGTGTATGGTTGAATGATGAGTTGGGTGCCCAAAAGTGGCCTTGAGACATCCTACGCGTAGGATGTCTCCTATGCATTTTTTTGGAGCAAGTCCTACTACTATGTGCATATGACCTTCCTAAGTCCCCTTTGTGCCTTATTTCAATTAAAAAATCAAATGGCTAGTTAGAAACTCCCTTCTTGGCCTTCAGAGCCTCAGAGGCAATTTCTGACTCTTGGAGCGCTTTTCCGCGATGAAATTTCTTGATGATGACCAGCATAGCCCTTGGGGAACCTTGCCATGTGGTTCTTGTTGGCTTTGGCTTCACCTGAGCTTCGTTTGGAGATTTGTCGCTCTGGAAGCACCCATGATTGCGTTTGCATGCCCCCGATGATTTGTAGTGGTCTACCACCATAGGACTTGGTTGTTGAAGGCCTTGGTAAGCGGCTCGTGAAGTTTGGTGGCAGACGGACGTCTCGCTTGGCTATGAGAGCCAAGTGACGCTTTGCGTTTTCGATGCCATTTCTGAAGCTTAAGCCTGCTTTGGGTGGCCTTATGGCCATGTGTTCTATGTAGCCTTGTAGAGCTCGTCGAGAAGCTCCTACCCATGAGTTTTGGTATCATTCGGGTCACTTCTACCGGATTCTCCTCTTTGTGGCCTCTTTGCAGGGCTTGAGATGTTAGGGTTTTTCCCATTGCGTTCTTGCCTCCTTTGGGCATCCAAGATTGGTCTCCTAGGTTAGGGTAAACCTCCTATGAAGTCTTGTTGGTATCGGGTTAGCCGTTAGGTGGCTACCTATGCTTACAAGCCTCTACCCTGCAAACCCCGTTGGAGTTCTATGCTAGTCTTGGCGACAAAACATCAAATATACACGAAGAGTATAAGGTGATGAGTCTACCTCTCATATCTAGTGGCCGTCGGGTGCCTATGCGTGGCGTATCAGCTACTGGAAGTCTCGTGCGCTCTAGGTGGCTAGAGCTCTCTCTCACAAGTGAAATAGTAGAAATGAGGGGGTGAAAAAATCTTATAATGGGGGTCCCCGACCCATTTTTCATGAAATTTGACATGTGCTCCTAACTTTTCATGAAACGCGGTTTAGACTCGAAAAGTTCCTCATTTGGACTCTGTTTGCCCAGTTTTTGAGAATTTTGACGATTCGGTCAAAATCTGTCCACAACACACCTCCCGCTTCATTCTCATAATTGCACCCACACTGTACCCTGGGTTATCTTACAGTCACTGATCATCCCCATCTTTTTTTGTTTTTCATTACGCTCGCCTTTCACCTACTTTTTGTATTTTTGAAGTTTTTCTGCCAATAATTAGTAAAATTAGAAGACAAATAGCAAAGTCAACCCGAAAAAATCCCAAAAATCAAAATAAATCAAAAAATTCACCTTGACACACTATGTACACTCACATGTAATTTTTTTGGCCGGAATTCTTTGTTTTACCAATATTTGCCCGAAAAATGCTATTTTTATATATGTACACACACCTATAGGCCTCAATTTGGCGTTTGGCCTCATATATCTGTAGATTAATGCTGTATAAGGGCATATGTACTTAGGTTAGTCCAGAAAATTTTGCAATCAAACGTAAACCTCTCAAAAATAGTCATCGGGTTCGCATTGAGAATGCCTCCCCCCCTCCTAATTGGAGTCCTCTCGAACGACAAGGTATCGCCTCGGGGTATATGTAGTGCATGGGTAAAAATCGTGCTAATGCGTGGCCTTGTAACATGGCCCTACCTGATGCATACTTAGTCAATGCACGGTAAAATCAATGCGGTGCAAGAGGAGAGTATAAGCAAGATGCTTATTGGCATTCGACGTTGAGGTTTCCTGTTTGTTCCTGGTTTGGTTGGCAGATTTTCTTTGCAATTAAAAGTTGTAATTCTTCCGCTCTTTGTTTGATCGTCTCCTTGGTGAAAGTGGCTTGGTTTGCCGCTACTGTAGATATTGCCGGTGTGGTCTCCTTGGACGGAAGTGTCTTCTCCGATGTGGCCATAATCTTTTTCTCTTTTGATTGCCATTTGTAGCTTTGATTTGGAGGTGTTTGTACGTTTATGGCCTCTTCTTTGGTTGTTTGGCGGTTCTTTTGATCGTCACCCACATAGATCGATTTGCCGATGTTGGATTTAGTGATTGTTTGGCTGCTTGTGTTGCTTGTACTAAAGGGAGTTCCTGTAGCATCGCTTTGGGAATCCAAATGCATGTCTCTTGTAGTTGGCGATTGAGCATGTTTTTTGGTATCCAGATCTATTTTACGGCCCTGTTCGGTGTTTGTTTAACATTGTTTTTTGAAGGTCGTGTGCTACTGCACTGTGGTTTGTAGGCTCGTTCACTTCCATCCTTTCGTACCCATACCTGTTGTTTGCGTATCGCTGACCCTTGATCTATTCATTGTCACCCGTGGTGTCTCATTTTTTGATTGAGTACGGTGGGTGGTTTCCTGGTTATCCTTCGTAGATATCTTTTGCTGGTTAAGTGGCACCCATGTTTTTTGCTCTTTATCAAGTGATTGTGGCACCATTATCTGTTTCTTCCGGGTTGTCTGAGCAAATGCTACCACCTGTTGTTGTTGTGCTTGTTGAATTTTGACCGTATTCAAACTCCAATCTATCTGCACATTATACTCTTTCTGCCATGGTTGTCCCAACAACATTGGATGAAGTGTGCTCACATCCTCAACCACATAAAACTTGTGGGGATAAACATATTGATGTATTTGTACATGCAATATCGTCCATCCCAACATGCTTAATGAATGTAATGTACTGCTTTCCAGCGCTTGTTGAGTAGGATGGAGTTGTTCTTCAAGCTTGAGCTGTTTATATAATTTGCAAGAAATCAGATTTGCTTGAGCTCCAGAATCAAGCAATGCCATCAAGTCAACTTGGTTGCTACCCAGTTTGACTGCAATTATTGGATCCACTGTGTCTTCATTAAAATTTGTTAATCGAATAGCATTTATTCGCAACGATAATCCAATTTGTTGTTGTTATTGTAGAAGCCTTCGTTTTGCAGTGAGTTCTTTTGCTTCTACTTGTGCTTCTTCTCTTACCCTCTGTTTCTCCTTCGTTCGTTGTTTTTCGTGATGGATTTGTTGAAGCATCTCCTGTGTTAGTGGTAAATGATACTTTTTTAACTGACACCCTCTAATCCAATTTGGCATTTCTTCTCCTTCCAATGTCGCAAGTTTGACGGCTCTGCTTTGTGATAAGTCACTAATCACAAAGGGTCCCATCCCTCGCTTTTTAAGTTTTTTGGCATGTTGCTTCAAAGTGTAAACAAGAACATAATCACCTGTTTTAAACTCTTTTGTGTGCACATGCTTGTCAAAAAACTCCTTTTGTCTTCTCTTCTGAGCATAGATTGAAGCTACAACTCTCTATCGAAGTTCATCTAGCTTTTCAAGATCATCTATTCTTGAAGAGAGTTCATGTTCTGTCCATTCTAAACGTTTCGCCACTCGTAGAGTTGGAATCAAAAACTCTATGGGCAATATAGTGTTTAGACCAAACACCATGTTGTATGGTGTTGTTCCAATCAATGTTTTATAAGCTGCCTTGTATGCCCATAGTGTTGAGTGTAATTGTTGATCCCAGTCTGCCCTTGATTCTGGTACAATTTTAGTCAAAACAGTGCATAGGGTTTTACTTGTGGCCTCAGCTTGTCCATTTGCTTGTGGATGATATGGAGCAAATTTTTTATGTATGATTATGAATTCCTTTAGCAGGTATTCAATGCTTCATTAAGAAAATGTGTTCCTCAATCACTGACAATTTCTATTGGTAATCCGTATCTTACAAAGACATTCTCATACAAAAATTGTGTAGTGGTCCTTGCATCTGCTTTTTGTGTCTCTTTGGCTTCAACCCATTTTGTGAGAGAGTCTGTAGCCACGATGATATATTGGGTATGGGTGCGATACGCAAGGGGTGAAATAGGCCCCACAAAATCAATTCCCCATTTTGCGAAAGCCTGTGCTCCCATCATTGGCCATAGTGGTATCTCATCTCTTTTTATCGGTACTTACGTGTGCTGACATGCGTCACAACGCTTTACAAATTCCTCCGCATCCATGTGCAATGTAGGCCACCATATCCCTGAGGTTAAGACAATTTTTGCCATCTTATCGCCTGAAAAATGGCTTCCACTTATTCCTCCATGTGCGTGTTCTAGAATCAACATGTATTCACTTTTACTTGCACAAATTCTAAGTTGATTGTCCTTTCCTCGCTTGTAGAGTTGATTTTCAATTAAATTTGTAAGGTTTCCAGTTTCCGAAACATTCAAAACTGTACTAAGCTTGAAAAACTTAATGGAAAATACTATTGCAGGACTCTAAACACTATTAATTTTGGTATTTTTGGAATTATAAGCAGAGCTTTACTATGTCTAGAAATTTTCAAAATGTGATTCCGATAAAAACGGGAACAGTTACGGGACCTGGAAAATTACCATAGAAATTTAATTAATAACAAAAATTGGATGGGTTCATTTTAATCATTAGCAAAGACTTCTTTACACTAAGGTTCTAGAGTTAAATAGGAAATTCCAAATTTCATCATGGAAAATCTGCAAAAATCAAACAGGCAAATTCTGGAAGGTATGGGGTGAGTGTGGAAGCTGTGGAAATTTGCCAGGGGCAGTGATGGCAAAAAAATGCGCAAATTTCAGCCTGGGGGGTTGCTTGGACTAGGGGAAAGCTGCCAAAAGTTGCCAGATGCCCAGAAAAAGCTATAAATAGGACCATTCTCTTCATATTTTGTTAGACTCGGAGCCTTGAGAATTTCTCTCTCATCTAGGGAGAAACACTACGCAGAAATCATTAGAGTTAAGTCTCTAATTGATTAGCCTAACAGGTAATTAACCTAATCCCTCTCAATTAGTAAGGTTAGATTAAGATAAATGATAAATTAATCAAAGATTAGGCCGATATATGCTTCTTAAACCTCTTTAAATTAATAAATCTCTGATGATTATTATAATTAAGCTTAGTAATACTAAGCTAATTATTTATCCTCTCATATTAGGGCTGGAATTAGCCAATTTAGCCAATAATTAATGGTAAAAATATTAATTAGGATTAGATTAAGTTGAATTATTTATCAGAGATACATTAGACAGTTATTAATCTAGTAAAATTATCCTATAATTTTCTGAGAAGTTTTCCTAATTAATTAGGCCTAAATACTCTATTTTTTGAGAAATTTTAATAGGGGAAATTAGTAAATGGAATTCAAATGCTTCCATATAATTATCAGTGCTTAATTAGGTGTTCAATAACCCGTGATAATTAGGAGAATCTCAAAAAGTTAATTTAGCTAATTATTTTAGCTAAGATACCCTATTTTGTGAGTAATTTTAATAGGGGAAATTAGTAAATGGAATTCAAATGTTTCCATATAATTATAAGTGGTTAATCAGGTTTTCCATAACCCACGATAATTAGGATAAGTTCAGAAAGTTAATTTAGCTAATTATTTTAGCTAAAATACCCTATTTTTTGGGAAATTTTAATAGGGGAAATTAGTAAATAGAATTCAAATGCTTCCATATAATTATCAGTGATTAATGGAGTTTTCAAGTACCTGTGATAATTAGGAGAAGTTCAAAAAGTTAAGTTAGATAATTACTTTAGATAAATTACTCTGTTTTTTGAACAATTTTAATAGGGGAAATTAGTAAATAGAATTCAAATGCTTCCATATAATTATCAGTGGTTAATTAGGTGTTCAATGACCCATGATAATTAGAAAAAGTTCAGAAAAATAAATTTATCTAATTATCTTAGCTAAAATACCTTGTTTTTTGAGAAATTTTAATAGGGGAAATTAGTAAATGGAATTCAAATGCTTCCATATAATTATCAATGGTTAATTAGGTGTTCAATAACCCGTGATAATTAGGAGAAGTTCATAAAGTTAATTGAGATAATTATCTTAGCTAAAATACCCTGTTTTTTGAGAAATTTTAATAGGGGAAATTAGTAAATGGAATTCAAATCCTTACATATAATTATCAGGGTTAAATCAGGTGTTCAAGAACTCGTGATAATTAGGAGAAAGCCAAAAAAGTAATCTAGTTAATTACTCTAGCTAAAATACCATCTTATTTGAGGAATTTAAATAGGGAAATTAGTAAATAGACTTAAATTGAATTGAGATCTTTATCAAAGGTTTATTAGACCTCAAGGAACCTGTGGTAATTATGCTACCACTAGAAAATTAGTTCAACTATATATCCCAGTAAAATTACTACAATTTTTGGGAAGAATAAAAAAGGGAATATAGTAAAGTAAATAGAAACCCTTTGATATCAATACGAGAGAAGGAATATACTTTGGGGAATCTATTATAATTATCCTAATCTATCAATAGAAACCCTTTGATATCAATACGAGAGAAGGAATATACTTTGGGGAATCTATTATAATTATCCTAACCTTAGATAAATAGTTTAGGGACGTACTTTGGTCAAAAGTAACCAGTTTTTGTATATAATGGATAAGAAAAATTAAGAGATAAAATTATCTAAATACCAAAGGATTAACCAAGGTCCAAAACCCTTATTTTTGGGTAACAAGGAAAAATAAATGTTATACAATAAATCCTCTAATGGATTAAGTCTTTTTATAAGGCTGCCGAAATGGCCCCCAAGAGAACCAGGGGAAACCCTTTGACGGAAGATGAAGATGCTAATAACAAACGCAACAAAGCAACTAACGACCATGAAGCAGGGCCTAGCCATAGGCCAACAGAGGAGAGTTTACGGGCACCTGCCCCACAGCAGATGGACGACCAGTCCCAAGTGGTTTTCAATTATGCCATTAATAAGCTTTTAGATTTCATTTTACGTTAAGCATTGCATACGAAGGGTTAGGAAGGAAAACACTGGCTGAAAAAGGAAGGTAACTTCCACGAAACCCACGATCAATGATTGTAATTAGGAAAGAAATGATTGGGTTATTACTGGTTGAAATAGGAAGGAAATGTTTGACCATCCTTAAGACAGCTTGTCTCAAGACACCTCTGATTCCTTGGAAATATTTTTACTCCAAGTAATGAGTAACGATGGAGATACCATCATGGAGGAGTCGGTTACCTCTGCACGTGTGGAGTCTTTACCCCATGCTTGTTTATGTTTATGGATAGTACTTTTAAGTTTATCCTAGAGGAACCGCCCGGTTGTATGGGCAACTGGTTTTGGCGTATGGGCTCCCGGACTTTGGGTGAAGAATTTTTCCACCCCGGTTATATAAATAAGGAATGGGTGCCGTTTTTCACCCTTGTATAGGTGGTCTTGAGATAAGTTAGTACTGGTCAGTGATACCTTAAAATGACAGTACCTTGTCTTAAGTTTAAAGATGTCTGTTTTCTGAAAGAATGTCTTCAATGCTATTTTAAAAGGTTGCTTTAAGGAAATGCAGTTGAAAAGTTAAAAAGGAATCATTATTTAAATTGTGGAAAGAATGTGGTAGTATTAAACAACAATAAAATCATGTGTGAGTGCGGGGTGGTAAGTGGGGATTGACTAAGGTTGTCAATCATGGACGGGTGGACCTGATTAGTTAGGTAACTATCCATTCCCGTGCACTAAAACGTTTAGAAACTTCACTTGGACGAGGGATCCACCAGCGGCTATGCCCTCACATATGGTAGAGGGAAAAAAGCGTTGGCTAAGAAAACCTTAATCGAAAGGATGAAGATTTAGGGCCGGATTTTTTTTTTTAAGGATCCCGTTTCCACTGCGAGATAGGACTAGGTCTCTTCTAGGGCTATGAACCTAAACCATTGCCAATGGTAAGGGTGAATTCCCTAGAATTTTTCTTGTTTAAAGGCTTTGACTTTAGTAGGCCTAGAGACATGTCAAAGGTTCCATCCCGCTTTTGGTGTCGGTGGGATTGGGACCATTACAAAATTAAAGTCTCGAGCCTCCAACTCTATAGCCCTTTGTTGTGCTTTTGTTGTATTTTCAGGAAATGTCCTTGTTGTTAAGAAATCGATGATGTATTGACTCCATGCAAGTGCAATGGTTACCTGAAAAAATGTCGAGTGATCCACCGGTCATTTGGCACTACATATAATACATTAGTTAACATAAACATGTGTGTCAGCATACATAGTTGGCCAATATACTCCTAAGTGTTTCAACCTTTAGTGTGTTTTCATTGTTGAACAATGAAATGCACAGTCTTGGATGTGTGCTTCCTCAAGATAACACTTGAATTCCTCTAGATTTATACATAAGCGTAGAACTTTGTCCGAGCCTAGATGGTATAGTTGTCCCGCAGTCAATTGAGAGTTTTCTGTTTGTCGAAATGTTTGTTGTGTGGATTCTTCTTCCTTTTTATCAAATCTACCTCCAAAGGAAAGAATGCTAACAATTTTCTGAGACCTTTGGGTATCATTTCAATATTGAAAAGATAAGCATCAGGTATATCATCATCGATTCCTTCAGGAGATTCCCCGTTGTGTAGCCTTGAAAGATGATCCGCTCGTAGATGTGTTTTACCTTTTTTTACTACCACTGTGATGTCAAACTCTAGCAATATAATAAACCAGCGCACAATTTTCCCAGTATTGCATGGTTTATTTACTAGATACAGAAGAGCTTGATGATCTGTGAAGAACACAAATTTGTTTGCAAGCAAATAGTGCCGAAATTTCTTTACAACATATATCATTCCTAATCCCTCTCTTTCAGTGGTGGTGTAGTTCTTTTCTGCACTATTTAGCTGTCGGCTCGCAAAACAAACTGGGAAATCCTTTGTTCCGTCTCCAGGTTGAGCCAGAATACTCCCAATTGCGTATGCAGAGGCATCAACGTGAACATGGAATATCTTTTCCCAATCTGGTTCTTTAAGTACAGGTGTTGATACAAGGTTTTCCTTAAGCTTTTTGAATGAAGTTTCACACTCATTCCAATCGAAACTGACTAATAAGCGATATAGTGGTTGTGCAATGACCGCATACATATATATGAATCTTCGATAATATCTGCAGTGTCCCATGAAAGATTGTACTTGTTTGGCATTAGTAGGCCTGGGTAAGTCTACTATGACTCTAATTTTGTCTAGGTCAGTAGTTATGCCATTTCTTGAGACAAAATGTCCTAAGATGCGGCCTTGCCTTACCATAAAAATGCACTTTTCCGAGTTGAGACAGATTCGATATGTTCTGCACTTCTCAAATACCTTTTGTTAATGTTCAATGTGTTCTTCTCAAATAAGAGAGTGGACACAGAGATCATCCATATATATTTCTAAGAATATTCTTAGGTATTCTTTGAATGCATGAGTCATTAACCTTTGGAAGGTAGCTGAGGCATTGGTTAGGCCAAAAGGCATAACTCTATACGCATATATACCCCATTCTATGGCAAATGCGGTTTTGTGTTGATTCTCTATTGCAATTGCCAATTGGTTGTACCCCTAAAACCCACCTAGAAATGAATATGCCTATTTTCCCGCTACCCTCTCAAGCACATGTTCTGTGATTGGCAAGGGATAATTATCCCTTATTGTTGTTGGGTTTATCTTTTTGAGGTTCACACACACACACACACACACACACACACACACACACACACACACACACACACGCAACTTTCCGTTCTTTTTGGGGACAACCACAATGGGTGACACCCAATTTGTATGCTCGATTTCATAGATGAATTCGGCATCCTTGAGCTTGTCAATCTCTTCTTTGATTCGTTTAGCAAATGTGTCATTATATGTGTAAGGACGTTGTTTGCTTGGTTTGGCATCTGACTTTAACGGAATTGTATGTTGACATATCGATGGATCAACGCCCTTGAGGTCTTTATAAGACCATGCAAACACATGTTTATACTTCTTGAGAAGCTATGTTAGCATTTCTTCTTCTTGAGGCCCTAAATCAGTTGCTATATAGACAGGCTAGGTCCATCATAAGATTCTTGGTTTATTCTTTCCCTTATTGGTGGTGTCATTATGATTTTTCTGTCTTGGATGGTGAATTTTTGATAGTGGGATGGTACATCCATGTTTGCTTTTTTTGAATCCTCCTTACCTTCACTTTCTGCCTCAGTAGTCCATACCTCTCGTAACGTCCGTTTAAGTTCTTGGTATTTCTTCTTACGCTCCATTTTGGTCCACTCGGGATTTTTTGTTTTTTCATGTTTTGATTGTTGAGATCTTCTTGAATTTGTTTCGTTTTAGTTTTCCGTGCTTGTTTTATGTCCTCATGTGTCCTTTTCCCTCGAACTCTTGAGAATTTCCCTGACATTTTGTCTTTTACACAATCCTCTGCCTTGACTAGCATTAAATAGTGCATTTTGTCTTTTATCCTGGGCATCGGGTTTTCTCTAACTTTGTTTTCTGCTTTTTTTTTTCTATAGCGTTCCTGGCGTCTAGGGTGTTGATTTGCAAAATCATAAAACTTGATATCTGCGGTTGTTTCCCTACTCTTGCTTGAGCTGTCTGAACACTCGTTATCTGCATCGTTACTTAATTCCAGATGCTCATAGGAGTCATAAAACTCTTCTTGTTCTGGTGAGTCTACATTCTCATCTCCTACTGGTACAAGGTTTACCATATAATAGGGTAGCACATCATAGCCGTCCTTATTACAAAATTTTGTTGTTGGGCTATCTGTAATGGCACAGACGTCCAACGTTGCTAGTATGTGTTCCCATTCCATAGGTTCTAATGCATCTTTGGGAAAAGGTTCCGGAATATAATCCTTGTCTTCAATAGCTCTTTCTAAGATGCATTCCTCTCTTTTCAAGCTCCCACAATGTGAAGCTCCATACATCCATAGCTCTTTTCCTGCCCTAACCATGCTGGGAGTTCGGACCCTGCCAACGTAGCTGAATCAAACTCTTCCACTGGTGTCTTGTTCACATCTTTGTAACTATGGTCTTTTAGGTATTTCTTGGTTGTAGCCTCCCCACGCCTGAGGTATATGTGGTCATAACCCCAATCCTGTACCATCTTTAATTGTCCCTTAGCCAATGATCTCCGCCACACTTGTAGTCGGGTCCCTTTGGCTGTTGAGGTGGTCCTTGAGCTCCTCTCTGTTGGTAAGCATGTCTCTACCCGCCCATGCCTCCGTTGGCTATGAACAACAATGTTCGTTCATCCAAGTTGTATCTTCCTTCTCCTGCAACCTATGGGCAGTTGTTGGTGATCCTGTGCTTCCAATCATGCTCCAAGGTTTTTTGCGTCTTAGCTTCTTCAGGTGGATAATAGATAGGATTTGCTGCATATCCATTGGGATCTTCGTAATATGCATGCATGGGCACCAAAGCCTTCTCTTCTGGTTTGTTTACCGTTGGTACATACCTTATGCCGACCGGTCTTGCTCCTAGTAGGGGTGGTTGTTGCCCCAATACTGGTTGTGGTCTTTCAACTCCTACAGGTCCTGGTAGGTTACCCGCTGGATACGTAGGCATCGGTGGGATTTGAGGAGATGCTACATGAGCTTGGGGAGCATGAGGTTGCTCCCTCACATATCCCTTGTTATAATAACATTCCTCCGTCACATGGTTTGTCCATTTTTGTTCAATTGCACACCACTTCAGCTGCTTAGCCTGAGGCTTGGCATACATATTAATTTTTTTTAGCACTTCTTCCACCAACTGCTCTTGGCTTGCAACTACTTCTCCTTTCTGTGCTGACTTATTGGACTTGCTTCCACTTTGTTGTGAGGATGAATCGTCATCAAGATCCTTGAATTCACCCTCCTTGTAGACCGCACAATTGTCTACAAGGTAAAGAGCTTCCTTAGTTAACTCATTTAACGTTGTGCTCCTCTTCATATGTAAGTCCTTCTGGAGATCTGCATTTCTCAGTCCTTGAATACATATAAGCATAAGTCTGGACTGGGTTGGTAGCTCTTCCACATAGCAGAACTTCACATATCTCTTTAGTCGTAGCACTGCCTTTCGCACAGATTCTCCCTCCTTCTGTTTGAATTTATGGATTTATGAGACTGTATTATGAGCTATCCCCCTTTGTGAGAATTCCTCAATAAACTCGTCAAAAACCTCCTCCATAGACTCAAAATCTCTATGCTCCACAGAATCAAACCAAGTGGTTGCATCCTCTTTTAGGGTAAGTCCAAACCCTGCAAATTGAGTAGAAACATCCAAAAATTCTTCAGCTCTAATTACAAGCACGAAGGCTGCTACATGATCCCTAGGATCTCTGTTTCCCGAGTATTTCTTGTTTACCCATTTTTGCACCTGAGAAGGTCTAATTCTACGATGGTCTACAAATCTCATCATTGGTTCTCCTCGTCCTCCTTGATATGCCTCTTCTGGCCTTGGTAGTGGGAGGGTTCCTCTCCCAGAGGTGCTCCTAAGCCATAATTTCTGACGGTTCTTGCAAGAGGTGGTTCATCTCTCCGAACTCGTTCTCTTTGTTCTCGTTCTATGGGTTGTCTTCCGGGCTCTGCCGACTCTTGAGTTTTTGGCTTACTCTCGCCTTGGTAATGTGAATGGAGTGGTGGTTCTTGTAAATCTCTTAGCCCTCGTATGGCTAGATAACCACCTTTGTTTAGGTCTTGTTCGGATGTTGCATTTTGTTGAAGCCATGCCTGCAATGATGATTGGGTTGCTTGTTGGTTCTGATTGTTGAAAGTCTGCTGCCGGTTAGAATGTGATGTTGCATCGTACTCTTGTGAAAATGGATTTGTAGACTTGCTAGGGGTATAGGTGGACCTCGGTACTTCTTTGGGGGCATATGTTGATGTTTCTGGAACTGTTGCCTTATCTACCTCCTCTGGCAAAATTCGTTTGTATTCTCGCCCCTACCTGTCAACAAAAATGATATCCTTTCCCATGGCAATTTCATAGGAGAACAAGTAAAGAAACTTGTCATCGCTCAATTCATTTGGGTAGGGTTCTTTGCATCAAAAACAACAGACTACTCCCTCGCTCTCATGCTTGTAAATTCCCACATTCTCATTATAGGTAGAGACTCTGATTGTTTTTTTATCATACAGAAAATGAGCTCCAGGTCGATAAATTTTAGGAGGCGGCTCTTGAGTTTTCGAGACCATTTTTCCTTTTCCCACATTATCTTCATACATGTTGTAATCCTCAGGATTCCTAACTATCAGATAGTGGTTCCCCTTTTCATCTCGGAATCTAATCATCGGAATCTAATCATCATAGACTTGAATTATCTCCAGTCTCTGAGAAGGCCATTCCTCTATACAAATACACTTGCGTCCCCGATAGTCAAAATAAACTAGAACTTCCCGAGAGTTTGTTCCTTCTAAGAAGATTATAGTGAACTTGGCCTTGTTCAAAGGGTTTTGGCAGGTACTTCCTCCTTGCATTGGTCCTTCAATGGTGAAGCCTCCTCGATGTTGACTACCCAACATGAAGAAGGACTTGTCTGATGAAGTGTCAGTATCACTACCTTCCTCAATGATTGGGGCTACTGGATCTAGCCTTGCCTGAGTTACACTCTCCTCAGTGGATACTAAGCTACCCTGATCATATGCCACATTTTGGTCTCTCAAAATGTGTCTTCCTGATCTTAAATTCATCAAACTTAGCAATGCAATTTATCACAAATCCAACCACTCACCTGGCAAAGGATCAGTTTATGCACAACTTCTTGCTTTGCTGCCGAATATACCTGTACACAAGCGTTTAATTTCGGCAATCGAATCAAAGAATTTAACTGCTAGAGGTGGTCTTAGTAATGATTGGTATAACTGGAGTGTTAGTCCCAACCACTATTGTACTCTATACACTTCTTATGTTCTTGATTAGGTCCACTAATCTTGAATTGTACACCACCTACATGTTTGTCAGTCTAGAGGTAACATCTTAATTCTCGTCTTTGCTTCGTAAATAGGTCAAACAAAGTCCAATTTCACTTCTAAAAGAAGTTCTGGGACCCTTAAGTCAATTAGAATCTCCTAGTATGTCCACAGTTTAATAGTGTCCTAAAAATGACCCTGTAGACATCCTACACGTAGGATGTCTTTTTTGCTATGTTTCAGATAAAATTTGCAAGGTAGCTTTCCCTTGATGTGTTGAGCTCACAGCTGTTCTCACTTTTTGGTTTGGACACCTATAAGCTGGTCAACTGATCAGAAATCTGTTCTAGAAGCCTAATGTCCGTTCTAATGAATTCACCAGTCAAATCAACTCCAAAATTGGACCAAACTTGAGTACGAGGTTTGTCCAAGGCTATATCAGAGCCTGGTATGTCTCAAATATAATTTTGGGCCTTGTAATCATGCATTAGACATACTACACGTAGGATGTCTTTTGCATCAGAATTTAACCCAACTTAGCCCACAACGTTTCCTTGATGTGCTGAGCTCACTGGTGTGTTTAGATTTGTGTTTGAATGTCAAAAGACCCCAAACTTAGCTATTCTAGCCTTTTTTTCTGTCAAAAATGCTAAAGTCTGCTTAAACCCCAATTTTCTCACCCAATTGAGATGAAACCTTTCACATGGACTCAATAAATCATGTAGATCATGCACATGAAGACATCCTATGGTCTTGGTCTCAAAATTATGCCTTGGCACAATTTGGGTAGGATGTCTAGCAATTCCTGTCTTTTGGCCACAATCTGTCAAGATATGGTCAATCTTCCACTTTCCAAGTGAAAATAGGGTAAAACCTACCTTCTAAACACTCTTGTCAACTCAGATTCTCAAAATTCCTGCCAGATCACCCTGTAGACATACTACATGTAGGATGTCTACTGTCTTAGAATTTAATTTTTCTCTGTCTGTGGGCTTCCCTATGCTCAGTAGATCTCTCAGCAATAATCACAGAAACTTTCGGACTTCAATTCAGCTTCTAAACAAAATTCACAGTCTTTTATAGTTCTTTGATGAGCCTAACAGCAAATATAACATGCATGAAGTGCTCCATATCATAAATCATGATGTCCTACTTACCCTACTCCTACTCGTCATGTGAGATGGTGATTTTGTTGTCTCGGTTGCTTCCTGACCTCCCACAGACTCTCAAGCTATCTTCTCACCGCATCTACCACTCCAACTCCTACTCTCCACTCCACAACCTAACTCCTATCTAACACTACCTAAGACGGACGATCCAGGCTAGCCATATGCTTCCTAGACTCCTCCTAAGATCTAGAGAGTCCACCACCCTCTAATCCTATCTAAATGTAACATAAGACTCTGGCCAACCAGAGAATCCCTATCCTCAAGGATTAGTCTCGGTCACCTACCTAAGGTTTTCGTCCGTGGCAGCGACGCCAATGTTGGCGGATACGCCACAACGGACGTCAGTACAACGAGAACTCACCTAACAAGAATTGTCAGCTAAAGACAAAGCTCGACCCCGCAGGCGCATGGAAGCAAGCATAGGGTGTCAACCTATACTTGACCGACTGTTGACTACTTCCTACAGAGGTCTCTACTCAATGTCTAAGTTACAGCCTACTATTGTGCACATTAGGAGATTTTCTCCAATGCTTCCATGAGCCAAATGCCCATTAGACGTTCTTGAAACGCTACAAAACTTGAGGGATATCCTATTAACACCAATAGGCCATTCTCCCTAAGGTCCATGACCCAAAACCCTACCCAAAAACACCCGGTGCAGAATCACGTAGGATGTCTGACAGGTTTTTGCAAGTCGACGTTTCTGAAAACTAAGGTGCCTAATGTGTAGCTCTACTCAATACGAATGCATGGATATGCTGAAATGCGAAAACAAACACCGTTTGCTTATCGAATCCCTAGAAATAGCTCGCAGGTCAATCTCGCGAAGCCGGGTCGTACACGTGAAATGTGGGTATTGGCGCGTAGCTCTCTCCGAGGATAGCACGCGGCACTTCTCCGTACTCGATTCCGACCGCCAGTGTGCGCGTAGCGTCAAGATAAGCTCTCACTCTCTCTCATACATAGAATACGCTTCTCACAGACACTTCATAGAATGAACAGGGGTTTTTTCATTAAGGTTAAAATTTGGTATATATACCTTCCAAATACAAATCCTCATGTTCCAAAGTGAAATCCTACTCAATCTAATGGCCAAAAATAATATACAAAATTGGAAACTTCTGCAAGCCCCAATATTTACAAGTGAAATTATAGGTTTTCTTAATCAGAGAATGACTACATAGGATTTCCTTCTTTTCTCATTTCGTCAGTCTTCAGTTGAGTGTGGCCGCCAGTCTTCAGCTAACACATAATTGATAGAAAAATCCACAAATCTTTAGCTAAAAATCATACACTCCTTCAATTTACTCCTATAAAATATATCCACAAGGCTAGCAATAGATTGAGCAACTGGGCACACAAAGTCATCCTGTCACGATTAAAACCTATTTTGATTTGCAATGCGGATACCTTAAAAGCCTGTAATGACATCCACCACCAGCTAGTAGCTGCTTTTTGTAGAAATGGGTTTGAAAACGCAAAATTATGAAGATTGATCAAGGAGACCCTGCAGGGCTATTGCTCCTCTAATTTTACTTGTGATCCCAAGGTACTCTTGCACCATCTGTCTCTCAAATGATGGGCACTAGGACCCCCAAGAGAGGGGTCCTAGTGCCCCCTCTCTGTCCCTAGTGTGGGATTGGATGGATGGGCTTATGCACTGATATTTTGAGAAATCCTCTTTGTCCATATGATACTCCTCCTAAGATATTGATTCCCATTAACAAAAAATGAAAAGGCCTGAAAGGCTTCAGGTTTTATCATCTCCTGCACGTCTAAAACATGTGGGGAGGCATCATTTATGGGCACGATGAGAAAAATATCCCACTACTTGGCAGATATGACCTGCAGATATATGGTTTCACCTGCACGCGATAGCCCCCAAAAAAAAACGTCTTCTGGTTCGGCTTGGTTGAGATGTGGCTCCACTCCGCCACCACATTTTTCATGCATAGCCATGGCTTTAAAAGAGGTCATCTTTTCGGACTTGGTGCAAGCATAGACATACTACCTACAGGTGCTCGTGCATGATAGCAATACTCTTGGCTTCACAAAGAAACTATTGGGTCCTTTTTCCTACATCTAACATAACCCAATAGCTATGGAGAACACTACTCAGATGCCAACTTCCTACTATAAGGATTTTAATCTGCATGGTATTTTTGGTTGACATCTATAACATGTGGGCTTCTTTTGTGACACCTGTCTTCCTCTAACTAACATACATTTCCTTTGTTGGCTGTGATGGTGACAACAACAGGTATAGAGGAAACCCTTACCTTAAATGCTTCTTCAAAGTGATTTCACTATAGTTTGTTGATGGCATGCCTATGTATCATGATCAATATTTAAAGATTTTTCTTCTCATAAACCACAAATGGTATTCTTTTTTCCGTATGTTGCCTACTCAAAGAGCCTTGGTCTCTTGTAGCCTCTACACACACACACACACACACACACACACACACACACACACACACACACACACACACATTGTCACAACAACTGACCATGATAGCATCTAAAGGGGTTCCGATTGTGATCTAAATCACTTTATCTGACTAAAAACTGTGACATCTAACTGTATGCACTCAATTTAGACTTAAGCTGCTGCCATATGGAAGTTTACCATATGATTTACTATACACCTCCTGTATTCACAAACAACCTTCTCATAGCATAATGATATCCACCTTGGGTAGGAATACTTTGAAATGTTATTTGATTTCAGTGTTGCTAGCCTACTATGCTACCTTGATTAGCATGGTTGAATGTGTACCACTAAAATCCTAACTCAGTGGGAGCTTTCCCTTGTGGATTAACCCTTAGAATAAGGAATCAGTGGGAACTATCCCTTGAGGTGCTAACCTTAAATGGTAAATAGTTTTTTATAAAAAAATTCCCTTCCTTTTATGGCTCCTCCTAGCATAACACCGCCGCGAGGCTTTTCCTGTTGCCATTTTTCCCCTTCCCTCCTTTCACTCAACAGGCTCCACGAGTGGTGCTGGGCCTTTCTGATGATGTTGGTGGCTTGGCCAGGCTTGTAGCTCGTCTTTTTCATAATTACTCCTCATCTTTAGGGCCCGCTCATGATCTGGATGGGATTGCTCGCATAACTACGGTGTCTGCAGCCTCTTCCACTATATAAGGTGAGGGGAACTCCCTCACTTAGACTTGGTGTAGACGGGATTAGGTATGTTTGATGCTTGGCTTCACAATAATCTGCTGCTATGATGATGGCTTCACTTCAAAGGTTTTCTTCACCGCCATTAATGTTTACTGAGCATTCTACCACAATGGATTTTTTAGTCTTTTACTAATGTTAATAGAAGGTGTACATGATCCGATGTTGCAGGGTTTTGGAGTAAAACTCTAAATCGAACATTTCTGCTCTAAAATTTTGGGCAGAGCCTGGTACTATTTACATACTTACTCGCTCTAGTTTTTTGTTGCTTGACAAAAAAGTGGCATCACTTCTATAGGTTACTGATCAGGTTGTTACCTAAATGTGGTATACTATTGTAATATGGGGAAACTAATCTAACTGATCACTGGTTGATACTCTGAAATATTATGAGATGGTTCATATTCTGGTGGGTTATGAGGAGATCCAAGGAAACTTATCATGGAAACTTTTGAAAAATTGATGTTTCTTTGCATTAAAATTGATACTTATGGGGTGAGAATGGTGCCATTGCTATTTATGCTGCCAAAATCTGAATTTAGAATATTGCAGTTGTTTTTCTGGGTATGATATATTCAATTTGCAAAAAATCTGGAACATTGGTGCTTTGGCTCTGGCTCTAGCTAGCACTTCCCTGACACTTCTCTTACTCTGGCAAACTCTTCTCTAAACTGTTAGATCCTTTCACTTCTTACTGGCCTCTATGGTTTTGCAGGATTATAACATGGTTTGGCTTCATACATAATCTGGTTTTCATTAAAAAAAAAAAGCATTGGCTTAATTTTTGATTTTGCCTTGTGAAGTATTGGTCTGGGATTTTTTTCTCTACAACCTGTGTATGGTATGGCATGGGGATAGGCTACTTGCATTAAAAAAACACTAAACATTCAGATTGATACTTAGTCTATTAGCTTAAAATTGGTTCTTTTTTTACTACATCTGGTTGGCCAGCTCTGGCTCTGGCTCTGGCTGGCACTTCTTTGGCTATGGCTAATACTGCTCTGAGCTGTGTGTATTTTTTGCAAGATCCTCTCACTTTTTTGTGATAACCTTGCTGGACTTTGTCTTGCTTGCTTGGAGGCGATAAAGTTAAAACATACCATTGATTACTGGATTAATACCTTTAATCTGGTCCAGGTTTGATAAATCCGGATATACAAAAATCTCTATACTAAGCAGGGGATACTGGTCCTTTTTTCCACTACATTTGGTCTTCTAATCTGGTTGGAATCTTTCTGGCCAACTATGGCTTCAAATCTAGATAAAGATACTTTGGTCCTGCTCACTAAAGGTTGAGTAAAAATCTATCTAAAAACTTTTGTTGTTATACCTTATTGATGATTCGTTGTGGCACTAATTAAGGGATGACTTGAAAGTGTTTTTTACCATTGAGAATGAGATCCACTTTTCTGACTCTGACTGATACTTCTTGGGCAATTCAATCTAGCTGTTGTTTTGATACCAATCTCTTTATGATACTTAAATGGGTGATGATAGGTAAGCAGGCATATGGCAAGAGATTACTCGTTTAAGTAAGGTTTTTGTTGGCTGACCTAAACCTGGGTTTTTTTCATACAATGCTTAAACCAAGGAAATTACATAAGATGATATGGAGTTGTCGACTTCCTCTCACAGTAAAAGATGATATGGAGTTGTCGACTTCCTCTCACAGTAAAAGGTTATTTTAACATATGAAGCAATTTTGGTAGGATTACTTTGTATAGGACAGTAGCTAGTCTAATTTTTTCTAAAGTTTGACATGGATAACAACTAATAGGTTCTTCGAAGCCTGCCATACGTAGCCAAGTCTAACATATGTTGTCTTGACTATATGGATGCAGGTGAGAACTCTATCTTGGCTTAAAAATGGTTTAGCTTGCTGCAATTCGACTTTGAAAACACTTAATGATTCAACTGGGATAGTTCTGATACCCTTGTATAAACTCATTTGGAATGATACTTCATTCTTATTATGATTACAATTATGAATCAAAGACTGAGTTGTTTCTGTACTAATATTTGCCCAAACATCTTTAGCCAATCGTCTTTTGAACGTCTTGTTCCTTGGTGTGTATTTATTAAAATTAAAATACCTCTACACACACACACACACACCTAAACACCAGGCCCTCCTAGGCAGCTCGATGGACCAGGATGCTGGCTTTGGATTCTTCTTGTCTATAGGCTTGGATTGACCCACTGTCTATAATTCCTTGACTGGTTGACAAATGTTAGGAGGTCTTTCCTTGACTATAGACTGGATTCCTACTCACGACTATGGTAGTCTTTATGGCTCTGTCGGTTTTAAGTAGCAAGTTAATCCAATTCTACTTACCTATGCTTTTGCAAATTGTATTTTTACAGTTACAAGTTCATTCTACCTATTACTCATATGTTGACTTTTTGGAACAAGAGGACAAGCTTGACGTATATCATCCAACGGCTACTCAATGACAACCATACTTATTTCAAACTGGCTGACAAAGCCTTAAAACTCCTACAGGAGTAATGTCTCCCTTGAGGACTATATCTGATATTGTACAAACATTTCTTCCCTCTTCAAGGTCACTCCTACTTAGCTCTTCTATGCTAAAGAAATTCAAAAACTCATCTTTTTGATGAGGCAATAGGCCCATTTCTTCCCTCTTCAAGGTCACTCCTACTTAGCTCTTCTATGCTAAAGAAATTCAAAAACTCATCTTTTTGATGAGGCAGTAGGCCCATACACAATGGGCCTACTGCCTAAACCCATTGTGTATGGCACGTGCGATAGGGCGGGTACACACACACACACACACACACACACACACACACACACACACACACACACACACACACACACACACAGACTTTGTCACAACAACTAACCATGATAGCATCTAAAGGGGTTCTGATTGTGATCTGAATCACTTTATCTGAATAAAAACTGTGACATCTAACTATATGCACTCAATTTAGACTTAAGCTGCTGCCATATGGAAGTTTACCATATGCTTTACTATACACCTCCTCTATTGACAAGCAGCCTTCTCATAGCATAATGATCTCCACCTTGGGTAGGAATACTCTGAAATGTTATTTGATTTCAGTGTTGCTGGCCTACTATGCTATCTTTATTAGCATGGCTGAATGTGTACCACTAAAAGCCTAACTCAATGGGAGCTTTCCCTTGTGGATTTAACCCTTAGAATAAGGAATCCGTGGGAACTATCCCTTGAGGTGCTAACCTTGAAAAGTTAAATAGTTTTTAATGAAAAAATCCCCTTCCTTTTATGGCTCCTCCTGGCATAACACCGCCACGAGGCTTTTCCTATCGCCATTTTTCCCCTTCCCTCCTTTCACTCAACACGCTCCACGAGTGGTGCTTCCCTTTCTGATGCTGTTGGTGTTGACCAAGGTTTCAGCTCATCTTTTTCATAATTATTCCTCATCTTTAGGGCCCACTCACCATCTCGATGGGATTTCTTGCATAACTGCGGCGTCTACAGCCTCTTCCACTATTTAAGGTGAGGGAAACTCCCTCACCTAGACTTGGTGTAGACGGGGTTAAGTCTGTTTGATGATTGGATTCACAATAATCTGATATTGTGATGATGGCTTCACTTCAAAGGTTTTATTCACCGCCATTAATGTTCACTGAGCATTCTACCACAATGGCTTTTTTTAGTCTTTACTTAATGTTAATAAAAGGTATACTTGATCCGATGTTGCAGGGTTTTGGAGTAAAACTGTATATCGAACATTTTTGCTCTAAAATTTTGGGTAGAACTGTACATTTGTGATTTTCTTTAGCTAAATCATATGTTTGATAAACTAAGCACTGTTAATTGCACATCAACTGATGGTTTCTTTTTGCTTCCTACCTGGTACTGTTTACATACTTACTCACTCTAGTTTTTTGTTGCTTGACAAAAAAGTGGCATCAATTCTATAGGTTACTGATCAGGTTGTTACCTAAATGTGGTATACTATGGTAATATGGGGAAACTGATCTAACTGATCACTGGTTAATACTTTGAAATATTACTAGATGGTTCATATTTTGGTTGGTTATGAGGAGATTCAAGAAAACTTATCATGGAAACTTTTGAAAAATTGGTGTTTCTTTGCATTAAAATTGATAGTTATGGTGAGAATAGTGGCATTGCTAGTTATGCTGCCAAAATCTGAATTTGGAATATTGCAGTTGTTTTTTTGTGTATGATATATTCAATTGCAGAAAATCTGAAACATTGGTGCTCTGGCTATGGATGTGGCTCTAGCTCTGGCTGGCACTTCTCTGACACTTCTTTTACTCTGGCAAATTCTTCTCTAAACTGTTGCTAGATCCTTTCACTTCCTACTGGCCTCTATGGTTTTGTAGGATTATAACATGGTTTGGCTTTTTCCTGGTTTGGCTTCATACATAATCTAGTTTTCATAAAAAAAGCATTGGCTTAATTTCTGATCTGGCCTTGTGAAGTACTGATCTGGTTTTTTTTGCTCTACCACCTGTGTATGGTATGACATGGGGGGAGGCTACTTGCATTAACGAAACACTAAACATTCAGCTTGATACTTAGTCTATTAGCTTAAAATTGGTTCGTTTTTTACTACATCTGGTTGGCCAGTTCTGGCTCTGGCTATGGCTGGCACTTCTCTAGCTCTGGTTAATACTGCTCTGAGCTGTGTTTTTTCTTTTTGCAAGATCCTCTCACTTTTTTGTGCTGACCTTGCTGGACTTTGTCTTGCTTGCCTTGAGGTGATAAATGTAAAACATACCACTGATTACTGGATTAATACCTTTAATCTGGTCTAGGTTTGACAAATCTGGATATACAAAAATCTCTATACTAAGCAGGGGATAATGGTCCTTTTTTTCACTACATCTGGTCTTCTAATCCCACTCTCTACTTATGGATAATGATCTGGTGCTTTAGATACCTAAGTTTGTTATGATATTATGATTTGGGGGAGATTGTTTTGACTTACAAATCTGACCTTCACCTATTGCTTGGATGTCGGGCTTAGATCTGGTTTTTCACATACAATTTCCACTACAGCTAATGAATATTGATATGGTATGGTTTGAGTATAATTGGTTGTAGCCAGATTTTGTACCTTCAGCTTGATACTTAGATTTTCGGCTTAATACTGGTCCTTTTTCACTACATCTAGTTGGAATTTTTCTGGCCAACTATGGCTTAAAATCTGGATAAAGATACTTGGGGCCTGCTCACTAAAGGCTGAGTAAAAATCTATCTAAAAACTTTTGTTGTTATACCTTAATGATGGTTCATTGTGGCACTAATTAAGGGATGACTTGAAAGTGTTTTTTACCATTGAGAATGAGCTCCACTTTTCTTACTCTGACTGATACTTCCTGGGCAGTTCAATCTAGCTGCTGTTTTGATACCAATCTCTTTATGATACTTAAATGGGTGCTGATGGGTAAGCAGGCCTATGGCAGGAGATTACTCATTTAACTAAGGTTTCTGTTGGCTGACCTAAACCTGGGTGTTTTTCATAAAATGCTTAAACTAAGGAAATTACATAAGATGATATGGAGTTGTCGACTTCCCTCTCACAGTAAAAGGATGTTTTACCATATGAAGCAATTTTGGTAGGATTACTTTGTATAGGACAGTAGCTAGTCTAATTTTTTTAAGTTTGACATGGATAACAACTGATAGGTTCTCTGAAGCCTGCCATACATAGCCAAGTCTAACATATCTATTGTCTTGACTATATGGATGCAGGCAAGAACTCTATCTTGGCTTAGAAATGGTTAAGCTTGCTGCAGTCTGGACTTTGAAAACACTTGATGATTCAACTCGGATAGTTCTGATACCCTTGTATAAACTCATTTGGAATGATACTTCATTCTTATTATGATGTATAGTTATCAATCAAAGACTGAGTTGTTTCTGACTATCGTTACCTAAACATCTTTAGCTAGTCGTCTTTTGAACGTCTTGTTCCTTGGCTTGTATTTATTAAAATTAAAACAGCTACACACACACACACACCTAAACACCAGGCCATCCCACGCAACTGGGTGGACCGGGAAACTGGCTTTGGATTCTTCTTGTCTATAGGCTTGGATTGACTGGTTGACAGGTGTTAGGAGGTCTTTCCTTGACTAGAAACTGGATTCCTACTTACAACTTGTTTAAGGCACAGACATTCAGAATAGACAAAGCACATAAATTAGAATGGAACTGGAACTGAAACAGAACACAGAAATTGACAATTGACTACATCCGCCATAACTTCCGCCTTCACATTCCCAAGAAGATACTGATCGACAGTTACATCATTCGATAAGACTAATGGGCAACGCCCTTTTCCAAGACACCTCTTGGAATCCCAAAAGTACAAAAGTTGATGTTCCAAATTCCACTAAGGTAAAACATCCA
Source organism: Adiantum capillus-veneris (assembly GCF_014529385.1). Lineage (NCBI taxonomy): Eukaryota > Viridiplantae > Streptophyta > Polypodiopsida > Polypodiales > Pteridaceae > Adiantum > Adiantum capillus-veneris. Next base: position 10,425,119 of record NC_140936.1, on the reverse strand, counting down.
AAATTCCCTAGGCTTAACACCTGGCACAGCCCGGTGGCTAGAGCCATAGGCTGACCTGGACCCACAATCCCTTGATCAAGTAATCTGCTCCCCAGCAACTCCTTCTGCATCTGTCTCTACAACCTTTTCTGCCAAAAATCCGGATCCGCTTGCTTTTCCACATCCGATTCCGCCTGCTTTTCCACTTTCGATTCCACTCTACCTGCCAAAATCCGATCTGGTTCCAAAACGCCACTGCTCAACTCCGCCTTCCACTTACTCAGACCCCATGCACTTACTTCAATTCCCTTGCTTTTATTCTTCAACTCCTCCATCTCTACAACCAACCTCTCATTCTCCATCTTCAATGCCTCATTTTCCCTCCTAATGATCTCCTTTCCAGCTTGCTGAAACCAATTCTTGAAGCGGTCTGTCGACACTTCCATATGCTCCCTCCAAAGCCTAGTTGATGTATTCCACATCTCCTTCGCATATTCCAGCACTTCCTGCTTCAAGGCATCCGCATCCGAATCAGCTACTAAGAGACCTCATCCCTGACATCAGCTTTCCCTTAACATTTTCATAAAACATTTCGCCTGTCTTCTCCTTAACAGTCAGTGAACTGCGACGTTCGCACACTTGGATGTGATCTCCAACACTTCTCACCACCTTAATCTTATAATGATGAATTTTCACCTCGATTCGGGCACGCCATGCAAGATTCGCCCAAAAAATATTCGTCCTTTATAACATTTAACGGCCTAATAACTTGTGTGTAGCGGAAATTAGCATGAACATAGTGGGCATTTCATTAGAATAGATTCCTAATGAGAATTACAAGAGTGCTTGGGTGGAGAGAGCAACAAAAAACATAACACCTAGTTAGATAGCATCAACAATACTTTCAAAAGAGAGAGAAATTAAGCTATTGACAACAGTTGAGGACCGGATTTGCATGGAGCCGGTCCCCCCTCCAAAAGGATTTGTATTATGGTTTCTCCCATCAAGAGAGACATTGTACAATACAATTCTTTGTGTTCCTTCAAGACTAGCTAGTGCAATGAAGATGAAAGCTTCATGCACTAAGCAAAACACTTAGCAAACACGACATCAATTATCCCCGGTCTCAGACCCAAGACCTCACACACCTTCGAAGATGGTGAGAGCTAGCAGGGTATGAGAGTAGATTGAGAGGAAGAAGGAGTATCTTACGAGAAAGATGTACATCTCCTCACATAATCACTCATATTAGCATAGCTTAGCTTAGTAATTAGCATGGTAGAGGAGATGAGCATGCATTGAAGCTTGGCTCTTGGTTGGATTTGCATCGACATGCCAAGAGTGTGTTGATGTAGGCTTCTATCTCACAAGCTTCGAGTAGGTGATGAGCTCTCCATTAAAGCTTGGGAAGAGATAGTGTTCTCTTTCTTCACACATGAGATTGTGTGAGTGTGTGTGTGATAATGCCTTGCAAAAATCAGCCCCCTCTCTCTCTCTTGGGCGAGCCCTCTTGCTATTTGCTCTTGCTTTTCCTCCATTGGACCTCCCTAAGTCAAGCCAATGGCTATTAAGCAGCATAAGTGATAGCCTTCTGACATGTGTCCCCCTTTCCCCTTTTGTGAGAGCTTAATCAATTAAACTTAATTGATTTAAATGAATTATATCCCCATTGGACCTTTCCCCATTCTGACCAATAGGAATTAAGTAGCCCATTGGGCTGCTCAATTCCTATTGGACCCCTTCACGGGCTGTCCAATTCCTATTGGACCCCTTCACGGGCTATCCAATAATCATCCAGGAGACTTAATTTTCATTGGTTCTTTTTATTAAGTGTTTTAAAATTAATTAGGCTAAATTTACTCTAGCCTAACTCATTGGTCCACTTCAAGGGCCATCCAATAGGAATTGGGCACACCTTGTGGGCATCTGGGCTAGGGAGCTGACATGTGTCCCTCATTCCCTTTGTGTAAAGGGAGCTTGTGTGTGTGTGTGTGGATTTCTCTCTCATCCCCTACTTGCTAGGCTCGCCCCCTCCTATGTAGGGATATGCAAGACTTTTTTGGTCACACACAAAGCATCCAATTCCTTAAGGTTGACCTTTGGACATAACCTTTGAATTTTGGAACCTTAGCATTTTGGAAGTCTTAATGGGCTGAACCTTAGGATCTTTTTAGCCCATTGTTTCACATGGCTCTTTTGCAGATGGGGCCCCCTTTGGATCCCTACTGTGGCCAGTCTGCTAGCTTAACCAATATTCTATCTTTTTCTCCCGTGGCACTTCCCCATATTAAATGATCAGTTTAACATGAGAAAATCATTTAGGAGAATTAGATATTGATTATTATGACATCCTTAAATGAGTCACATCAGCACTGAGCGAGCTTTTAGCCTTAAAGTGAGTACCCCCACTAATGAGTACCCCTTGACCCTTTTGCCCAATTCCATTCCTCTGAATTTCCTCTTTCTGGACTTCCAATCCCACAGTCCGAATTCCAACATCCAGTCCGCCATTCGAATTCCGAATAACAGATCCCTTTACATGTTGAACATACTTTGACATTAAATCTGCATTCTACTGAACATCCTCTACTTCAACGTTTACATCATCTGCTTGACTCCCAAATTGACAAATGGCTTGACAATCGCCATGATAAAATTCAGCTCCATCTACATTTCCAAAGATGACTTCATCATTTGCTGCAATATCTTTAGCTTTCCGCAACATCCACTGTGAAATTTCAAGGACTTTTAATATCTGAATTTGCATCTGCATTTTCGCCTGAATCTGAATTCCAATCTGAATCTGAATCTCACTTGGAATATGAATCTAAACCAAAATCTGGCACTTGGGATATTCCTCTTCATGTCCCTTATACAACAGTGCCCTATCAACTCCTACATATTTGTTCTGATTTTGTCCAATCCAAGAAGAAATGATGTTGTTAATCCCCACTGAGTATGGATGTCATCCTCCTTGTGACACTGATTGTCATACCTCCTCATCAAGCTTTCCACGGCTTCCATTAAAATTTGCATCTGAATTGGTCTTTGCATCCACAATTGCAGTTGAATCCAAATCCAAAATTGAGACTGGATCTGAATTGAAATCTGAATTTGAGTTTGAATCACATTCGGCATCTTCAAAAATTTGACTTGCTTTATCAAATGAAAATTTTGCCTCAATATCTCTTCATATCCATCTATATGAAACTGCCGCAATATGGAATGCCACCTCCAACTTCCAATATGAATATCATCATCCTCAATCTCCTCCGTTATGCTGCTATCGTCTTCTGGTCCTTGCTGCAATTGTTGCTTGGCTCTTTTGACATCCTCTTTTGACATTTGCTTTGAAGTCCGCTTGAAATGACAAAATTCAGCCTTGATATCCACATTAGCATGCACATCTTCCATTTGCTGCTGACAACTCTCCTCTTCAAATGTATGTGAATTCCCAATGAGCATGACACTTCGATCAGTCGAAAAGGAATAATCCTCCTGTGCTTCATGGACACACTTTTGTGGTAGGATAGAGGTAACCAGGGTTTCTGCCAGGCTCTGTTCCCTGACCTCATGTTGCTCCTCCTTACCTTGCTGCCTTTTATCCTGCTGATATTGTTGATCCTCCACATGGTCTTCTTTCCGACTTCCCACGTGCATTTTCTGAGCTACCACCCATTGATTTTCTGATTGAAACTGCTGTGTACATTGTTGGGATACAATTTCCACAAGATTTGCTAACTGCATATTTCCATCAGTGGATCTTCGTGGTGACAATTCCTCCGAAACTGAGTTGTTCATTGTTGTTGTTGCAAATTCCTCCTGAGTACATCTGATTTTTGAAACTTGTTCTTGCTTTGACTCTTCATTTGTAATCCTACATACATTCTCAATTGAACCCAAAAATAAATCAATCACCTCTTCTTCTTCATTCCTCTCTCTATCCATCACCTCTCCGTTCATCCGACTATCCACCTGTCCATTCCTCACATTATCCGCCTCTTCAAATGGTCTTTGATTTTCGTGAAAAACATCCTCAATATGTATGATTTGCTTCTCCTCTGAATAATAAATCTCAATGACAAGTGACAACACCGACATCAATTTCAGCAATGGATATTCCGTCTCCACTCTATGAGCACACTCAATGGTAGGATAGCGGTATCTATGGGCATTATTAGGCTCTCTTGACCAACCTCCTTTTGCACCTCCTTCTCCTCCACCTTTGGTATCCCCACATGATGGATGTCCGTCTCCAAGCCAACCCATCCATCATCATCATCACTTAATTCATCTTTGAACTCAGCCGCATATGCATCCCTCAATCTCTCACATGCTTCCTACAATTTTCTCAGCTCCTTCCTGTTGGAACATGATGTCCTCCTCTTTCCTTTATGATTAGTCAACCACTCATATGCCCTCTCTAAGTCATCCTCAAAATCTTCCAACTTATCCCATGCTACCTATGTCCCATCAACTGATGCTTTATGCATTCTTCGGCTAAATTTTTGAAGTTTTGAACACAGATCCACCATACACCACTTCCTACATGCATCTCCCTCTGAACACTCATCAAATGCACATGGGCAATCCTCCACTTCATGCTTCCGACTCATGCATACCTTGCATTTATTTCTCTTCTTCTTTTGACTCCCCATGGCGCTTATCCGCTAGAACTTTGACTTGAAATTTGGCTACTTTCTGACTTCCACATTTGCAACAGTTCTAATTCCAGATTCCGCAATTTGACTTCAAACTCTACAATAGTCATTCTGATTTGAATTCTGATTTTGCAAACTTATCTGATTTCTGATTCTGGTGGTACTCAACTTCTTGCACTTCCTCCTAGTGGAACTTGACTTTCATAACTCCCCCCTGGTGGAACTGATCCCCCAAAATTTCTTCTTGATGACCCTCAAAATCTCTGATAATAAATCTGGTTCATCTTCCACTTCTTCCTTGTGTTTGTCTCTTTGATAATCCTCTGGTACATCCAAATCATCTCGTCCAATCTGGATACGTGTCCTCTTTTGCTTCTTCTAGGGCAACATCTGAATTTTGATGACTTTCAAAAAATCAGCCCAACTCCATCAACGTGAATGTAACTGTCTTCTTCTAGAGCGCAAATAACTGCCCATACAGACTTGACCTATTTTGAAAGTCTTCTCTTCATTCAGTAACTACTTCCGTCTCTTCAGCACTCGCTCCCACAAGAGAAATCTAAATCTGTCCATGCTACGTCACACATACACCGTGATCGCCAAGTGTTTAAGGCACAGACATTCAGAATAGACAAAGCACAGAAATCAGAATGGAACTGGAACTGGAACTAGAATAGAACACAGAAATTGACAACAGACTAAATCCGCCAAAACTTTCGCCTTCACATTCCCCACAAGATACTGATCAACAATTACATCTTTCGATAAGGCTAATGGGCAACGCCCTTTCTCAAGACACCTCTTGGAATCCCAAAAGTACAAAAGTTGATATTCCGAATTCCACTAAGGTAAAACATCCAAAATTCCCTAGGCTTAACACAAATTGTAGTCTTTATGGCTCGATCAGTTTTAAGCAGCAGGTTAATCCAAGAGGACAAGCTTGACGTTTATCATCCAATGGCTACTCAATGACAACCATACTAATTTCAAACTGCCTCACAAATCCTTAAAACTCCTACAGGAATAATGTCTTCCTTGAGGACTATAGCTGATATTGTACAAAAATTGCTTCCCTCTTCAGGGTCACTCCACTTAGCTCTTCTATGTCAAAGAATTTTTAAAACTCATCTTTTTGATGAGGCGGTAGGCCCATACACAATGGTCCTACTGCCGAAACCCATGGTATGGCACCTGGGATAGGGCGGGTACACACACACACACACACACACACACACACACACATTAGTGGACCCTCCTACAAACAAATTGGACCTAGTGTAAAAGAGGAGCTTTTTTCTACACACACCTTGGATTTGTTTTCCTATGGAACTAAGGCTTAATGTGAGTGGTTTTAATATCATAAGGGAGATTTTTGTCTGCCAGAGAGGAAGTACAAAAAATCACTTTTACACACTTCCACTAGACCACTACGCTGACATGCAGCCTTGCATGATGGGTATTGAAGCAAGACTATATCAAATAAGGTGACCCTACCACCTCTCCCACGTCGCCCCTTGCTCCCACCACCCCAATCTGCGTGAAAAAACCACCCCCGCCTACTTTTTCAAAACTGGAAACTCTACATATCTATATGAAGGTTGCAGTGTGGGATGTTGAGAGCTTAAGTTTGTAGGACTTTGTGATTGGGCCATACTTCCCTAACCAATTCAATATGGAGCTCCCCAATCAGGTATGGTCTTTCATCATAGGATTACTTCCCCGTTAAATTTCTTGTCTTAAGCTATGGTGGACATCGATAACAAGTGTCCTTCATTAATGACACCTGCCTTCCATTCTCCTCTTTTGTTGTTGGCTGTGATGGTGGCAGGTAACATTTGAAGGACTTACCATATCTCACATGCAAGTGGTGTAATGGGATTGTTGTTTTTTCTTCCTTGATTGTACATTGCCCAAGTTACATGATAAATATACAATTGTTGGACTTTTTTATCTATAGATGATTGGTTGTTTTATGCTCTGATGGTTGAATTCCTCCTACACACACCAATGGTCTTGGCAGCCTCCCAAGCTGACCAAGATCGTTTGTTAAATTTATGAGCTTACATAACCTTTAATTCTCTTATTACAGGACGTTCCTAACTCCTAGCATGAGGATCTTATAAGGCTCGGCTATTCTGAGCAATTACTGCCGGTTGCATCCTTCATACAAGGCCTTCTTCTCTGTATCAGAGACCCTCTTTTCCATACTACTATCATTGAGCATGATTTGGCATGTCACAATTCTAGTGCAGGTTTTGAGAGTATGATTCTCTCTACTCTAGATGTACCAGCCTGGCTTTGCATCTATGCGTTAGCCAAGGAAAACCCGGCACTAGCTATTGACAAAATCAGAGAAATCAGTGCCAGTATCCCCAACATCACTAATGAGGATACCAGAGAAAGGAGGGAATGGTGGGAAGGGTCACCTTCTATTATGAGAAGATTTATGGAGATGCATGGGAAGACCCTCTAGTGAGACAAAAGAAGAAGGGCATGCTGCAGGATGTTCACTCTTTCACCACCCTCTAACCCCATGAGCAACCTAATACCTGACAAATTGGATGAGGAGGAACAAGCAGCAGTCAAGGAGGAATTTGTTGTTACAGCGGGCAGCTTTGGAAAGAGCTTCAAAACCTATGGAAGCATACATTGACCCTTTCATTCCACATAGACGATTGGAACCAATGTTACATGGTACTCATCAGAAAGTTTGGGGTTTTGGCAATTATGCCCTACTTGCCCCCATCAATGAGAAATTCCTGCTTACCCTTCTCAATGATAAGGACAAAGAGGAAGCAAGAATTGGCCTGTAGCAAATCCTCATGAAAAATTCTTCAAATATCATTGAACCCTATCTTATTGGATGCCCCTTCACCATGGCACAATTTGAGACACAAAGATGCCACCATCAATCTCGGGTGTGTCTTAGGAGTTAAAGGAGTTATATCCCTAACTGGGAGGGAACCTAGCTATACTACACAGCTATGGAACATTCACCACCCCTTCATCAAATGTGGGTGTGATTTCAATGGTGAAGGAGAGCAATGCAGAGATGGCAACGTTCTTTGGTTTGATCATGCTCTATGGCTAATAATGTTTAAAGTTGCTTCATTTTTTCTAGCTGACTCCTTGAAGAAATCCACCCTCAAATTCCTGAAATGGGTATCCATTGAAGGGCAAGAAGGAATCAAAGCACTTCTCATTCACCATATGTACAAATAAAGACTCAAAGTCTACATCAAGCAAGCTGCCTTATGTTAACCCTCACGGCTCACAGACACCCTATCACCTACGACGGACATTGTAACCTACGATGGACGTTGTATTATTTACTTGTAGAGTTAGGTACTGGGCTTGTCGGTGCAATAGGAAAAGGGTAAGATTGATCGCCGATGAGAGGCGCACTCTAACTAGAACATTCAAGGGATTAGTTGGCTAAGCATGGGCGCCCAAGTGTGAATGGGGTGAGCTCATATAAAAGTCAACTAAACCTAAAATTCACTCATTCTCTCATTTGTGCAATTGAAGAGTGCTCTTGCTCCATCTCCTTCTTCTTCTTCTTCATCTCTTTGTGTGTGTGTGTGTGAGAGAGAGAGAGAGAGTGAGAGAGGGAGAGAGAGGGAGTGTGTGGGCGATCGAGCATTATGAAGGCACGACGGCAGTGAAGCGGTTGAGCGCAGCGTAGCGGCGTCTCCTTCTTCTTCGTGGCGAGGAATCCTCCACGAAGCAAGCGTAGAGCGGTGAGTGACACACCATCGCCTTCTTTGAGCTTACTAGTTTAGGCTTGTTGTGTGCTTGGAGCCATTTGTGGCTCGCACACGGTGTATCGGCAAGTTCCTTGCATTGACACGTGCGACATACGCGCACATTTTTGGCGCCGTTGCCGGGGAATGCCATACATGAAGCTCGAGTAGCACTCTGTGCTTCTCCGTGGTGCAATTTCTATTGTAGGAAAGGTAAGGAAGGAGTGTGTGTGTGTTGAGAAGAGGGATTTGGTGTTATATTGTGTGTTTTTTTTGTTAATGGAGTTTTCAAAGGTTCTGTGTTTATTCTCTGTGTATTAAGGTACTTAGTTTTTTTTGTTAATGGAGATTTCAAAGGTTCTGTGTTTATTCTCTGTGTATTAAGGTAGTTAGTTTTTTGTGTACAATAAGTAGGAAGTAGATTAGTGAGAGTTAATAGAGTGTGTTAGTGTGTAAGAGTAGGTGTATTAGTTAGAAGTAGGTAGGTAGATAGAGTGTGTGTGTGCTCTCGCGCAAGCCGCGGCGACCTTATCCTTTTTTAAAAAAATTAAAAAAATTAAAAATTTTAAAAAAATTTAAAGGTAGGACCGAGATCGGGAATATCTCCCAGACCCAAGCCCAGACCCAAGCCCAGACCCAAGCCCAAGCTCACGCTCAGGCCTAGGCCTCAGTCGCCTTTTAAAAAAACGAATTTTAGCTTCACACGTAGCTAAAAATTGATTTTTTGAGGACCAACGGAACGTTAGATGCCCGAAAATTGTGTTGTAAAGCACACAGCGACCCTCTAAGTGATACGCTCGTTTCGAGCTATCACACACTTTAATAAAGAAAAAAATCAAACATTAAAAAACATTAAAAAAACATCAAAAATAAGAAAAAATCAAGTAGAAAACGGGGTGCAAAACACCCACAAAACAAAGCAAGTAACCTTTGAGGGTACTTGCCGACACTTGTAGGGCACCCATAGCACATGTATCTACGCTCTGGTCGTGTGCTAGAGTCCGAACAACTAGCTAGTGCTTCGATTTATGGGGGTACTCACTATCCTTCCACTCTAGGGTCTACGCCCTCGGCGGGGACCCAAGGTAGTGCAACCCAAGACCCAAATATAGCGGCTAGCGACTCTTCCTCTGACTACGATATTATGGAAGAGCATCTTACACAAAGCCCCGGGGGAACAAATGAAACCGTGCCTAGCTGGGCCCAAAAACCTGGAACTAGTGTTTTTAGCCGTTTGATGGAAACTTTTAGTAGAGCCACGCGCTCTGAACCTACGGCTAGTGAAGTAAACGAAGGGGGTGGGGAAGTAGAATCACCATTCACATCTCCTGTACACCCCACACTCCCTCAGAGTGTCCACGTGGACATTCTACCTACCTCATTTAATGAGGTCCCTACCGAGCTACCACCTTCCAAAGTCGCCTCTAAGGTAGCGGTGACTAAAAGTCAAAACACAGGAAGCAACATTGCATCCACCTCACGACAACCCTCTAGTACACCAAGTTTGGACGGGGTGTTTCTCAATGAAAATTGGGAATATGATCTACACACGGAGACTTTGACCGACCTATACATGGGCTACACATACCATGTGGGTTGGTTAGAAGTTGTACAATCCACATCTAGTGCCACTAGTCTAGAGGAACAACAACACATGATCTGCAATGTCATCCATAGGATTATCCAGTCCGAGAGGCAAAATCGAGGAATAAACATACCTTCGACGGGTCCTATGCAATTTTTAGACACGGGCAAAGGGAAACAACCCACTCTATCACAAATGGAGACTCTCCCAGTGAGCCCCATCGATCCCCCATATGTTGTTTCGCCAGGGGTCTCAATGCAATCTGAGCCCACAAGTGATAGCTTTACTTTTCCAAGTCTAGCTCATCTTTCCCTGGATGACACCACGGATACCATGCCTATCCCAATGATGGGCATGCCAAGAACCACACCATGGACCTCGTTTGTTAGTAAAGCACCGCTACATGGTAGCTCAATTCGTGCAATAGTACCTACAAGTGCGTACCAATCGTATGCACCTACGGGTCCAGGTACTCATGTAGTCCCTACCCCTCCCATTGTTTCAACTACCTATGCTCCACAACCACAATACACAAGTTCTTATTTTCATGGGACTATACTGGCTAGCATTAGCATGTCACATCCGACGTCTGCTATGCCTAGGGCCACTCATATGAACTATGGACCACCACATGGCACAACATCGTACCCAACGCGGAACCCAAGCGCTTCCTATGCGCCAAGCCCAATGCCAATACCTACTCCACATGTAGTCTCTGGAGCACCTCCACCCACGGTGCCTGCTCACTTAGGTGACTTGGCAACATTTGCTCAAGCTATTGGTCGATCTATTGCTGAGAATATGTGTAACACGCCTGATAGAGAGCCTAGAAGTAAGGCAGTACAAATAGCCAAGCTCACACAAAAATTTAGTGGAGACGAGGATGTGAGAAAGCATATCGAAGTGTTTGAACAAATATGCAATTCTCTAGGAGAACACAATGACCTACATAAGAGCAATGCTTTAAGCCTAACCTTAAGTGGAAAGGCTGGGGATTGGTATAGAACCCTAAGGGTGGAAGAAAAAACGATTTACCCTACTCTTAGGAGACTGTTCTTAAAAGAATACATACGAGAGGGAGTACTTTGGGGTGTAGCCTCTCAGCTCCAGAAAGCCCAACGAGAGGAAGGAGAGTCGGTGAGAGACTTTATAAGGCGCTTGAAGCATTTGAATTCTCGTTGTAATCCAAATGAGCGCTTCAACAATAACCAATTACTTGATAGATTCATTAGGGGATTACGGCATGAGGATATCTACAATGGCCTATTCATTAGAGGTATCACCACTTGGGAAGCAGTCACCACCAATGCGATCCAATTGGAGGATAATTTAATGATTCAAGGAGAAAGAGCCTCTGTTGAGCCTAAATCTATTAGCTCGCAAGCATCAGGGCATCAGCCAATGACCCTAAAGCCTATTGCTAAGGAGCCAAAGATATCTGAGATGACTTTAGCATATCTCACCAAGGCTATTCAAGAGAGTCTTAGCGACAATCGTGCTCCGCAAAACAATCATATGTATCCAAGAAGGGAGCAGCAATGGTGCTTAGTATGCTATGGACCGCATAGTACAAGTGAATGTCCTACTTTTAGAGTAAAATTCAATGGGAACTGCAATTCCTGTGGGAGGTATGGTCATCAAGCTAAGGATTGCATAGTATTTAAGCGTGGGATGGCCAATAGACCAACCTTAGCATGGACAGACACACCTCGAGTGCCTGCCTTGATGCCGGCTCCACCTCTTGAACAAACAGCACAACACATGGTCCCTAGGGCCCAAAATGTTGTTCAAACAACACCTTTACCACCTCCAATGCTAGGACCGCAACCACCACATCCGAGAATCACTTCTGTGAATCAAGTGGGTTGTGAGTCATCTATTTAGGCTATGAGGAAGATATAGATCCTAATATCGCCTATGGGATGGATGTGCTTGAATAAAGTCCACAATACTACATGGAGGACTATTGGCCGGGACAAGTCAAACGTGTATATCAAGTAGCTGCTCTTGTGGCAAGAGGCCAAAACATCAATTACACCGCTAAGAGACCACCTCTTCAATGCTATGAGTGTGGAGGTCCACATCATGTAGCCGAGTGTCCTATTAGGCTACAAAAGAACGCCACACTAATGCAAACCAATCAAGCGAGCACGTCTACAATGCCGATACTCATGTGTAATCGATGTGGCATAGATCATTTGATTGCCCAATGTCCAAATAATCCAAATGCACCGAAGATCACGCCATTAAACTTGATTAAAGTTACCGAGGAGCCATCACCAAGTACACCCGTGGTACCAGTAAACGTACTCACACGATCGATGCTCCAAAAACAAAATTATATTCTTGAGGAAAGAGACATGGCATCAATTGCCCAATCTCAAAAAAAGAAGAAAACACGAAGAAAGAGATCGCAAAAAGCAATGAAGTCAGACCCCAGTTCAAAGACCAACATAGGGACTGGTGATGACCCCGTATATATGAACGACGCTGAAGAAGATTCTGATTCAGGTGAAACCATGGAGACCAAAACGACCACTAACATAGAAACCAACAAGGAAGATGTTCATGAGCCACAATGGCCAGGATCCAAAAAGAAGATAGGAACTTACCCAAACCCTACAGAGGAGATTGAGCGAGTCAAGCAATTAAGGAGTTTGATAGAAGATACCCAAAGGGATCTAGAACCAGCACCTAGGATGATCCAGATTACAGACACCGTGTTCCCTACGCAACAACAACCTCACCAAGTCCATAGACCCTTGGACATACCTAGTGTCATCCAAGAAGAAAGTGACTTAAAGTCATGGGGAAGTGGGCGTACTCACGTCTTGATGGAAAGAATGTTTAGAGAGGGACTACCTGATCCTATCGAAGAAATGGAGATCCCATCTTCCCCACGTCAAGGGACTCAAGGCCAAAAGGTGCCATTAAACATTGCCAAATTGATGGATTTCATGTCTTCAGAAGTTAGAACCACCATCATGTCCAAACTATATAAAGACCCCGAGCTAGTCTCAGCTCTTCGAGCCTTCCTCAATGGAGAATTGAAGTTTGGGCTACCACAATTTGCACAGATGGATGGAGCTGGGGAGATGCCAATAGAGGAGGAACACTTAGATCCACAACCCAACCTAGATGAGAACCTTGTTATAGAAATACCTGTTAACAAGTTGGGACAATACTTTAAGGGTGATGAATCCAATGCAACTATACCAATCACTACTAAGGGATTAACTGTGAAGGGAATCCTTGATGGTGGCGCTGGGGTTAGCATTGTGACTAAAAATTGCTGGGAAACTATGGGAAGACCTCACCTTGTGACCAAAACCATAGTATTGAAGATGGCCAATGGGTCTATTGTTAAACCTATTGGGATGCTAGAAGATCTCAAGATCAAGGTCTTTGGACATAAAATAAGAGTTACCTTTATTGTTATGGATTTCTCCAAACACACTATGGCATCGGAGATGATCTTAGGACGTCCTTTCATGAGGGAAGCAAAAATGGTGCATGACTGGTCTAAAAACCATGTCTACTTGCAGTTCCAAGATTCTGTCATTCGAGTGGATCTTATGACGGGTCGAACACATCCTCTAGGAAACAGGTTTATAATTGATCATAGATCTGACACCACAGTTCACTCGGCCCCATTGCAGTATTGTTACACGTGTAAAGCGGACACTGATGTTGGGGAAGATTCTCCTTATATGGATATACTACCTGGGATGATTGAGTCGGACAATGTGGATTGGGTCCACGTAGCGGCAACCATAGACACTTGGGGGAATAGGGGGACGACCTGGGTAACACCTGAGGGGGATGAAATGCCCATACCCTTAAATATGCTACAAGCAATGCATACAGCCTCTGCCAAGACTCATCCTAATATAACGAAGAAAACATACAAGTGGGTCCCTAAAGCTTCTTTAGCGACCATAGCTAGTGGTGAAAAACAGAAGCCTTGTAAGGAACGTACCACTCGCTCCAAGAAAAGTAAGAAAATGTTGCGTGGGATTCCTAAAAAACTATTGGAAGCCCAAGGCTACTATCAAGGAAATGATCAAATCTGGGTGCCCAAACGTAGATTGTGTTCTTACCTGTCACTTGACCCATGTGAGCCCAATCCCGTAGCTCCAAAACGAATAGACGATCGTGGAAAGAAAAAAATCACAGAATGGTACACACCCGCTCCAGAGCTAGTTTGGGTACCGAAGAAAGAACGATTTGTTCCACCTAGCTCAGGAAGGGGGGAGTCCCATGAAGCTTCTAGCTCCTCATGTAATGCATACATAGAGGTAAAATCTTCTCCACAACTTCCACCTACAATAATGGACCTCCATAAAGCTACAAAGGAACCCACACCTCCCAGTTTTCAAGAATCACCTGATGAACCACTTCAAGTCCGATCCTGGGAGAGTACCTTACCACCCTTGCAACTTGACGAGGCACCTAAGGTAATAGAAAACTACTGGCAAAAATCCCCACCTATTACCAACTGGAACAATTGGTTTCAAAGGGTGACAAGTTCATTTCAAACGGTATGATCTACCCAAGGAAGGGGGGAGTGTTTGTTGACATCCATCATTCACTTGCTTCCCTCTCAACCTTCCTCCCTGACCTCTCAATCTCCCAATCTTAGGGAATGTACATATAAAGACTTATACTCACAAAAAAAAAGAAAAAGAGCAAGAGCAATTAGCAAACAAGTATGCACAATAAAAGTCAAAACATTGACTCAGACCTACACATTTGCATCCGGTACACTGAAGCAGAAACCTATGCCTTAAAACACCTTTGATACTCATCACTCGAGTGATGGAGGATAGGTAGAAGTAGTACGATAGGAGTGTTTCTGTTTTAGAGTTGAGTGATTAGCAAAGTTTCTTTTTTCCACTGATGTGCCTCCTAGAGGTATTCTTTGTGTTTCCTCGTGTGTACAGGAACGTGTTGCAGTTGTTAGGATTTGGACCTTCATGGGATCTTTCTCTCATCCACTTTTCATATCAAGCGCGATCATCATCACAAACAGGTGTTTCTTATCCATTAGCATTGCCCCTTATCTTTTTGCATCCATGTTTGTTTGCTTTGATTGTGATTGGTAGCATAATATCCAGCACATTTTCTTAGTACCAAACATTTAATTCAATGTCTTTTTTTGTCATAATCACTTGTCTAGGTTTAAACATCAAGCAAGTCCGGCTAAGCTAGTTTGACCAAGTTAGGTGTTAGAGATCTTCTCTTAATACCATGGGGAATGCCTTCCTAATAATCAATGGTTACTTAGGTTCTTAATCCGATTTAGGCAGCATTGTGTGAAATGTAATAGGGCTTTCTAGTGGGCTTAGACCCTATTGACCTTTAGCTTAAGTATTATAAAGGGAGTTTACTTGGGTGATGAGCTTGGGGAGGTGTATCAGTGTTATATGACCCCCCAAAGTTACAAAATTAAAATGCTGAAAATGAACAAACAAAAAATCAAAGTGCCACATTGTAAAATCTTAAGCTAGAAAAGAAATCTCAGCTTGATTTGGTACTTCACTCACATGTATCGCCTATGGTACTAGAGCCCTAGAGGTTCCCAGTGTGGGCGCTTTTCCTTGAAAAGCAAAAAACCCAAGGCATACAAAATAAGCACACACATCAAAATGAAATCACTGTGAAAAGACTTTGGGGGGTCAAAGGAAAGGTAATCAGTCAGGCGATGATTTCATGAGAAATTCCTTTTATCGTAGCTTAACTACAGGTCTTCTAGGTATAGCCTCTAGTCAGCCCTCGAACATGAAATACTTGGCTCTCGCGATTAAACAACTTAATTGACCAGAGAAAATTAAGAAGCTTACCCGTGGTATTAATAGCCGATCTCTAGTGCCTTTCGACCGTTAAATTAGCGACCCCAGACTTGTTTAATTTTTTACCTTTACATCTGTTTATGCATTTGATTATATTGCAATTTAATGTTTATTGCTGACAAATTGTTTAAAATTCTGTTACCAATCAATCTGTCTGCCTAAAACTGCATATGCTTTTTAATCGTTTATGAGAATGTAATTACTGTGCCAATGTTGTTTGATTTTGCAGTGACTGAAGAAGGCTAAGGACATTCATCGACGAACGAGCTTCAACTCAATAGCTTCTGAGGACGGAATCTACATCAAGAAGGGGGGCATGTTAACCCTCACGGCTCACAGACACCCTATCACCTACGACGGACGTTGTAACCTACGATGGACGTTGTATTATTTACTTGTAGAGTCAGGTACCGAGCTTGTCGGTCCAATAGGAAAAGGGTAAGAGTGATCGCCGATGAGAGGCGCACTCTAACTGGAACATTCAAGGGATTAGTTGGCTAAGCATGGGTGCCCAAGTGTGAATGGGGTGAGCTCGTATAAAAGTCAACTAAACCTAAAATTCACTCATTCTCTCATTTGTGCAATTGAAGAGTGCTCTTGCTCCATCTCCTTCTTCTTCTTCTTCATCTCTTTGTGTGTGTGTGAGAGAGAGAGAGAGGGAGTGTGTGGGCGATCGAGCATTACGAAGGCACGACGGCGGTGAAGCGGTTGAGCGCGGCGTAGCGGCGTCTCCTTCTTCTTCGTGGCGAGGAATCCTCCACGAAGCAAGCGTAGAGCGGTGAGTGACACACCATCGCCTTCTTGAGCTTACTAGTTTAGGCTTGTTGTGTGCTTGGAGCCATTTGTGGCTCGCACACGGTGTATCGGCAAGTTCCTTGCATTGACACGTGCGACATACGCGCACACCTTATTCCAACAAACCCCTCTTGATTCTCCAAATAATGAAATGGAGGCCTTCCTTCAGAAAGGTGTGCTGCCTACCCGAGAGTCTAGCTCTGACTCTAGGCATGGCAAGAGAGGACGAGTCAACCAAGGCCAAGGTAGACCGAGGAAGGGTCAAAACCCGAGATACCTGACTCAACCACCTACTACCCCCCCTTGGAACCCAGTCTTCTCTCCCTCTGAATCCTCTGCCAGTTATTCTACTATTAGCCGCCCTGTGGTGCAAGCTACCAGACCGTCCCCTTCTACCCCTTGCTTTACCCCTACCCCTACTGCTACTTCTCGGGCTCGCTCTGCTATCACCCCAGGATGTGCCCCTAGTTCTAAGAATCTGATGTATTTTTAATGATTGTAGGATGTTATCAAGGATGAAGTTGGTAGATTTTTTCTGGTATCAAGTCAGCCAGCCAAGTGCCGTACCTTCGTGCATCTTACCTACAGAAATGCCTTTATGGATGTAAGGTCTATCCATGCCTTTTTTGGCCTTTTTTTGTATGGAGTAGATATTCCAACTAATGAGCTTTGGGACAAACTTTGTTTTGCCTGGTCCTTTATGGACCCCATTAAACTACAGATATGCAATGCTAAGGAAGTTTTTTTGGCTATTGAACTTCACCCATGTCAGTGCAATGATGCTACACCCGGTTATTTGAACAGTCTAAAGCATGTACTATTTTTTGATCTCAAGTACATTGAAGATCAAAATATGAGAAACATTCTCATGAAAGCGCTTTCATATTCCCTCCCAACCATTGTGCAAACATATTGCCATAAATGAACTATGGATTTGTATTTCTAGCATAATTAAAAGTGGCATCTTACCCCTACCTCCCCATCTTCAAGAAGATAGGATCAAAAACCTATTTTGGGCATACTGTGAAACTACACTACCATCCAAAAACTCTACAAAAATGATTGCCCCTATGGATCGACATATTGATGCCCTCAAAATCAAGTATTTCATTACATGCTTAGACAAAGCTACCAATAACCCTGTATTCATATGCCCAACCTTCATGACTCAAGAAGCCAAGAAGAGGCTAGCAGAATCTGATTTTTTGCCCATTCATATGCCCCAAACTGACATTTTGCAACTTAGTGAGATCTAAAAAATATGACCAAAGAAGTGTTACACCACTTCTTTTTAGAAATATCAAGGGAACTTTGTCTGACTAAATAAGTGTCACACCACTTCTTTTTAGCAACATCAAGGGAACATGTTCCTGAAATCTAGAAGAACTCCTAGTACTCACTTTTTTCCAAATATCACTAAGTTTTAGGAACTGATAGCAAATAAAAATCTCCCTTTTCTTTAGAAACACTTGCACATTCTCTTTTCTTCAATCTTGGTAACTTCACTTTGAAGCCTCCTCCTTTCAATTGTGAAGCAGGACTACAATTTTACATCTAAAAATTCTTAAAGCTACTAATCATGCAAATACGGTGGAGGATTTTGGCTCTTAGTAAAGCAAGAACTTTTGGGAGCAATTGTGAACCCTTGAATAAAGCTTGTCTATTTGTGCCACGTGATCTTGTGTAATGGGAGAATGTAGGGAATTTGGAGTGCTAGAGTAAGCGGACCAATAAAGTAACAACCCCCACTCCAAGTGATGATATATCCCATTACTACAACACTACGCAATGAGAATTGTAAGTGTTATGAGTGGGTCTTGAGCTAGAGAAGAGCAAGATAAGGAGCTCAAAATATACAAGATCTTGGAACTTGATTACGACACTTAGCCTTGATTACAAGACTTAATACTTCATCAAGAGAACTTGATACAAGATTGGAGTACAAGCCAAGACTTCATTACAATAATAAAACTTAAACACAAGGACCTACCTCACACGAGCTTCACAACTACGTTGGCAAGACTTAGGGGCTTGTAGACCCCAAGACCTCCATTTATACTATTGCTTAGGGAGGTTAAGACTGACACATGTCACTACAAGAGCGTGCCACATGGCATGATATGCATATCAACACATGGTGCACATGCATGGTGACACATGGCATAGGAGGTATGACACATGGATTTTGACATATTGCTAGAGTTTGATTTCTTTGTAGTGGGTAAAAAGGGGACTAAGCATCAGAGGGTAGACTATTTATCTCGACTGACTCATGAAGAAGCACCTCTCGGAGTTGAAGATGATCTGCCAAATTATCTTTTCAATATTGAGATGCTATCGAGGTGGAGCGAACATGTTATACCATTGCTCACCATTGGTTCTCTAAATATTGAAAGGCAACCATCAGTCATTGAGCAAACATGATCACTTGTGCTAATACCAGGATGGCCATATAAGCGTGGAAATGATGGAATACTTAAGCTATGCATAGAGCAATTGGAGGAAAATGTGTACTTGAGGCAAACTCATGTAAATGACAATGTTATACCATTGCTCACCATTGGTTCTCTAAATATTGAAAGGCAACCATCAGTCATTGAGCAAACATGATCACTTGTGCTAATAGCAGGATGGCCATATAAGCGTGGAAATGATGGAATACTTAAGCTATGCATAGAGCAATTGGAGGAAAATGTGTACTTGAGGCAAACTCATGTAAATGACAGAGATACACAATGCAAAAATGCAAACATTTTAGAGATTGATGAGATTTGGAGTGTATTGGCCTCATAGGCAGCAAAGTATCCATGACTATGTTAATTTGTGTGACACTTGTGCAATTCAGGCACCGATTGAATATGCTACTTTGTTCAATTTAGAAACAGCATCCAAGTGGGAAAAATACATTATAGATTACCTAAAAAAGGAAGTCTTGCCAGCAAATATGAGCAGATTCAGACAAAACTCAATACAGAGTGCTGGGAGAAAGGGAGGGCTTGCACCTTGGCCATGAAATTCAACCATTGACCTTGCCATGATGAATAAGGGAAAAGAGAGATATAGAAGGGATGATGTCGACATAGAAAGAAGGGATGAAGATGTTGACATACCTACACATAATAGTACACAAAGAAAATAAGGAAGGGGACAAACTCTTACACACTCTTACACGGGAAGATGACACAAGGAAGATCCATAGCCCAAGACATAGGTTAAGAGAGGAACAAGGGGAAAAATTGAGATCATCTACACAAGAATGGCCAGAAGATTGTAGCCCCAAACTCCATGGCACCTCTTGTGGAGTTTGGTATTTAAAATTTGATATCACTTATTGGTGCCAAAACTTGGAGGCCCCTCTTTTACACTTAGTTCCACTTTAGTTTATCAGAGGAGCATATCACTTCTTGCATGACCTACTTAGGGTGAGTTCTCATTATACTACTTTACAAAGCAGCCATAGTTGCTTATTGATAAAAGATCTAAAACACTGTGCAAATGTAAAATGATCGAGATTAATTTATTGCCAATGCCTTCTCCTCAACTCCCAGAATTGCAATCTACATAGCATTAACTCTTCATTGGTAAAAAATAGAAAGACATCACAGTAATTAACCATTACACGCCAGCTATCTCAATTGTAGTTAATCACATACAATAGGAGGGTGTCCAGTCTCATAACATCCCTCCCTCCAGGGATAGCAACCGTCCTCAGTTGTTCAATAGAGAATCAACTAGACTGTGAGTGATGAATGTGTGGAGAAGATCTGGGAAGTTTTGGGGAAAAAAATGCCGCATCCATTTAGCATCTTCTATAGGGTGGCCTTTTAAATTCAAAAGCTAATGATTATAAACCATGCCAATGTATGTAGTGGTGGTCTCATGATCACCTATTTGGTCAGGGATGAGTTGCTCTTCTTGATCTACAAGTGTAGGTGGTTCCTCATATATATGATGTGTAGGTAGGGGTCCTCGAAAGGGTCTTAATAAACTGACATGAAATGCATTGTGAATGTGCAAGTGTGAGAGAAAATTAACTATTAATTTACTTTACAAGGTTAGGTATTTATTTAAATATGCTTGGGCATTATACCATGACTCAAAACATAGTGACTATCCAAGCATGAGCTAAGGTCACGGAGAATGGACAAAATCTTGACATTCCTCTTGCCCATCATATGCTTCATTAAAATCCATAGAAAGTGGCAGATAGAGTGGCCATAAGTGTAAATATTTGAGTTTGAAGCTCACAATTTTTGAAAGAATTTGTACTGAAGAATGATTGCCTTTGTGATTTGTCAACATTAGAACTAAAAAAGTGGAATTTGTGCCTTGATCAGTAGCATGAATATTGAAAAACATATAACATGAAGTTATCAATGATAAACCACAATTGTCAAGTAATTATCCATAAATAATTTTTAAATTTTTTGAATGTTTCCATGACTTAGTTGGTTGCCATTAGCTAATAAGCATTATGGATGGAATAGTTTAGAAATAATGACATAAACTTTAAATGAATTTTTCTCTAAGGTGACAGAGACTCGAGAGAGACTTTACAAATATGAGGAAGTATAATTTGAGATGATCCTTGGTGTGCATGATTAAACTTGGTGGCCATATTTAAAGAAAATCCGCAAAGGCTCAAAAGCAATACTTATTGCAAGAATTTGGAGGCCAACTTTGTATATGGATGATGTTGAGCAATATGGAGTACAAACAAAATTCTATGTACCATGCTCACAAAAATTGTAGATAAATCGAGAGCCGATTGGGACCACAAATTACATTCAACACTTTAGGCATATAGGGTAGCATACATAACGAAATTGGGAACAACACCTTTCAATTTGGTGTACTCGATCAGAGCCATACTACCTTCAGAATTCTTCGTTCCCACTCTACGAGTAGAAGAGGACTTAGGAGGGAGTAGATATAAACTGTAGACAGAGTCTCCCAACTAACCAAGTTAGAAGAATTGCAACTCAAAGCTATGGCCCCCATATATGCGCAAAAAGGCAAGCAAAAGCTTTTCATGACTAGCACGTGATAAATAAGGAATTTCAAAATGGGGACTATATATTAGTCTATAGATTAAGGCAACACTCCAAGAAATTGAAGAAGCGAGGTACTGGCCCATTTGTGATCATTGACATATCACCTAGTGGTGCCATCAAACTTGCAACATTAGAGGGAGAGGAGATGCTTAATTGGATCAATGGTTGCAAATTAAAGAAGTATCATTTACCTCTCACTCTTGACATGTTGGATGGAGAGAGATGGATGTGTTTAGATAGTTATTCCAAGTTGGTACTTAGAACTAAAGATGTTAGACTCACATAGCACTTCATACTAAGACTTCAAAATACTGGAATTGAAAAGATAGAACACGGGAACGGGAAACATGAGATACTGTAATTGAGACTGGAATTGGTATCGCATTCAGAATCATCTTACTATTGGTAAGTCTTCAGTATGCCAGTAGTTTTCTCTGGAATTACAGAAAGAGAAAGAGTGCAATAAATGATTACAAAGTGATACAAAGAGTACAAGTAACTTAAATCTATGCGCTAAGGATTCTAGGGGGTCAAACGTTGTACAAAATAAGAAACAAGTCCTATTTATAGGCCGTCAGATTGGTGTCTTACTGACTGTACAGTGTTAGTTATTGTGGTAACTCGTTGGTTACTATTTTTGGAAGCTTCATACATCTATCAGTCCTGCTAGACGTAGTTCTCACCTTCTACATTCCTCCTTTCCTTTCTTGAATCTTGGTATATACCAAAATTTCAGATGACAATTCCGAGCCTATTTCTTAATTGCCCAATAATGGTTCCAATAACAATTCCTAGTTGCTTATTGCTTTTTTTGTATTTTGGCAGCCAACTCTCCTATGACAGCATAGGACTCCAAAGGTGCCTGTTGATGCTACCATCCGATCTACTTCATCTTGCAAAAGGCCAGTGGTCTAAAAGGCTAGCGAACCCTTTTCTTGTCAGTTGCCTTCTTTCTCTTGGATGGTGCCCGCGATTCCTTGGAGGTAGTGGGTCCAGCATTTCCCTTCTAAATTAGTCTGAATAGTCCTCTTACTCCAGCTCGTCCTTCCTCTTAGTTGCCATTTCAATTTTGATAAGGTGTCATAGCATCCCAGGTCTTTGTGTCATCATTATACAAAGTGCATTTGCCTCTTGTCAGGCAAGTTTAGGCCAATTTGTGACAATAGAAAGCAGTATGAATCTATCCCTGAGGAAATGTTTGGTTGCACTTGATGCGAGCTTCAACCAAAATCTCAGTCATTTCTCTAAATTGAGGTTCAGAGCTTGCCTTACTAGTGAATTACTTCTCTGGAATTTTGCATGCCTCAATGGTTAGTTGCAACAGTTGGTTAGTGATCCAAAATATGAATCTTCCATTGATCCATTAACTAGAATTTGCAAAGTTGAGTGAGTAGTTCACTGGCCATACTCTTCTTCTATGAATCTTGCAATATTGTATTCCATGCCACCCATTCCATAGTTGCTTCTTCATACCAAGTTGTGAGCCCATCTGCTATCTCAACACACCTTTTCTAGTCTACTGGCTCAATGTGAGGTGGATAGAGGGCTAGAAAGAAGCGAGGTAACTCAGCTTCTTTGGCTGAGATGACATACAGCAGTGCTAGAGAATCAAGGATAAACTCTAGAAAATTTAGCACCATCTGATTCTCCTACTACATCATTTTCCTTGTAAGCCTGACCAAGTGAAATACACTCCTCAAATGTGTTTCATGTTCTCTTAAAGTCATTTTGTTCTTGGTTCCTCTGCTGCTACTAGCTTCCTTGCACTCCAACAAGTCCTTGACCCTAAGACCCAAAACAACTTTGGCATCATCTAAAATCTTTCCAGATCTGAGTACACTGAATCGTTGTCCAAAAATTGCTCGATCTGAAGACTTTTGGCTCTCTGCAGACTCTTGTTCAGTGCTAGCAACTTAGTAGTATGATTGTGATCAGATCCAGAGTCAGTGAGCAATAAAACCGTTTTCCCTTTATTCTGACTGGAACCTGCCTAGCCTTCTTGTCCTTCAATGTGATGAGGTGGACTTTGATTGTTTCTAGTTGGTGAGTCATGGTGTTCAGTTGGTTGAGTTGAAGTTGGATCTGGAGGTGTACTCCTAGTTATTGAATCCCCAGCAGGCTGAACCAATATTATGGCCACATGTGCCATCCCCATCATCATCATCATTAACATCAGGTTTCTTCTAGTGTTGTTGATCCTGATCCTGATCGTGATCTTTATCCTCCTCCTCATCTTCCTCATAATCATCATCCTTATATTGCTGACTATCAATATACTCAATGATAGCTTCATTAACCAGTGTTATGTTGTATTGTCTTGATTTTTCACTGAGCTCTACCTAGACTATCTCAATGAAGGTCTCAAGATCAGATACATTAAGGGTTAGGTCCCCATTCTTATTCACAATCTGTATTAAGTTGTGGTAGATGGATTTTTAGGATATAGCATCCTTTGTCACTTGATGTGCTTTGAATAAGTCCCTGTAATCTGATCTCTTAGCCTCCAAAAGCGCCTGGTAATGATCAGCATCTCTCAGAGCATCTTTTTTTACTCTCGCATTATCCAATTTACCTAGGGAAGTTTTTGAATCTTCTTCCTTCTCCCACTTGTGATGTTGTTCATGCATCAATGTAGAACACATCTTACTTGAAACCCTTCGGCACCATTATTGATAGTAGAGAGAAGAAGAGTGGATAATTCCACTTTGATTGATACACCAAGTGCAAGACCTTCTTTGATTAGAGTCGATCTTCCAAGGTTAGCTTGTTGCAAGAATGGCTAGTCTCCCTCTAGGAGAAAGTGTAGGCTTGGGCTTATGTTAATGGCTAAGTACAATTAGGCATTACTACTCACTCCCTCAAGAATTCCTCTCATCAATGGCTTGAATGCTTGAGTTCCTTCCAAGGAAGAAGAGGTCCCCTTTTATAGGTGAAGGGAACCCCCAAGGGTTTACACAAGAAGAGAGGAGCCAGTGTGAACAGGAATTGGAAAAGTTGGAAATGAGCTGCCCCCGCATGATGTGGGCAGACTGGGGTCCAGTATTTTGATCATATCTCCTCAACCGTGGCTCCAAATAAAAAAGTTAAAATATGGGCAAAACCTTCAGCTCATTAGCTACGATTTTCATTTTAAAATTGTTTTCCAATTCGGATTGGAACCTTGTGTAAAAAATTCATCAAAATAGGGTCCATTTATGGCAGCAAAAGTCTTCATGTGGTCTCCTTAGCCTAGACTTTCATTTAATTCCAAAGGACACCTCATGCCATATGAAAGCATGACATTGCTCCTTGACAAAGTTTTGTAATCATGCTTGCAATAATGCATTAAAATAAGTGTATCTTTGAAATCATGCCACCTAGTGTACCACTAGGATTTGATTCTCTCCTAGTAGCTATTTAAAAAGAAATATAAGAAAAGTATAAAAAATACATAGAATATATATATATTGGAGTTTACCCTAGATATAGGATCTAGCTAGGGTGTGAGATGATAATGAAATAGTAGAAATAAAGAATCAATGCTTTTTGCCCCAAGTTAAAGAGGCGGAGCTATTGATGCTTTTCCCATAGTATTTTCTAATGGTAAAGTAAGGATATGTTACCCTTGAGAAAAATAATAGGATGAGATAGAAGGCTTATTATTATACTTAAATATGCATATGTACACTATAGGAAATATAATTATGTATCTAAAAAAATACAAGATAGATCTTGTAGCATGCGTTCCCACTATGTACGTGTCACAGCACGACAACGTATGGCTAGGTTTCTAGTTGACCGGTTAGTCTTTTCCTCCCTTAGCTTCTTCAGCTCCTCCTGGGCCTGCTGAAGTTCCTCTTGAATTGTTGTACTAGCACTAGAGGTAGAGGTTTGAGCCTCCATCATTTGACCAATGGCATTCACTATTGTGTTCCAACAAGACTGAATAGCTACTGCCCACCCTTGAGTAATGACGTATGGATTCATCAGAGTCTGTTTCTTAGGCTGTTACTAGAAATGGATATGGTAAGGTAGGTCTATCTGGTTTCTTTATCACCAGCCTTCCTTTAAAAGGTGTTTTCTACAACCTCTACAGCCAATCCAACTTCACCATTGCTAGATTATTGGTTTATGGTACAGTGCCAATGCCGATTGTCTGGTTGGTGGCTTCTATTTGGGTAGCTGGTTATTGCTCTATCGTATGGATTGGTTTGTCTGCAAATTTTTCCTTTTCTTGAGTACTCTTCTTAGTAGAGGTGTCAGTGCCAACTAATTTCTAAGTTTTGGCTCTGAATCCTTTGATCAGTTCGAGAGTTATGGGCTTCTTAGTAGTAGAGCTAGTGGTTGTGTTAGTAGCAGGGCGTTTCTCCCCAACTAGCTCCTTGCACTTGCCTTTGTCCTCTGATGGCTTGGCTGGACTTTCTTTTGCGTATGAATTAGTCCTATGTGATTCAAACCTATCAAAACCAATTTGATCCTCCATTTCCTCATCAGATGAATCCACATTGATTTTGTTTGCTCTAAATGCAGCTACTCTCTCCCAAATTGTGTGAATAGTAACAGGTACAACATGTAAGCTTGCCCAGTAGAAAAATCGCCAAACATACCAAGACTTAAATAGACTCCTGGATTTGGCCTTGGCAATCTGCTGAATGACACTGCTATACAAAAATTGTGTAATGTTTATATTGGCTTTTGGGTCTAACACTTTGGCTAGTAGCATTGAAAACAGCTTTTTTTACAAATATGTGGGGTTATTCTTTAGGCTGATGATCTCATTGATGAATCTGCACATTGTAGTGTGTTCTAGTGCTACTATTGGAATACCCTGAGCACAATCTTTTTTCTTCTTCCTGGTCTAATCATCTTCTTTCAAATATTGACTGACTTCTTTAGTCGTTGCTAGGGTGGCTTTTGAAACATTGGGGAGTTTGAAAATATGTGCCATCTCTCCAGCAGTCTACTCTAGCTTGCGACCATGGATGACTACAGTACTCTTTTTTTCGTTGTATATAGTGAGTACCTGTTGTGTGATTTGTCCATCAAAGGGAAGTGTTGCGACTTCCACTATGACTTCTAAGACCTATACTTTGAGCAGAGCTTGGTCACTTTCTTGGAAGACATATTTTGTTCTCTACTGTGTGGAACAATACCTAAAGACTCCTTAAGGATCTTTATTTCTGTAGTCATCTTGTCTGAGGATTCTTGCATGCAGTGTGACTTGGAATTTATACCCATACACGACTCAGACAAAGAAGTGTTGGTTGAATATGACTTACTTGTTGTCACTATCGTCAGCGAGTCGATGAAGGAGTAGTGCAGTGTGTTGGGTATGGTAGTTGTTGAAGGAGTTTGGCTCCGCGGCAAAGAAGCAAGTATATGTGGACTTGAAACATTCTCTATAGGTTGAGAGGCAAGTGGCAACAAGGGTTGCAAGTAGATTGTAGATGGGGGAGCCCGTTGCATAGTTATACATATACTTGCCATGAATGCTCCACTAGCTACCCGCACTTGATCTCTGCGCTCTGTTCGTGATGTGTCAAACATGCATTGGCTTGTCCAATTAATCATTAATGGGGATATTTGTTCTGGGATTTGGTTCATTCCCCACTTGCGACTGGCTGGCGCTATAAATGGTTCATTTGTCTCTAACTAAACTAATCGAATGACTGAACATCACACTAATATTGGTGTTGAATCTGATTGTAAGGTCAAAATTGGTATTGGAGCTAACTCATCTACTAGTTGCATAATTGAGCTGACATAGAACAAGTCCAATAGTTTCCTTCCTAATTTTGGTTTTGATCGTGAATCTGATTGTAAGGTCAAAATTGGTATTGGTGCGCTGACTCATCTACTGGTTTCATAATTGAACTAACATAGAACAAGTCTTGTAGTTCCCCTTTTAGTTCTGGTTCTGGCCATGGCTCAACTGGAACCCCTTCTGTTATCGAATAATATAGCTTAATCTCAAGCCCATTGTATAATCCATGCAACAATAGACCCCACAAATCTTAGAGTCTCACTATTCCATTCAAGAATACCCAATCAACCTCATAGGGTCTTGATCAAGCTACTTTCAAGTTCTATTTCTTTGGTCCCAGTTTGGATTGATAGAGCAGAACTAAGTCACCTATCTGGAACTCTTTGACCTTGATCTTACTGTCATGCCAATTCTTTCTTCTTTGTTTCACCACTTCTTGTTCCAATATAGCCCTCTATCGTATCTCATTCAGCTATAGTAGATCATCAAACCATTGCTTCATGTTCTTATGAAAATCCATCACATATTCAACTAACATTTGTAAACTTGGAATAACAAACTTCCATGGGCACTACTACTTCTGTTCCATAAACCAGTTTAAAAGGAGTCATTCCTGTAGTGACTTTGTAAGCAGTTCAGTAGGCCCATAGTCCTATTTGAAATGTGACGTCCCGCTCGTGTGGTTCCTTCTTAACAATCTTTGTAAGGATGGTTTTGATGGTTTTATTACTGCTTTCAGTCTGTCCATTATGTCTAGGATAATATGGCGTTGACTTCTTGTGTTTGACTGAAAACATCTCCATGAGAATTTCCATTGTATCATTAATGAAATGAGTATCTTGATCTAGCACTATTTCAGTGGGATAGCCATATCTACACATGATATTTTCATAGATAAATGAAGCACTAGACCTAGCAGTATTATCTGGGAGAGCTTTAGCCTCCACCCATTTGCTGACATAGCATGTAGCCATAATGATGTACTTGTTCTTCCTGGGAGTTACATTCTTGATTGGTCCCATGAAGTCAAGTCCCCATTTCATAAAAACTCCAAGTGGCAGAACTGGAGTCAGTAGTGTATGTCAGTTGATGTAGGTCTACCCATCCTTTGGCATATATCAGAGGTTTTGCAAAAAAAATTGACATTAGCCATCATTGGTTGCCACCATAATCCAGCTTGAAGGATTTTCTTATATGTGATGTTAGTTGAAAAATGACCGCCTGCATCACCATTATGTGCCTCAGTGATAACCTGCATTCGTTATTTTAATGGCACACATCGCCGAAATATACCATCAATAATCCATCTATAAAGCGCTCCAGCAATAATGGTGAACTTTAGACTTCGAATAATTAGACTGCCTTTTTCTTGTTTTGAGACCAATCTTCTGGGAATTTGCCTAGCTAAAGGAAATCATACACTTCTTGCCATTCTGGATATGGCTCCTCCTCATTTGTGCTCTGAGATAATTCAGCATCTAATGGTCCATTTTGCAAGGATGTTTCTGAATAGCCTTCAGTACTTCTAGAAAG
The DNA here is from genome assembly GCF_014529385.1 of Adiantum capillus-veneris. Lineage (NCBI taxonomy): Eukaryota > Viridiplantae > Streptophyta > Polypodiopsida > Polypodiales > Pteridaceae > Adiantum > Adiantum capillus-veneris. The sequence continues at coordinate 10,396,174 of NC_140936.1, read as the reverse complement.
AAAATCAGTGCCGCAATGTGATTTGACCGGCTTATGGAAGATCTTAAAATCAAATTCCATAAGGAAAATCGTCCACCTGATTAACGTCCCTTGTATTAGGACTTTATTGATCAAAAACAATAAGGCCTGATGATCAACATAGAAACAAAATGACTTTCCCAGTAGATAATGTCTGAATTTTGTTGCATTGAACACCATTCCCGGTGCCTCCCTCTCTGTTGTTGAATATCCTTGTTCTATTGAGCTGAATCTGTGATTGGCAAAGTAGACTAGGTAGTCTGTCTTTCCATCAGGCTAAGCCAGTATAGCCCCCATCACCATTCTTGAAGAGTCAACATGTACATGAAATATAATAATATCCCAGTTGGGCTGGCAAAGGATTGGCTTCCTGTTGATCGCATCTTTCATGCATTGAAAACTGTGTTTACGTTTTTTTGTCCATAATTATTTATCCCTTTCTTTGTGAGCTCATACAAGGGTAAAGCTTTAGCTACAAACAGGTGAACAAATCTTTGATAAAAATTAATCTACCCCAAGAATGAACTCAATTCCAAGACCGTGGTTGGTGCTCTGGCTTGCTAAATACTCCTAATCTTATCTTTAGCCATTCAAATGCCAATTCCTTGAAAAAATATGTCCCAATAGCTGACCTTTCCAGACTATAAAAACGAACTTGAATGGATTTAAATAGATCCTCTTCTCCCTGCACCTCTCGAAGACCATTTCTAGAAACAATAGGTGCATTTCTTTGATGGAAAAGACAATGAAGTCGTCCACAAAGATGGTCAAAACTTTGTGCAAAAGCTCATAGAAAATTTACATCATGCACCATTGAAAGGTTGTTGGAGCATTACAGAGTCCAAATGACATCACTAAATACATAAATGCTCCCCATTCAGTGATGAATGTCATTTTAGCTTTGTCTTTTGGTGCAGTCTTCAGATGATTGTATCCATCGTAGCCATCCATGAAGCTATACATCTCCTGGCCTACAACCTCATCTAACATCATATCTGTGAATGGTAATGGAAAGGGATCTTTAATGGTATGGGTGTTCAATTTCCCATAATCTATGCACACTCTGAGCTTGCAGTTCTTCTTTGGGACAAACACTATAGGAAATAGTCAGTCAGTCACTGCTTGCCACCTCTGTGATGAACCCAGCTTTAAGAAAATTATCGATTTCCTCCTTGAACTTCTTTGCATTATTAGGATTCATTCCATTTCTTTGCATTCGTACTAGCCCCACTTGCTCCATCAGCCTTGGGTGCTTTTGGATTGGCTAGTGAGATCATTGATAGGTGCTTTCCCTTTTTAAAATGATGAATTTTAATCCCAAAATTGTTCTAGATGTGACTTAAGGCCTTGCAATATGTGCATTAGGAACACTCATTCGATATGTGGTCCTTTGATCTGCATTTAGAGCACTGGATGTTTTCTTTTTGCACTAAGGGTCTTGTTTTGGCTATCTCATCAATTTGGTTGGACATTTCTTTAAATTTTCTAGTCCAAGACCCTTTCTTAGCTTTGCCTTTGTCATTTGGCTCACTTTCAGAAGAACTGGAGCTGGAAGTGGATTCAGAACTCCCTTCCGTAGAGGATTCATCACTATGGATTGTCTTCCCCTGTGTCCCTTCTCCTTTTTTGCCTACTGCTCCAAATTCAGTGCTCTTTGTACCAAGTCATTGAATTTCTTCGTTGGTGCTGGTACCTCTTGATCCCTCAACTTCTTACTCTTAAAGCCATTCAAGAACCAAGCTCTCATGATTTTTTTGTAGGGAGGTTCTTGCAATTTTTTGGTTAGTTCTTTTATCTTTTCTTCATAACTTCTGACCGACAACTTGCCTTGATTGATCTCATCAAGTTCACAGAGAATATCTTCATCCCCCTATTGTTTGAGTATTCCGAATCAAGGGCTTTAATGAGCTTGTCATAGGATCTAAGTCGGCAGGCTTGGTAATGGTAGTATCATTTTCTAGATGCATCCTTGAGTGTTTGAGGAAAATACTCCCCCCGTTCATCTTCATCAATATCTTTCAGTTCTTACTGCTCAAAAGCTTGTATGTGTACATTGGGGTCATTTTTTTCCCTCCTTTGAATATTGGAAAGGAAATTTTCAGGTCAGTGGAATGCTCCTTGCTTTTGTTGATTCTGGTTCTGTGTACTTGCTTCCTATCACGTGACTTTGTCATGTCATACCAATCAGTATCAGCCTCACAATTCTCTGTCTCTGTCTTTGAGATCGTCTCTTCTACTGTCTTCTTGGTTTCCTTGCAATGAGTTTCATTACTCTTGTCACTCTCATCAGTTTGCTTTTGACTTTTGAGATCCATGCGACCTATTCCTTCTTGAAACTCTTTCAACCCTCTGATGCTTGGAATGACTAAAATGTTGTGAATCCCTTGATTCATTAGTAGTGCCCCCTCCTGGAGCAACCTCAGTTTCATTCACAAGGTGCAGATCAGTTTCAGAGCCTACTTCAGTCTCCTCTGGAATCGGACTAACCTTCTCTTGGTTGTCCATCAAAGTGAGTTGTTGGTGGTCGACCCCTTGTGCTCGTTCTAGGTGGCATTGTGGACATACAATCGATCTAATACCAGCTAGGATGTGGTTCGCCTATCCTAGAGCAACCATAGCTCAGGCCACTGTGATGCCAAAATGGAATGAGTTGGATGTGTTCAGACATCTATTCCAGGTTGGTACTTAGAACTAAAGATGTCAGATTTAGATAGCACTTCAGACTAAGACTTCAAAATACTGGAATTGAAAAGACGAAACACTGGACCTAGAAACACAAGATACTATAATTGAGACTGGAATTGGTATTACATTTAGAATATCATATTACAACTGGTAAGTCTACTATATGCTAGTAGTTGGGTCTGGAATTACAGAAAGAGAGAGAGCACAACAAATGATTACAAAGTGATACAAAGAGTGCAAGTAGCTGAGAATCTAGGCGTCTAAGGATTCTAGGGAATCAAAAGTTTTACAAAATGAGTAACGGGTCCTATTTATAGGCCATCGAACTGGTGTCTAACTGATTGTACTCTGTTAGTTATTGTGGTAACTCACTGATTACTACTTCTGGAAGCTGCATACATCCGCCAATCCTACTAGAGGGAGTTCCCACCTTCTACATTGAATAAGATTTAGCAAGTGAAATAACGGAAGCAAAAATCTCAAGCTATGCAAGACCATACGATAGAGGAAGCAAAATTGTGGATTCCGAAGCAAAAAGAACAACAGGACATAGCTTTATTATGATAACTAGAAATGCCATCTCCTCTTGTCGAAGCAATTCACATCGATCCAAATTGGCTTGGAGGTATGGATGTACGAATCAATCTTCATCTCAGAAATGGATCAACAAAAAGAGCACTTGCGGATACTGGTACACGAGTCAATGCCATGAGAGATATTGGACACATCTATAACTGTCACATGGGATAGTGATGCCAAATAAAATCGAGCTCAGAGCATCCAACAAAGGGACAATGGTTAGCTTAGAACAGGCTAATGCATCAGTGAATATTGACGGCAACCAATGCCCACATCAATTTCACGTAATGGCACACATCTACCTTAACAAAGAAATTGATTTAGGTGGTTCATGGATGCACACATACAAAGCCATTCCAGATTGTTAAGATGATACTCTGAAGTATACCCTTAAGGACACGTCCTATGTCATTTTCTTCACCAAATAGCTCTTATTTGGAATATACAACCAGACCAGCAAGAGCCACAACTTACAATCAAGCCAAAACCATCTAAAAACATCCATGGAAGATAAGTCAGACAAGTTTGGGTAAAGAAATCCATAATGGCAACCAAACCAACACAGATATGGTTACCCAAAGCAACCCCTTCAACTCAAACTTCTAACTGAGTCCAGCCAAGCTTAAGAGGAGCAACAACCACTCAGGACAGACATACTTGGCAGAAGAAACATACACAATGGATTAATTATTCATCAAACCAACCAGGGTATAGATGGATTCCCAAATCCAACTTTGAAAAGACAACAACTACCAAAACAACAACCTTGCAATGAAGACCAAACAAATGGAGTGACAATAGCCTTCACAACCTCCACAGCCACACCAAAAGTGGGTAAGCCATGCCAAAGCCATAATCAGCCAACTGTACTCACTAAAGCAACCATCAAGGAATGGGCATATCATCTTCAAAATCTTTTCTTTGGCAAACAAAGTTTAGATGGAGCATCACCAATGAGAACCATTGTTTAGTGCCCGCATCTTGCACAGCATAGTGTTACCCATTGCATCTCTTCCATTAGCACAGTAGGGACACATTTCACATGTCAAAATTTGGGCCAACTTATGACAGACTAAAATCACAAAAACTAGAGCACTTAACAAGAGAGCATCCAAATAATCAGTTGTCTAAGCCACATGTGGTATAACATAGGAAATGTGACCAAATAAGGTAAGTATACCCTTGGCACTTGGGGTAAGTGGGGCACATATAGGCAAAATGGGCAAATTAGACCTCATTTGCATACAGTCACCGTCAAAGAGAGAGAGAGAGAGAGAGAGAGAGAGAGAGAGAGAGAGAGAGAGAGAGAGAGAGAGAGAGAGAGAGATCAGCCACTCAGGACACTGTTACTCCACCAAATTTCACAGGTATGATCCTTACCAGTGCAAGCACAATTGTGTATGATCAAATGTGCACAAACACAATCGCAATGGTTGTATCAATCAAATCAAATTTGGGAAATCCCTAAAACTATCAAAGGTCATTTGGGACATCAATTGGAGTTCAAATTCAATTATTTTTTAACCAAAAGACTCCATTCAAAGGGAAAAATCAAGCCACGTGATCATAGTTGCCAAAGGTGGTGGAACATGGATCACGATCCATGCCCCCCACTTCCAAACCTAGATATTTGTGGTGCAAAATACTCCCCTTGAAAGTGCCTACACATTGTTGCAATCTCAGAAACAAGATTTTGTTGATCATGGATCACAATCCATGTCCCCAACATGCTAGATAAGGGTAAAAAGTGCACACACACTTTGTCATAGCCTTGGGGAATGTGCCATGCAAATTTAGGACAAAATGGACCTTAGGTCAACCAAAAACCAAGGGTAAACAAAAAATCACTCTCCAAATGGTCATTTTGACCCATGATGTGAAAAAATGATCCAAATTCAAAAATTTGTGGACCAATAGGTTAGGGAACATGCCCAAATCGATCCCATGAAGTTTGGTCAAAATTAATCACCAAACATGGATCGTGATCCATGTACCATAAGAGCAGATCTACGAGAATTTGAGTGCATATTGGTGGTGCAGGTCAATGGTGGGAATGTATGTCAAAATTTTAGTGTTTAGATGCATGAAGTGGGTATTGGGTCAAAATTCAACAATTTCAAAGTGCAAATGCAAAAGTTTGTGATTTTGGCAAAGTTAGGGTAGTGAAAGAGTTGTCAAGCTCAATGTGTCAAAAATAATGCCAAGGATTCTCACAAAATGGGCCAAGCTTGCTAGCAGACTTGGGAGGTCCAAACAAACCCCAACAACTATGAAAATGGATGGACAAACAAGATTGGGATTGTACTTCAACTCTCAATCACCACAATTGCAAAATCTCAAATAGATCAACCATAAGGAGAGATCAAAGATGGGATCAAAAACCAAATATGGCAAAGCCGGACCAAATTGTGCCATAAACTGGGAAATTGGGTTAACTCAAGAAAAACTTGTCCAAATCTAAAAAGATTTCGTGAGTGTATTAGGATAGGCTACAGGAACATGTGTACCATGTTTTACCCCAAAAGGCTATCAACATGGATCGCAATCCATGTATCTTTTTCACTTTTCCAAGCCAAAACCTTAACATCAAGTCCCAATTACCAAATAAAGCCTAACCCTAAGGTATCTCAAATCAATGATCCAAATTCAAAAAAATTTGGACAATGGCATCCCAGTATCATACTTAATCAGATGGTATCATCAAAAGTCATAAATGTGTTCTAACATGAATCATGATCCATGTACCTTAGACACAAATCTAAATTTGAGCTCTGACAACATGACCTAGTGCATGTAGTTGTCCTAGATGCACTGGTGAAGTTTATTCAAGTTTGAACTTGTTTTGATCAAGTTATGCTTATTTTTCATTTTGTAATCAAGTTTGCCTTTTTTTCAACTTTCTCAACAAATTTTTGACAAATTTTAGGAGCTAATCAATTGGTTTTTTGATACCAGAATGCCTCACAGAAGACCTTAGAAAGAGTGGGAATCAGCCTCCCTACAAGGTCATCAACATCTTCTCAAATGAGAAGGCACATGTCTCAAAGGAAGGGCTGGCCAAAATACTAGCAAACATATTCATCGACAAGTTTTAAGCGACTGATGGAACCAAAGTAAAGAGAGAATTGTGGACCTTGCGCCAACAAAAAGAAGTAATTGAAGGGTCCAGATGTCTACATTTGGTGAAACTGTCAAGATCCAAAAAACAAATGACCTCATCAACAAAGCACTCCACCTACTAGTAGGAAACCATATAAGCTGGAGGATCCTCCTCAACACCTACCAAAAGATGAACAAGAGGAAAAAGTTCAAAAGCAAAGGTTACTGACAGTGAGGCAACTAAATCTAATGTGGACCTCAACAGAGAGATTAAGCCAAGAAATAGGGACACTTCTTCAAAATATCAATCCACGGTGGCAAAGAGGAGGAGGAAGATATCTCCATTCCTCTAGTCAAAAATAGACGTAAACTGGCTGAGCAGATACCAATAACGAAGATACAAAGATCTATGGAAGAAGCTCAATGGCTTCAAGAGGAAAGGCGAAAGAAGCTCGCATAGGAAAAGAAGAAGGTTGATGAAGCGTGATTTGATGCACACGACAAAGATGATCTACATCCTCATAAAAAGTTAGAGAAAAGAAAGGCCAAGAAGATGGAGAAATTAAACAAATACTGACGAAGAAAAGCTATCAAAGAAGTAGAGCTAGCCGGCACATTTAGACAACACATTCATGTAGTGCTTAAATGGCAAGCTGAGCAACAAGATGTTAAAGATTTGAAGAACAAAAAGCACATGATATGGAATCTCCAGAAGGGTCTGTAAAGGGCCATAACACTACTTAGGAAGAACCACCAAAGGAGGACAATACTGCTGAACCACAACAAGACACGGAGATTGAGATTGAGCACGAGGTCTCACCAAAGCCGGCAAAACCACCTCCTACTAATGTAGAGAATGAAGAGACAAAGAATAAGTTAGAAGATCAAGAGTAGGCTCTGTCCAACTTATTGAAATCTAAAGAAGACCAAGAGAAGGTGGAAACAACTCAACAGGGCTACGAGAAACCCACAACGGAGTTGCAACAGATCAAGAAGGAAGATGTTGTAAAGACTGATCAAGCTAACATGAGGGAAGGAAAAGAAGCTCCAATTGATCAACAACAAGGCAAAGAGTCAATTGTTGGGACCTCCCAATAGAAGACACATCAAGATAGAGGCCTAGTGTCACCGAACTCTAGAGTTTTCATTGAAGATGCAAATAGACTAATCAGGTAGTTTGACCTAGAAGCACACTTGAAGCAATCAAGTTTCAATTCAAACGTCAATGGAAATGTCATAGCTTAGGGAAAGAGATTCTCTAGATGCCAAGGAGAAGGCCCATGCAGCAGTCAAAGAGAACGCCAAGTTGCAACAACATCTCGAGAGCCTCCATGAGGACAATAGACAACTGCAAGTCACATTAGCTCAAGAAAGAGAGAATGCAACTAGCCTTTCTAAAGACCTACAAAATCAGTTTAGTGCTATTGGCAATGCAAGATACATCTGCTCCAGCTTTTATTTCACAAGCTCCAATCATTGTAGGAGCTTAAAGCAGTGAATTTGAGTTGGCCCACAAAAGATACAATCACCAAGTCATGACAGCGGGCCACATGGCCGTTCAAGCTTAGAAAGATCAAGAGATACAAGCACTCAAGGAATAGCTGGCAAAGGCACTAGCAAATCTAGGTGTCCAAGATAAAAGACATGCACGAGTGCTTCAAGATAAAGAGATGGTAATTAGTGCCTTAAAATCCAAGTCAGTGGTAACTGTTTAGCAAGCACCAGCACTAGTGGTAGAAGCTACAAGAGTAAACCTTCCCCCAGTGGATCTACCAAGTACATCTACTAAGGGTGGGCTACACAAATTTGAGGAAGCTGAAGATCTGATAGATGCTAGCTGACAAATGCTATGGAGGAGATCAAGAAGTGCATAGTGGATATTCCAGAACCCTCCCACAAAGACTTATGAACTCAAGAGACTTGGAATCTGTCGCTCTATTGATGAAAAATCTTGAAGACGTGGTCCAAAACTTTGACCACAAGATGATCGCACTACCACTGGTGAAGCAAGAGGCTCTACTCTAGAAGCAAGAGGTTTGTATTCCCTCTAGAGACAAATAAAAAAGGATCTTATGAGGATGTACATGTCCCTATGAATCAAGTACTCACAATTTTAAAGAATCAACCACTATGGCGCAAGAAGTGGTTCATCTCACAGGATGAAACCACATACCAAAGTGCACCCCAGCACCTCAGGATCAAACTCACTTTCTACCCTATCCTGAGAAGGCAATCCTAGGAGAATTATGATACATGAAGAAGCCGACATCCTTCAGTGTTGAATTATCTGGTATTGTCAAAGCCAACCAACATTGTTACATGCCTACAGAGTCGTACAAATGGTGCATACCCTACAGACAGTGATCCCTCAAATACGGGATATCCTTGATCTTACCTACCAAATGCTCATGAAGATAGCCAAGATTATCATTACATGCATCATAGATTTTGAAGATATAGAAGCCTGCGAACACCCTTGGCAAGTATTTCTCGAAGGCACTTAGGGCATTGCCTGGAACCTGGAAATAGAGGTCCCAAACAAAAACATTATCATGCACATGTATTCTCAGGTCATGTTCTTGCCTTCACACTACAAACAGACCTTCAAAGAGGCATTCATGACTGGGTTTTTTGATATATATGGACTCCACCATCTTTAGCCACTGACAAAACATTTACTAGTGCACCACATAGCTTATTAGAGCACCATACTCAAAAACCCATTCAAATATCTAGTTATTCAAGCACCAAGACATTGAAGAAGAGGACGTTTGACTACTAAAGCAAAGACAAAGCTTGCACGAGATCATGCAATGGCTAGGAAGGGGGAAATGTTAGCAGATGGACCAGAACTTGATTATTGAGCCAAATGATCAATGACAATGTTAATTACACGAAAGAGATAAAGTAGAATACAAACATAAAAGTAGATTGATTGATACTATCATAAAGTGTGTACAAAAGAGCTCATTATATAGAGCTAGTGTAAGCTTCTTATCTTGCATCATTGATGACATCATACCTTGGGTGCCTTTTTCCACATGTGACCACATGTTTCTTTGCCACCCATTGAGATCATGGAGGATATAAAAGGGAAGCATTCATAGTGTTGGCATACTAATGACAATGTTAATTACACAAGAGAGATAAAGTAGAATGTAAACATAAAAGTAGATTGATTGATACTATCATAAAGTGTCTACAAAAGAGCTCATTATATAGAGCTAGTGTAAGCTTCTTATTTGGCATCATTGTATGACATCTTACCTTGGGTGCCTTTTTCCACATGTGACCATATGTTTCTTTGCCACCTATGCATCACATGTTTCTATGCCACCTATGTATCTCTATAGGATAGATGAGATACACACCATCATAGGACAAAGCCCATAAATCTCAACAACCCTTTCCTTGGGGTTTGGACTATGACAATAGAAAATAACTACGCCAATCCATATTGATCAATATCCCCAATCCAGGAGACCATCTCCAATCCAAGAGACAACTGATGATAAACACTTCAATTTAGGAGCACACTCCATTCTAGGAGTCCACAACACAGCTCTAGTCCAAGAGTCTGCAAAAGAACTTTCATTACCACAGATTCATTGTTTGTCCTTCTCTACTTCTACTCCTTTGTCTTCCGACTCTGCTATCCATGCCATGTCAGTGTTGTCGTTGTCATGGTTATTTCCGTAGCCTTCTCATGATCTTTATTGAATGGAAATGTAATGATAAATAACACTGATGCAAAACAAAAAACTGATGCTATTGCTCCTCCCCTTGAAATGAGCTTTCTAATCTCCCAATCCCTCATGTTGCAATGAAGCAGTCTTAGCATTTAGCTTTTGTTCCAAGGCTAGTGTCTGAACCCCTCACAATTGCACGATGACAAAAGATATGTGTTACAAAATGACGATGTGCTTGGATGCATGAAATTTTAGACTATAGTTTGTTTGTGAGAAGGGGGGGTGGGGAAGGATTCCTTCGACACTCCTATGTGAAGTACCTCTTCACTTTAAAAGTGAAGCGACGCTGCACAATTGGAAGCTTTTATACTTTGAAAAGCCTTAAAATTTTGCTTTGAAACTAGAGTAGAGAGAGATCTTGAACAATTTTGTGAATCTCCTTATTGAACTCAAGGACGGTTTCTTTAATCTTATTTAGAGTCCCCTCATGTAGGAAGGTACACTTTTTTTAGAAAAAGGGATTGTGGACAACGTGGGCACGATGGGCAGCCCCCGGGGGCAAGTGAGAACAGACGAGAAAAATTCAAGCAATCCAAGAAACTTTGGCTTTTTGTTGAGGCTCCTTTAAGAAAAAGAGTTAGACAATGATCCCACAAGCACAACACCTTTTTGGCAAGTGTATTAAAAGACTTTTTGACTTCTTTGAAACCTTTTCAAAAGGTAAACATACTCATGTTCAATTTCAAAAGGTAAATACACACATTTCGAATTTCAATGGGTAAGACCTTTTCAAAAGGTAAACACACACATGTTCAAATTTCAAAGGCTGAACAGACACATGTTCAAATAGCAGCGTCTGTTCAAATAGCATACACACACACACACACACACACACACACACACACAATTAATGAGTACAATGAGTAGAGAATGCATGCCTAAGAGCTTCCATTATTGTCAAAATTAATCAAGCCATTACTTTCTCATGCATAATTCAAATATGGCATAGGAAGATTTGAATAAAAGCTCTTGTAATGGGCTACGCTTTGATGTGTGTATAGATGTGAAGGCTCTAATGCACCCAAAATTGCAAGCTCACCAAATGAGAGGGTTTATGCACAATGCAAACAATCTAGAAAAAAAATACTAAATCTAATCACACCAAGCACTATTGATTACACCAAGCAAGGGTAGTGGCTCATTGGAATTACCAAGAACATGCCTAAACCTTGATTATGTCAACACATGTAGGAATTCTATTTGCTAACGATTTTAAGGGAAGATTATGATTAGTGATTATTCATATAGGGATGCTCAATGTAGCATAGAGAAAATAGACTAATCAGGTAGTTTGACCTAGAAGAACTCTTGGAAGCAATCAAGCTTCAATTCAAACATCAATGGGCAATGTCACAGCTTAGGGAAAGAGATGCTCTAGATGCCAAGGAGAAGGCCCATGCGGCAGTCAAGGATGATGCCAGGTTGCAACAACACCTCGTGAGCCTCCATGAGGACAATAGACAACTGCAAGTTACACTAGCTCAAGAAAGAGAGAATGCAACTAGCCTTTTTGAAGACATGCAAGATTAGCTCAATGCTAATTGTGAGATGCAAGTGGAGCTCGAGCACTTGGAAGAAAAGCTAGAAGAAGAGCAACAAAGAAATACAAAGCTAAATGACTCTTACAGGTGTGGTCAAGAACACACTCTCTCAGCTATTGGCAATGCAAGATTTGTTTGCTCTAGCTGCTATTTCACAAGCTCCAATCACTGTACTTGAGGAGCTCAAAGCAGTGAAGGTTCGTGAAAGATACAACCACCAAGTCATGACAACGGGCCACATAGCCATTTAGGCTTAAAAAGATCAAGAGATACAAACACTCAAGGAATTGTTGGATACATTTAATGAGAATAGTGCAAGAGAGATCTACCCTAGTTTCAATGAATATTGAGCAAGTGACCTAGAGGCTAGAGTGCTAGCATAAGTAGCTGGTGCAAAAAAAGGGGAGAGCGATAGACGCCTTTGATTGCCACACAACAAAGAGAGAGGTTGAAGGGGAAGCCTGAGGGACACAGGTAGTGACATGTCTTTAAAAAATTCCCCGTCATTATATCTATAAAAAATAGGAAAACAAATGTCAACTAGAGTAAGAGGGCCAATCTTGTGACACTAAAATTAAGATCTGATGCTTCATAGTGATATAAGATGCGTTTGTGGTTTCAACTCAACCTTCATCTTTGCAAGTATTGAATCTATCTAGAAAAAAACTTGCCCAATTTAGGCTTCGAGAGACTAAGTTGGTAGGGAGACTCAAGGAAAAAAAGAATTGGAACACAATGGGGTATTTACTGGCATGCATGCAAACATGCAGTACCAAACCACAACACTGAGTTGTCACTTACTATCACCGATGCGAGCTCCCAAAAAATTTTACAAGGTTCTAGAAGGAAGACCCTAGAAGATTCTAGAGGCCTTCGTAAAACCATTTACACCAACCTTTAGGGAAGTGGATAGGGAAAGATTTGCAAAAACCAAGCTTTGTAAGTTACGAGAGGGCCCTCTACCTGTATCCGTCTATGCATCCAAATTTAAGCAGCTTACTTGTGATTTAAACTCGCATGAGTATTATTTTATCAGTCAATTTTGGTGGGGTCCAAGGGATGATATAAAATATCTCTTGCTTACTATACCAAAGGTTAAACGCCTAAGTGAATTCATGTCTCAAGCCATAGTGTGATAATAGGAATTTTGAAAGATGGCAAGGGAAGATGCAAGAGTCTATCTTGTCCACTACCTTTAAAAAAATATCCTCTATTGAGGGGAGTCCATGGAATCCAAAAATTGAGACCGAAACCATGCAAATTGATGCAACATGTTTCAAAATGCTTTCACCATAAGAGAAGTAGCAAAGAGGAGTAAATAGGCTATGCATGTATTGTGGGACACTTGAACATAATGTTGAAATATATCCAAACAAAAGAAAACTTAAGGTGCAAAGCATTGCAACTCCATCAGGTTCAAAAAACATACATGTCCAACCTCAATAGAGACCATGCGCAGTAGGACCATGGTTAAACCAAAACTCAACAAGGTCTCCTCCTACCTATTGGTGCAACATCTAGTTTCACCATACCAATAAGGATTTGTGTAATAGAAGATCAAGTGGAGATGAAAGCTCTATTGGATAGTGGCACCACCACTTGTTTCATCGATTAAGAAATCACTAAGGAGCAAAAATTAATGCTTGTGGAAAAGTCAACTCCAACATCTACAGAGGTGATTGATGGTTTCCCACTTGCTTGAGGAGACATCAGATATGAAACCCAATCTTTGGAGGTGACAATAAATGATAGCTTTTGATCTGATGCGGGGCCCAACAAATCCAATCATTATTGGTCTATCCTAGCTTGAGTTACACAATCCAAAAATCACGTCAAACCACTCTATGTTAGAGATATGGTATTTATGTGTGCAATCGAAAGGGATTCGATTAACAGTTAATCCTTCCACAAAAAAGAGTATGGAAGCATTGCAACCTTGTTATCATGATTACAAGGATATCTTTGAAAAAAGGGATGCAAACATGCTTCCAAGCAGCCTTGTGATTGCGGCATTGAGCTATGGGATGGGAGTCAACCACCCTTTGGTCCATTCTCTAGTGGGAAGCTCCCACCTCATTAAGATATATTCAGTGCTTCTTGGGTTCTACCAATTTTTATCGGATCTTAGTACTCCAAGAGTGCTACTCCTTTAACAAGCTTGACTAGAAAAGATAAGCTTGTGTAGAAGGATGAACATTTGAAGTACTTAAAAAGAGTTTCACAATGGCACCAATTTGGATACATGTAGATCCAGCAAAAACCATTCTTCTTGGAGATGAATGCTTTAGATTTTGCACTTGGTGTTGTATTATCTCAGATTTGCAATGATGGTTGAGAGAATCCTATTTCTTTTCACTTTTAGAAGCTACAAATAATGATGAAAATTCATGACAAGGAGCTTTTGGCTATTGTGACTCTTTTGAGATGTGGTGACATCTTCTTGAAGGAGCATCCCACAAAGTTACAATATGTACAGATCACATGAACTTGGAGAACTTCATGACATCTTGAGTCCTTAATCTCAATGAAGCTAGATGGAGTAACTTCTTATCCATATTTGACTTTGTCATTTGTTATTGGCTTGACAATAAAGAAGGTAAATTATATGCTTTATCACAAAGATCCTATCTTGTACCTAAGAGGGGAGACCCTGCCTATGATCAACAAGAGTTAGTACTTTTGATGTCAGAACAACTCAAGATCATTTGGAGTGACTAGCATGGCTCCATATGACTCTACCTTCCTTCTCAAGGTGAAGAAACCAATTCGCAGTGACATCCATTTCAAACTCCAAAAAAGGGAAGAAAACACTTAGAAGGACTTTGAAGAATTTGATGGATTGTTGTATTATAAGGGACTTCTATATATACCATCAACATAGTTAAGATTGCAAATGCTTCAAGAAAGAAATTATTCCCCAACATCGGGTCATTCTAAAGTCAACAAAATGATTGAGCTTATCACACACAATTTTTGGTGGCATCAAATGTGGAAGCTTGTCAAAGAATATAAAGACACATCTGACAATTGCAATAGGGCCAAGACTCCATATCATCGCTCTCATGGATTAATGCAGCCCTTGCCCATCCCTAGTAAATCGTGGTTATCTTTTTTGGCTACGATGCAATTTTGGTGGTTTTTGATAGACTTACAAAAATGGTGCATTCCCTCCCACCACCAATTTATCACCAAGTAAAGAATCCAGCTGCCACGGATTTAGCCACACATTTATAATGCGCCCACATGGACAAACACCAAATGCAACATCCACCATACAAGATTGATGATTGAGTGTGGCTTCTTCGTCATGATCTATGTTCATCTCGTCCTTCTCAAAAGTTGGATCATCAAAGGCTTGGAGCATTCAAGATAAGTGGCCAAGTAAATCAAATCACATATCATCCCTAGTTACCAGAGTTTATGAACATTCATCCGATCTTCCATGTTTTAGTGTTGGAGCTTGTCATCAATAGGTTATGATGCAAGTGAACGAACATGGGAGCTTGCATCTAACCTCCATCGAGCATTGGCCAAAGTTTGTGAGTTTTATCAACAACATCCATCAAAGCTTGCCTCGACCTCAAGAGGCAAAACCGCTCCTTGTGGAACTTGTCTCGCTAAAGCAAGGGGTACTTTCAGCTCTAAAAAATGTCTAGACGGTTCTAGAAGAAAGATCCTAGAAGATTCTAGAGGGTTATATTAGAAGCTTCTCGCGAATTATTTGCATCATCACCTATGCACGAGTGCCGGAAGACATTGTATGCAAAATAAGAGACGAGAGTCAACTTTTTTGAACATTGTTTACTTAAAGAATGCTACCGCAAAAAATCCTTCTGTAACTTTGAATTTTTTTGTTTTTACATGAATGCATAGAGGACATTGTGCTCCTTAATTGAGGCTATAGATCACCCAAATCACAAACACACACACACACACACACAGAGAGAGCGATAGAAATAGATAACAAAGAGAGGGAGAGTTGGAAAAAGAGAGATGGGAGAGGGAGAGAAATAGAGATAGAGCAACAGAGGGATGATGAGAGAGAAATATAGATATGTTGAGAGATAGACAAAGAGAGATGAAAAAATAAGAGATGGATATAGATAGAGAGATAGGGAGAAATGGAAAGAGATAAAGAGTGAGAGATAGAGAGATTATTAGAGAGAGGGAGAGAGAGGGAGAGAAGCGGAGGAGTTTTATTTTCTTCACTCACTCTCTATCCCTCTCTATCTCTCTCTCTCTCTCTTTAATTGTGTCTCCATCTCTATCTCCTTACCTTTCTCCCTCTCTCTTTCTCTTCTCTCTATCCCTGACTATCTTCCTATCTCTTTCTCACCCTCATTCTTTCCTCCCCTCACCCTATTTTTCCCTCCTTTCACCATTATCTCTTTCTCTCTCTCTTCATCTCTCCCCCTTTCTCTCTCTCTCTCTCTCTCTCTCTCTCTCTCTCTCTCTCTCTCTCTCTCTCTCTCTCTCTCTCTCTCTCTCTCTCATGCATGTACGAGGAGATTGGATATATATGGGATAAAAGATAAAAGTTGTAATGGAAATGGCCTATGAACATTGAGAATAGCGGAATTACTTTGAGAACATAAAGGGTGAACTTAATTATAATTAGCAGTAGCAACACAACATTATACTTAATTAACTTGGCATGAACAATAATTTTTCAAGAGAGAGAATTAGAGAACATGACAATAATTTAGGACCAGATTTATGTGGAGCATGTCCCCCTCCAATAGGCTTTTGTATTAGAGATTATCCCATAAAGGGAGACTTGGTACAATACAATCTTTGTGTTCCTTGTGATCTAGGTGATGCAATGAAGATGGAAAGCTTCATGCATCACAAGCATAACATAACTTTGTGAAAGCATTAACCATCCCCGGCCTCAATCCCAAGGCCTCAAACACCTTTGAAGGTGGACAGAGCTAGTGGGGAATGAGGGTAGGGAAGAGGAAGAAGAAGTAACAAACGAGAAAGAGATAGTTTCTCACTTATCATCATTCTTCTTGCATAGCATAGCATAATAATGATGTGATGAAGAAGATGGCAAGCTTAAGCATTGAAGCATGGCTCTTGGTTGGATTTGCATTCCATAGCTAAGAGTGTTGGTGTAAGCTCTCAACTTCCCAACAAGCTTGGAGAAGGAGATGGAGCTCTTGCACTTTGCCAAGAGAGAATGAGCTTGTGAGTGTGTGTGTGTGTGTGTGTGTGTGTGTGTGTGTGTGTGTGTGTGTGTGTGTGTGTGTGTGACTATACCCCCCAAGCACACCCCTAGCTTCCTTGGTCGACCCCTCATTGTAGCTCAAGCTTCAATTTGATTGGACCCCTACAAGCTTAGCCAATCACATGCATAGTGCCTATCAAACAACCATGCTAGCCTCAGGACAAGTGTCGGGCCCTTTCCTCTTTGAGAGAGAGCACTTGATAAATGCATAAACAATTAATTTAATTAGCTAAATTATCATTGGACTCCTTGAGAGGCCAACCAATAGGCTTTAGGCACCTTATGAGGGCAACATGGAGAGGAACTTGACATGTGTTCCTTGTAGCTTCTTTAGACAAGGCTTGCCTTGTGTGAGGGTGTGTGTGTTCTCTCTCATGCCCCTAAAATAAGGACTCGCCCCCCCCCCATGAGTAAGGATGTTGGTTGACTTTCACTACAAGAGGCTATTCATATTAGCGACGCTCACACAGCGACGCTCAAAAAAAAAATTCCCGGAGTCGCTATGAGCGTCGCAAATTTACAAGTAAATTTGCGACGCTCATAGCGACGCTTATAGCGACGCCGACTGGGCTAAAAAAATAACAGAGAGCGCCCAAAAACTCAGATCTCAGATCTGAGTTTTTCGGCGCCCTCAAGCAAGGAGCAGGTAACGCTCTCCCTCTCTCTCTCTCTCTCTCTCTCTCTCTCTCTTTCTTCTCCACACACACACACACACACACACACACACACGAGGAGAGGAA
The DNA here is from genome assembly GCF_014529385.1 of Adiantum capillus-veneris. Lineage (NCBI taxonomy): Eukaryota > Viridiplantae > Streptophyta > Polypodiopsida > Polypodiales > Pteridaceae > Adiantum > Adiantum capillus-veneris. The sequence continues at coordinate 10,378,533 of NC_140936.1, read as the reverse complement.
GGAGAGCCAGGTATGCTCCTTCCCTCTCCTCACTCTCATGTTCCCTTCCCCTCTTTCTCTCTCCCTCTCTCTCTCTCTCACACACACACATACACACACACACCTAGTGTTTTTGAGAGAGAGAGAGAGAGATAGTACAAACATAAACAAAAACGCACACACACATACATAAACAAAGAATGCACACACACATTGAGAGAGGAAAAGAGAGAGAGAGCATGCATAAACAAAAAACGCACACATTGAGAGAGGAAAAGAGAGAGAGAACATGCATAAACAAAAAACGCACACATTGAGAGAGGAAAAGAGAGAGAAAACATGCATAAACAAAAAAACGCACACACATTGAGAGAGAAAGAGAGAGAAACTAATTTAACGTCGTAGGAAACTAATTAAAATTAAAAGACCTAAAGATCTAGCCGACGAGGAGTTGAACTCAAGACCTATTATTCAAGAGGGAAATGGCATAACCAATCTATCATACTTGGCATGGGTGATAGAAAGGTTATACCATTTATCTCTTTTTATTGGCACACACATCCACACACGCGCACACACACAAGAAGGTATTGCTGCCTTCACTCATGGTGGGCTCCGTCGATCCAAAAGTACTGGTGAAATGTCTTCAGAAGATAGGGAAGAAGGTGGATCTTCAGGGCGGCAAGAGTCACTACATACCCGACACAATGACCATCTAGACAACCTCTAGTCATTCAACAGCAACTTCAAAGTTAGTAACAAGAGCAAGAACGGTCTAAAGGGCCAATTGCTGTCGTCAGATATGGATGGAGATGAGGCAGCGTCACCGCCGGAAGTTAACTTTCACATCTTTAGTGATGAGAATGACAACTCTTGCCGAGTTATGTGAAAAATTATGTGTTAAATCAGTTTTAAGGTTCTTATAATCCCTGTTAGTTTAGTTCTTTGTTTTTAATATAACATAATTTACGTTAGATTTAGATTTATGTTATATTAGATTAGACTTAGGTTTATTTAGGTTTACCCACACACACACACACACACACAAGAAGAAGAGAGTTTTAACGTCGTAGGAAACTATCCCAAAAGACGTTAAAGATTAGGTTAGATGTAGACTTACGTTAAATTAGATTTAGGTTTATTTTTAGTTAGATTTACGTTTATTAGATTTACGTTAAAGATTAGGTTAGATGTAGACTTACGTTAAATTATATTTACGTTTATTTAGATTTACGCTTATTTACGTTAGATCGAGTCCACTTAAGAATTACTTACGGTTTAGGGTTTAGAGTTAAACAAACAGTGAAAAGATCTACTGTGAAAAGATGTTAACATGCTGTGAAGTGCAACAGCTAGAGAAGAGGCAAAGGGGTTTTGTCCACTACATGCAGTATCATGTAGACGTGGGTATGTAGATTTCTTGTACCCACAAATATAGGTATTGACCAATAAAGACGAGATTATAACCCGGTGGTTCTGATCTCCGTGCACCTCTAGACCGAGGTGTGCGGGGATTGGACATGACTAGAGAATGTGAGGTAAAGAGAGAGAGAGAGAGAGAGAGAGAGAGAGAGAGAGAGAGAGAGAGAGAGAGAGAGAGAGAGATAAGATGAAGAATGCCAATAGAATATTAAATTTGTTGTCCAGGTTATAAGATTTTTATCCTCATTATGAGTAGTGACGAGGATGTGGGACCGTCCAACCGAAACACCTATCTCTCAACGAGGGTCTTATGTCCTTGTAATCAATGCAAGCATGTTGTGCGACGGACAAGACGTGTTTCTTTGCAGCACGTTCGCAAATTTGGCGAGTTCGATCCATCTATTATAGATCGAGTTGTTGCCAATTATAACTCGTTGGACTCTGACGCTGACCAACAAGCAGCAATCTTGCAACCCAATAGACGTGTTCGCAGGCGCTTTGGTCAAGCAGCATATGTGAGGCCACAAGATGTAGCCTCTGACAGCTCGGGGGATGATCATGCAGAGCACATTCCCAACGAGGCAATGTTTGAGCCCGAGATTGATGAAATGATCGAGACGATCATGGATTCAGAAAGGCTTATCTATGATGATATGAAAAGTGAAGCCGATACGCCATTGTATAATGGAGCACGTATGTCTAGATTGAAAGCACTCCTGGTTCTTCTCAACATGCAGGCAAAGTTTGGATGGAGTGACACTAGCGTCACAGCGCTTTTCAGGTGATCTATTACAATTAGTTTACTTTAATAAAACTCTAAATGTATAATGATCTGATAGATTTTTACACGACTGTATCGTATTTTTATGTTGTGTAGATTGCTTAAAGAGCACATACTACCAGCTGACAATGTGATGCCAGATTCCCGAGATGAAGCAAGAAAGATTTTGCGAAACTTGGGGATGGATTACAATTCTATCCACGCTTGTCCTAATGACTGCATTCTTTTCAGAGGGGAATACATAGACATGGAGAAGTGTCCGAAATGTGATTCCGAAAGATATCGAGTAGATCTCCACGGGACAAAAATTCCACAAAAGGTTTTGCGACATTTTTCTCTGCTTCCTCGCATCAAGCATTTCTTCGAATGTAAGTCCATGGCCGCCCTAGCATCATGGCATGAGGAGAATAAATCTTCGGATGGTGTGCTACGAATTCCTGCAGATTGCGCAGCCTGGAAACATATAGATGGAACATGGTCGGATTTTGCCAGGGAAGCTCGAAATTTGCGCTTAGGCCTGGCTATGGATGGCGTAAATCCATTTGGTCAAAGATCAACATCTTACAGTGTATGGCCCGTTGTCATCGTCAACTACAACATTCCCTCGTGGTTGACTATGAAGAAGGGGCACCTATGGCTAAGCTTGATTGTGCCAGGGCGATATAAAGTGGGGAATATGGATGTGTATCTTCGTCCACTATTGGAAGAGCTACAACAATTGTGGATTGGCATAGAGGTGGTGGATATGAGCCGACACACAGGACGACGGAATGCTTTGATCAGAGGCATTCTAATGTGGACCATGCATGACTATCCCGGGCTAACAGAATGCTCAGGTGATCTATTGACACTCCTCACTCAGACACTGTAAATCTTGTTTTTTCCCATAGTTGATCTATTATCATGTGTATACATGCAGGGCTTCAAACAAGCGGATACAGAGCATGTGTCACATGTGGACCTAGACTGAATGCACGTAGGGTGCCTCACTGAAGAAGCAAATCTACGAAGGTCATCAAGCGTATCTTCCAGAGAATCATGTGTTACGCGACGGCTTTTTGGGAAGAGAGCCACCAAGGATGTCTGCACAAGCATGGTTAGAGCAGAAGGAGATGTGCGATGACGGATTGCCTCCAGGGATGAAGAGACTATCTCTATGGTACGAGTTACCATAATGGCCCCGACTCATGATCAATCACTTGCTCGATCCAATGCACATATTCAAGAATGTGGGTAATCTACTATGGGACCATCTGACCGGCAAGAAAGATACTTTGGGAGCCAGAGTTGACCTTAGAAATGTGGATCGTATGGAGCAATATTGGCCGCAAACAGCGTCTGATGGATCGATAAAACTCCCTAAAGCACCATGGATTTTCACAGGAGCCCAAGAACGCAAAGTAAAAGAGACCATTCGATCTTTGCGGACCCCCACTGGCGTAATGCACTCGCTCCGAACGTGTTTTACTAAAGAAGGAAAGCTTACCGGTTTGAAGTCACACGATTGGCATAAAATGTGTCAGGTACGTTCATAGTGGACTTTAATATCATTGCATAAAATGTGGACTTTAATATCATTGTTGCACATACTTTACAGTTTATTTTACCGGTTGCCATTGAGGGATGTTTGTCTCTCGACATCCGTAACACAATCTACAAACTTGCAAAGCTGGTGCAATGGATCTCACAAAAGGAGATCAACGTAGACTCCATACCATTCGCCAAACTAAATGCTGCGGAGCTTGTGTGCATGTTTGAGAAACATTTTCCTACTACCATGCTAACCATTCAGGTGCATCTTCTTGTTCACATAGTTGATGAGGTGGAAATAGCTGGCACAGTTCATTCCAGATGGATGTTCTTCTTAGAACGTTTCATGAAAACGCTTAAGGGATATGTGCGTCAAAAGGCACGTCCGGAGGGTAGCATGGCAGAAGGTTGGTTGGTATCAGAGTCCCTAGTGTACATTGGAGAGTGGCTAGACGGATTTGATAAAGCCCGGGACACGCTATGGGAACCATAGATGATGAGCGCATATCTGGGATTGTCATGTGCAATCTCGGTGTTGAGAAGAAGATGACGGAAGATCTAGAGGCTAAAATCAACCGATTTTGCATGCTTCACAATCCAGTGATGCAAAAGTGGATTTCACAATATGAGGATGCAAAGCAAGAGCGACAAAGGGCACGAATCGAGTGGAGACGGGGAAGACGACCACCGATGCACTATCCGATGGTTCTGGAGAGCCTACCAACATTCATGAGCTTAAGATGGTTGCACAACCAATTGAAAAGCGCACAACAATGCGGTGACGAAGTGACTGAGGAAGAGTGGGAGTACTCTCGGGGTTGCGCGACCAAGGTAAGTTTGCAATGTACGACTAGCTAGTGACTTTATTTCTAAACGTTTGAACGGCCACTCATAATCTTTGTTCGTTGTAGTATAAGTCATACACAGCAGCATGGTGTAAAGGTCGACATTTTAGGGTGGAACGAATCGACAAAAAGCGTTTTACTCAAGATTGTGGAATCATGGCAAAATTTGAACAGTCTAGTCGACGACGTTCCTCTGATGCAGATCCTGTGGTGGCGGAACTCACTTACTTCGGCACGCTGCAAGAGATTTTGAGGATCGATTACAGAGGATTTTTTGTCGACTTGTTCGACGTGCAATGGTTCAAGATAATCATGGAGGGTCGCAACGCTACTGTGCGTAGAGGAGAGTCTGGTTTTCTTGAGGTGGATTCTACTAAGAAATGGACTGACCTAAGAGACACTTTCGTACTACCCAAGCATTGTGAACAAGTAAGTATGTAAATAGTTAACATCCCCCTTTTACAAGTTATGTGCTTGAAAGCTCTCATGTAAGTTATGTGGCTCTGGCAGGTAATATTTCATCCTACAAAGTCTACATCAAACTGGTGGTACGTCATAGAGGTAGCCCCTCGTAGTGCAAGGACGTATGAAGGCTACCATGTGCCAATCACAACGGCATCAATGGAGGAGATCAGAGAAGATGCTCAATCAGAAGCCGCTGCGGTGGTGCCAGACGAGCATCAAGATGCTACTACTCTATATGGGGTGCATGCAGAGGAGCTACAAAATGAAACAGAGGATATGTGTTTAAACGGAGAGCTCTATATAGATATAGGAAGTTATGCTGAGTTATGCGAGGATGAGAGAGAGATCTCTTAAAGCCACAAATATTGTATTTGAACAATTTTGCTCCGTGTTGTAAAAGCTCTGGCTTTCTAAGTACCTTCCATGGTGTATAACGCTCTTTTCTACTCGCGCTCATATCTTTTGATTGAAAATTCTGAGTTTTCGACTTGCCTCTTCTATCACTCAATTCATTGCGTCATTGTATTTATATGCGTCATTACGTCATTGTATTTAATGGTCTTTGCGTCATTGTCTACTCTATTCAATCAATATTAAGTTTAAATATTCGTGTGTTTAATGCAGGTATGGATGATGAGGAGTTTCTTTCTTCTTTGTCACCGCAGCAGAGACAGTGGTACGTGGAGCGTCATCGCTCTGGCGCATCATCGCGCGTTCCTACTCCATCCGCATCTCCCTCTCTTTCGGAGCATTCGGCGCGCTCCGAAGCTTCGGCGTCGACGAGACGAGCTTCACACTCGTCTAGACACCGGCGCTCTAGTGGTGGCGGTGGCGGTTGTTGTGGGGATTCCGCCACCGATGCCTCCACACCGCCTCGTGTTCGACGAGGCTCTTTACCCTCCCCTTCTTTGCCTGCCCCCACACCAGCCACAGCATCGCCATCTACACCAAGTTTTGCACGGCTGACTGTTCCTAGCAGCTACACACCTCTACCTACTCCGCCAGGAGCCACCCCACTCGACACTCCTCACTTCGGGGCCCAAACGCCGGTGGAGACACCTGACGTCCGTACCCCCATCGACACGCCGCTAGAGACCCCTGCCGGGACACCCAGGTTCACGCGTCACCGGCCAGAGGGCTTGCCTTACTCCGTCGACTTCAGCGGCGGCATCATCATGGATGATGACGGCAAGAAGGTGATCTCGCGCATGCGTGGTCTTTGCTCTCAGTTGTTTAGACACTACATACTAAACAAATGGAGTGAAGTACCAAGTGATTTAAAAAATAGAGTCATCAGCATACTTCATGATGAGTTTCCCGTTCCAACACGGGATCAGCGCTTCAATGAAGATTTGATGAAGATTCGAATGCGCGAATACTGCAAACACAATCGTTCCAAAGTGCAAAAAGCAATCAAGAATGGGTGGAACAGGCCAGATTGGCTGGCCAAAGAAGATTGGAAGAATGCGAAGAAAGCAGCGCGCGAGAATCCCGACAAGTGGAAGCAACAAAAGGATGCAGCCAGAGCGCGAGTAGAGGCAGGGAGCTCGCACCACTTGGGGAGCGGTGGATGGGCATCATTTGAGGCCAATTTTGTCAGTTTTTTCGCATTGCTCTTTATGTTCGATAGTTTAGGGTTTATGAGTTTTTTAATTCTAACATAATGAATTCTTTGTATGTTTTGACAGTGGTCGATGACAGGACGTGATCCCACACCGTACGAGCGCGAGTACGCAGGCAGGAAGGGCTTAAACGCCCTGATGGACATTCTCAGTTCTCGCGGCGGCATGGCTAGTATTAGGGTTTACTCTTTTCTATTTTTTTATTGTTTTATAAATAGCGCTATATGTGTATACTTATTGAAAGTTGTCTTATTGTCTTTTTTTGCAGAATCCGACAGATACGCCGCTTGGACGCGATGAGACGTCTGACTAGACGACGTCGGTTTAGCCGTAGCTAGATAGCATTAGTTTAGGGTTTCTCATAGCTTATGTATCATGAGACGGATTTTATACGTCTTTTTGAACCATGTATATTATTACATTTGTCACCGCAGTTCATTTTGCCAATCAATTCTTTATGCCTATGATGTTGTACAATTGTCATTATTACATTTGCCAATCAATTCATTTTGCCTATGATGTGTACAATTGTCAATTTTATGCTTGTCAATTTTGCAACAATGCGTCTTGTGGGTGACTATTTTGGGTCTATTATCTACCCTTGCACTTTTTTTAAAAAGTGAATCAAGTACAATATGGTTGATGGGTGGCAGGGCATTCAATGCCCTGTCACCAAAAAAAAAATCTCTCAGGCGTCGCTATAACCGTCGCTATTTATGGCTCTGTAGCGTCGCTATGAGCGTCGCTATAGACTTCTGTGTAAGCGTCGCTATAACCGTCGCTATGAGCGTCGCTATGAGTGTCTCTATATAGAGACGGTTATAGCGACGCATATAGCGACGTTCTCGTAGCGACGTTAGTAGCGACGGTTTTAGCGACGCCGGGGGTTATAAAAACCCACTGTATTTCCGTCGCTAACAGCGTCACAAGAGCACACAACCTCTTGTAGTGTTTTGGAACACCTTAAGCCCCTCAGGCACCTTAGTCATGGAGCACCTTAAGCACCTTAGTCATAAAGCACCTCAAGTACCTTAGTCAGCAAGCACGACAAGCACCTCAAGCTTGGGCCGGGTTCCCACCTCAAGCACATCCCTAGCTTTCCTAAGGTCTAAGGACGTTTACTCTAGCCATTGAAGGTCTTTAATGAAGCTACCCTAAGGCCTTTCAAGCTCCATTAGCTAGCATTGCTCTTTGACAGACATTTGGACCCATTAACTTTGGCCCCCTATCGGGATAGATCCATAATCACGTGTCTATATTCTAACACTTATTCCCGTTCATTCTCCCACATTAAATGATCAGTTTAATATGAAAAAATCATTTGGTCAGTTAGATATTAGATTTCATGAAAAAAAAGTTCTAAAAATTATCGAGAAATACATTTGCAAAGATAACAAAATTCAACCTGCTATACACCTTCACCCTGTCCCACCCTCTTGGAGACATGGATTCTTACTCAACCTAGTTTTTTTTGGATATTGTTTGTGTTGAGCCAATATTCCTTGATTGTCTGGCAAGGTTTGCAATGGTCAACCCTAGAGATTTAGGAGGTTACAATAATACTAAGATGTTTGCAATCTTGTCTACCCCCTAAGGGAGATCGACATACAAACCCGAGTGAAAGATGTAATGACATTTGGAGATCAGTTCCAATTCATGCTAGACTCTTTTCTTTCTACAAGATTTGTTGCCCCCCCCCCCCCCCCCCCCCCCCCCCCTCTCCAACATGCTAATTTATATTAATCATATGCATCTGATTAATTTACTGATCAAATGTCTCCCATTTTTTTCATTTTTATGAGAAATACTATGTTCTATATTTTTTTTGTAAAATATTTGAATATTTTAGCTTCAAAGTGTTAAGCATGCTAATTTATGCTAGCCATATGTATGTGGTTAATATAATGATCAAATGTTTACCAATTTTTTTGTCCATTTTTTATGAAGAATATGATGCTCTATAATTTTTTTGAAAAATAAAAAGAAGTACTCAAATTTGCTTCTTCTTTTTTTTTTAATCAAAGATATAAGTACCTAAATTTGACTTATTTAGCTCCAAAGCATTGCACGATAATAGTAGAGGTAATCATAGTGATTAACAACACAATAATAATAGTGGTAACATGTGCAATAAACTACGGGAAAGGTTTATAGTATGTAAATTTATGCCTTCATTGGGGAGGCTGAATAGACTCTCTAGTGATAGACTCTCTAAAGTCATTCCAGTTAGATAGTGTCGCAGGTAAAGAAAAATACTTGAGAATCTTGTTTTTCTAGGCTTTGGTTTCTTAGAATCAAGTTTGTTTGGGGGGTTCTAACTTTGTGCGAGTGGGGCCTTGTCCCCTACAACAACGTCGGGGGGGGCGGGACCCGAGGAGGAGAGGTGGTTGAGATGTTTTTAGGAGGAGGAAATTTAAATGGGCATTCCATCATAAAATGTCCAAAAACTCCACAAAGGAAGCAAGCTTAGGGAAGATACTTGTATGAAATATATTGAGCTCAAATCATGCGCCATCACTAGTCAAGATGCCCATTGTAGTAGGTAAATGGGAGAACTCTAGGCCTTAGTATACTTAGACAATCCATTTTCAGCATTGCCAAAGCATATCACTAGGGATTATAATATCTTATGGATTTAGCCTCAAGGACTTTGGTCATGGTAGTGAAAAGGAAGATCGAGAAACTTTGCCCAAACTGGGTAATTAGTCAGGGCACAGCTTTCTCCATATTTCTTGATTACCTATAGTATCTTTCTATTGGTATGTGTGTGCAAATAGCTCAATTTTATTACCTAAAAACACTAATACTTTAGCTCTCTAATGGGACTTGGCTCCTAGCATCTCTTCTATTTTTGAGAATTCTATCTGAGAATTTTACAAGTAACTTGGGTTTTTCGGACATAGGAATATAACTTTACGACGAATATTAGTGCTCTCAAAAAATTTACTGTATTTTTAACTTGGTAAAACTGCAAAATCCCGGCTAGATTTTGAGCTTGTCTTGAAAAAATTGGAAACATGCTACAAGTTTTAGTGTAAATAAAGGCAAATGCTTCAAATTTTGACCTGAAAACCCCATGAGTTATAATGGTGCCCTTACTTCATTTTCTTTGCTTAGGAAAAGTGTTTTTGGCAAGCCCTGATTGATTCAACCTTTTTTATAAAAAAAAATTAACTGTACTAAGCTTTGCTTTGACTAGTTTTACGTGATTGCGCCTACTCACCCACACCCACACGTCTCAAGGATTGAACCATAGTGGATGCACTTATAAAGCCCCTTACCTAATTAACCACTAACAATACAAGCTGCCATATTTGCAAAAAAGTGAAAATAAAAATAGGTCACTTTCTTCGGAATTGAAAATTGAAACGCGAGTGATAACTGTTGAAAATGAGACTTGACCGAGCTCTGGTTGGGTGGAAATGCTAAAATATGGGGATAGAAAATAGGAATATTGACTTTCGACTCAGAACTTAGAAGCCGAGCAATAGAATTAAGGCCTGTCGTGATTCACACACATCACACGGATATCGGCTACATCAATTGCCTCGCAGCACACGACGAGATGCTTCGTCGAGGGGTGCTTTTCACATTCGGGCCTGGCCGGCAGCTAATTATAGTCTTAAGACTTAAAACAATATAGTGCTTCTAATTAGGCTTGAGTGCGTGTAAAGGAACAAATCTTGACTATATATGCCGGATCTTGTCTTAAGCTTCTTAATCTTGTCTGCTGTGGTTTCTCCCCATATTCTTGTGGTCGTCATCGACTACTGCTCTGCAATTCCAGTATGCCTCATTCCAAGATGAGGCAGCTGTTGGTAATTCGACTACCAGCAGTAGGAGCGCCATCAAGCTGGTGTCGACGCAGGCCGACTGGTATGGCAGCTCCGGCGTGGACGCCTACTTCAATGGAACCGCAATTTGGCTAACTGCCTTCCAGAACAGCAGCTCCTTGAATGGGGCCACAGAGGGCAATGGCACCAACCTGGGGCGAGTGGTCTACAAGGACCCCATCCAATTCACCAATACGAATGCCAGCTTTGCCACCTCCTTCACCTTCCAAATCATCACAACGCGCCCCTTTCCCAACTGCGGTAGCGGCATGGCTTTCTTCATCGCCGATTCTCTGCAAGCCCCACGCGACAGCGACACGAGAGGCTCCTTTGGCCTCCTCGACCCCTCCACGTTGTCTCCTGACGCTACGTCGTCCAGCAGCAGCTTCTTTGCCGTGGAATTCGACACCCGCATCCACGACACGTTCCATGACCCCAGCGCCAGCCACATCGGAATCGACGTCAACACGCTGCGATCGCTCAATGTCACGGACACCACTAATTCCGCTTTCTACCCGCAGCTCTTCCTTTACAACAACAGCACCTTCACAACCTGGATTGAGTACGATGCGTCCACGCACCTCATCCAAGTCTGGATGGCCAATGTCAGCAGGTATTTCGTTCTGTCTTTCAATGACGTTAAGAACGTCAATTTCCTTCGTTGGACGATTATAGGTAGCCGAGACCCAATTAGGATCGCTTAAGTCTTCATGATCTATTTATTGCAGTGCGAGCACCAATTCTTCAAGGGCCGGCGCCAGCACACTGCAATATGATCCCGTAGATTGCCCGCTTTACCCTTGCGTGCAATTGCAATATAACCTGTCCGCCGTCTTCTCGCAAAAACTCATGTATATGGGTTTCTCAGCTACGAGCGCACCCTCCAGTCGAGGCATGGAAGGACATGCAGTTTACTCATGGAGCTTTAGCAATGAGCTTGTAATCACTGCCCCATCTCGTCCAACTCCTACCAGAAAATTCAAGCTGTATGTGGCTCTACCAGTGGCACTCGCAGCTCTACTTCTCATCGTCGTGATGGTGTGGGCGCTGCTAACGCAGAGGCGGAATCAAATCAGGAAGCGCGCTTCTGCTGCGGCGCGGGTAGAGAATGCCCTCCAGACGGCCCGCCCTTTCAGCTACAAAGAGCTAAGAAAGGCTACCAATGGGTTCGACGAGAAGAGGAAAGTGGGTGAGGGTGGCTATGGAAGCGTGTACAAAGGCATCCTAGCAGATGGCTCGGTGGTGGCAGTGAAGAAGCTAAGGCAGAGCTTGACGCTGGAGGACCAGTTCTGCGCAGAGGCGAGCATCATAAGGAAAGTGCGGCATCGCTACTTGCTGGAGCTACAAGGATGGTGCTACGAGGATGGGCATGAGGCGCTGCTGGTGTCGGAATATATGAGCAAGGGCAGCCTGGACGGTTACCTCTTCGACGCTAGCAAGAAGAAGCAGCTGGCCGGTAAGACAGCGGCGGCGCAGACGGAGACGCGGATGCGGATTTTGAAGCAGGTGGCGGCAGCGTTGGAATACCTGCACGGAGGGTTGGGAGAGTGCGTGCTGCACCGAGACGTGAAGGCGGGCAATGTGCTGCTGACCGATTCAGCTTACGAGAAGCAGGTGCATGCCAGGCTCTGTGATTTTGGGCTGGCTCGGCTGATACGGCACGAAGAGGGCGCAGTGGCCATGACCGCCGCCGGAACGCCGGGATACGTAGCACCGGAGCTGCTGTACTGTGGCATGGCTACGGACAAGGCGGATGTGTTCAGCTTCGGCGTGCTGGCACTGGAGACGGCGTGTGGGAGGCGGGCCATTTCCAAGGATTACTCGCACCACATCTATGATTGGCTCTGGGCCACGCTGGACAGCATCGACCAATCAGTAGGCATCAGCGACCACCAGCTCCGCGGGGTGCTTGACCCCATCCTGATCACGCTTGGAGACGATGATGACGTGGCGGCGCAGCAGGTCCTGCAGGATTGGCGCTGCGTGGTGCATGTGGGATTGAGGTGCTGCCATGCTGCTGCCGGCTGTCGTCCCAGCATGAAGGAGGTCAGCCGCGCTTTGGAAAGCAGATCAGCGCTTCCCCTGCCCAAAGTCAAGCCCCCCTCGCCTTTCGAGTACAGCGACGGACCTTCAAGCGCCACAGTAGCTTATACACCCTGTGCAAGCAGTGACTCGGGTCCAGCTGCTTCACTGCTATCTGCGCCCCGTTAACCTCCTATAATTTTGGCCTGAGGTGCATAACTCATGAAAGGAGTCTTAGCTTTAGAGGGTAATTAGGTATAATTACCCTCTAAAGCACCTAATTACCCTCTAAAGCTAAGAGGGTGTAGTTGCATGTTCATAATTACAAGGGTATATTTAGTTGCATGTTCTTACTTATGCTCAAGATCAGATCACCTTACATCTCAAGGATTTCAGTGTTTATTTGAGACTTGAGCACCTACTTCTTGCTTGTAGTCTGTAAGGGTATCCTCCATTAAGGCGACGTTCAAATTGCACAGAGGCAACACTCGCACACGAGCCTTTTCCATGACAAAGTTGTTCACACCATGAGTAGAAGACCATGCTACTATAGCCTGATGCAGAGGAGGTAGCGAATCAGTTGGATCTTGGATAGAGTAAGCAGCTTCTATATGTGTGAAAATTTTTTGAGATCAAACCCTATCCCACGTTTAACGCTGCAAAGGTGCTTGGACATTCCGTGTTCCGGAGGGTAGAGACCAGCCATTGTAAGGTGGTTCCGAAAAAGCTCACCCTCACAGCCACGCGAGAAGAAGAATGCCCTTGTCCATACTTGTTTTCCATGCAATTTGAAGCACCCCTAGGAATATCATCAAGATTCAGTGTTTAACCAATCATAGAGGTCTTTAACAGTGTACATCTTCATTGTCCTTAGTACAACAACTGTAGATTATCGCTATGACATTTTTATCCACCACAACTCATTGCCACGACCCTCCAAAAATATTCTTATTTTGTAGGAGTCTTGTGCTAGGAGGTAATGGTTGAGGATTGATGGTTATTTATGGCTTCCGTGGCTCGTGCTGCCGAGCACGGACTATCTTGTCTGATATATACACCCACATATTGTGGGTTTTGCCCCCCAAAAAAAAAAAAAAAGGGGGACATAAGTTTTGCAAAAAAGGGGGGGGGGGGGGGGGGGGGGGGGGGGGGGGTGGTTTGCCTTAAATCACCAACATGCATGTATTCTTTTTGGCTCCAAGTGGTGCTCACAACTCTAGTTAATCAATGTCAAGAAGGGAAATTTGCACATTTTTGTGGGAATGAAACTTAAGCTTTATATTTGTAATATACACGCCTTTTTTTTCTCAACGAGTGCACCTTTTAGATATGTAGATGTATCGTGGATTCATGTGAGCTAGACACGTGGCTACAAATTTACATTTACAAAGGACCTTTTTTATCAAACTCCACAAAATTTGTACTTTTTTTAAAAGAAAAAGGGATACTTTTCTTCCAATGTACAAAAATGTGTAGAGTGGGTTTTTTTATTAGTCACTGATTGCACGTCATACTAAGGATCTTGGAAGGTGCACACCCCAAGCCTTTTTTTTTAGGGCGTGGATATTGTCAATAGCGTTGTATGTCTCTTGCTAATAGCTATTTCAAACTCAAAAAAATCATCTAGAAGATAATGTAACAAATATCTGATTTTGTGCTTTGAATAATCTTATAATTGATCTTTGAAGAGATTTTAAGAGATAAATTTAATGCTTCCTTGCGCATAGTCGCTTTCTCAAAGGCGTTGTGGTGTTCTTTAAACACCATCCCTTCCATGAGAACGAGCTTGATGTGTAACTTGTTGTTTACGACGACAAATGTTGCGATGCCAGTCTCAACATGAGTCTTGGCATGTTTTGATGGTACCAATTTGGAGGGGAAAGGGAGAGAAGAGAAAAACCCAATTTGAAATTTCCAAGGCATATTTAGAAAACATTTGGATTTGAATGTGAAGGTACCTCCATGGATTTAAATGTGAAAAGCATCATTAAGCCGTGCCAATTTTGGTTTGAGGTTTAAGTAAAGGGAATATTGAAAGATTCGTTGGGCTGAGAGAAAGGAAATCTTTTCTTTATTGATTTGTGGTTTTGTGTGTGTGTGTGTGTGTGTGTTTTGGGGGGGGGGTATGCAACGACCACAAGACAAGCCAACGGGAGGGTGTGCGAGTTGGGGTGAGGAGGGATAGTTGTCGCACTAGCCAAGATGCAATATCAGCTTTGTTTTTCTTTAAGTTGCCCGTTCATGGTTGCAAGGCTATGCACCGAATCTGTGCAGATTTGATTCAAGAAAATTACAAAAATATCTCTCAAATTTCAAAAATTCTAGATTCTCTAATCTTTATTCTTGTTTGACAATTGAGATCCGTTTTTGACTGCTTAGTATGTAAATTATCACCGATTACGTCGCAAAAAATGCACTCATGTTTAAAAAGAATGACCAATTCATCACCAACTCAAATTTTAGTTTTAGCATCTAACACCATATTACAAAGTTTGAAACTTTAGACCCAATTTGGGAATCACCGATGTCTTGAGGATTTTGCCCTATGGAAAAATCTCAAACTATTTTTTAAGACCGAAGCCTTCATTAAGATAGTACTTGAAAAGATCTTTTGACCCATGCTTTCAAAACATTGGCTAAGATTTGACCATGTGGTCAAATCTTAAGCTCATTCTAAAAGTGGGAATTGGAAAATTTGCAAATTCACTAATATGGTGTTATCTTGTATGATAGACAATCGCTCTAACTCCCGAAAAACTTTTTTTTGGAGAAATTTACTCCCGCAACCAGGGGTATGTTGGGAATTTTTGAAAATTTGGAGGGTGTTTTGGGAATTTATGACAAAATAGAGGGGATGTTTTGGGAATTTTTGAGATTTTGGGAATTTCCACAAATCAGAGGGAAACGTGTGCAGTCTCTGGAAGCTTCTTCTGATCTCTCTGTCTGTCTCTGTGCTTTGCTTTCCAGGTGTCTCTCTCTCTTGCCGCTATGCAAGGAGGGGTAGATCGACAGAGTGCAGGGTGCAAGAGGCATGGACACAGAGCGAGGTGGGGCTTGCAGACATCCGTCGCGAGGCAATGCCTCTCTCTATCTCTCCTTCAATCTGTGTGTGCTTAACTATTAAACAAATAGAGAAAGCTTTGGTAGACACTAGAGATCCTATGAATGTAATCAATTAGTCAATCTATTATTGGATACCCAATGTTATCATGGAACCACACAGTCTTTAGCTTCAAATAGCTACTTAGATGTCAAACACTCAAACAATTTCAACTTGACCTAATGGTTCATGGAGTTAGATGTTCTCATATGTGAACAATGCACTTTGTGATGTAGAATAAGAACAATATACTTGATACTCCTTGGTTGAGAACTTGCAAGGATGTACCTTATTGGGATATAAACTCTCAACCTTGCAATTCATACATTGATAATGATACACTTTGCTCCGACTTATGAAGCAGTGGTATCACATCCTCTTGGTCCTCCCATTAAGAAATAAATTAAGAAGGAAACCTAGCATATTGATATGCAAAGAACTAGGCAAACATGGGTTCCAAAGGCTCGGGTCTATAGCAATCCCACGTACCGTTGGATTTTCGAGTATAAGCTCCATAAGTCATCCCCCAAGCACAAGCTAGCAGCACCATCCAAACCTAAAAAGCTAGTATGGAAGTGGACCTGCACCACAACTATCTCCACAACAAGCTTCCAAGGATCACAAACCTTAGGCAACTAACCATCAAATTCATAACCAAAGTGCTTACACATCTTGAATCCAAAGATAAAGATAGTGTATCTCTGAAGGAAAATGATTTCCATCAAGATATAAGCTATTCATGTCAGGAAGAGGGCCTCTGCTACGAGTTTCTGCGTTCGGTACAGCTACGCGCATTTTTGTACTCCAAGGTATTGTTTTCTCTTTTGTTCGCACAGCATGTTTTCACCATGAGTGCGGAAATTGATGATCAACACATGTTTGGCTTTGAATACTTGGAGTCACCTCCACCTGTGGATGTCGTGTGGCCGGATACTCTGACAGGGGGTACCACAGGGACAGATAATGCATACCCCGGCAGTCTATCTCCTCTTCCGCAGAGTGTGTTTGGTATTCTAGAGGATGACGGTAACTTGCCGGATGCCCGGGAGTTTGTCACTCGACAGGACTGGCAAACTTTTGATGCCCGATTTCGTAAGCTAGTTGTAAGGGTCCAAATATTGGCTACGCAAGTGGAAAATCTCACACAATTAATTTACAAAATGCTACCAAAATCAACTTCCCACTTGCCAGCAACCCAAGGGGTTGTCGACCCACCAGTTATGACCAAAGCGGTCCAACATGCCCAAATTAATTTGGTTGTAGGAACAGATCTGGTCATGACCAACGTGGTCAGGAAGCGACTATCACAAGCCGACTTTTGACATGCAAAAAGTCAAAAATTATGCTTTATTTGCTTAGGAACGCATCAAAAAAAGCAGTGTCCACATGTCCGACAACGTAAGCATGATGCATTAGTTGGCGATTCGACATAAACTCCAGTTTTGGTGCAGGGCACAGTAGTTATAGACATAAACTCCAGTTTTGGTGCAGGACACAGTAGTTATATGTCTTCATACGTGCATGTGGCTTTTCATAGTATTGTCCATTTTTTGGCATTGGGTAGTGTTATGCACCAATTTCTTTTTTGCAATAATCATTTTTTGGTACGACCTGTTTCATAATCTTGGCGTATACGATCCGTCGACAACATTTTAAGATGCATACAAGATCTGTGCATTAGGGTATACGTGTCACAATATGATTTGTTGTGAACCACCAAATGCTTGACCAATTTCACGTGAAAAACAGCTTCTAAATCGTGCTACCATTGACTTGGTGTCAAGAGCGGTGGAAACCAAGTTTACCAGTCCAATCGGTGCAAGGCACTTCTGGTGTTAATGTTTACAACTGTCATAGTAGCCACGGGCTTCCACCTTTGTATGCAAGGCATGGTACCCATGTGGTATCAAGTATGTTCTCACACAATCACTCTATCAAGGACAATATTCATTACAAATGGTTTTTGATTGTTGTCCAAACACAACACCACTAAAAGAACCTAAAAACTCGGACTTAATTCAAAGGCAACGTGCTATCATTAAGTCACACTGGTGTCGTCACAACCACATACAAGATAGGTGGGTCAGTCTGTGACTTGTTTTTCTAATCCCTCTCTCGTTAAGAGTCATTGCAGAAAATTGTTGCATGCTTATAGGATAAGTTGCACGTTAGGCATAAGATGCATAGGGCATGGCAATCAACTATACACGTCATAGTCGTATAAGGACAATTCCTCAGCCCAGCATGCTCTTCTTTTCTCTCTTTCTTATTTCTCTCAAAGAATAATGAAAATTTTGATACATGTTTTGCTCGTGAGTCAGCCTGAGCCAAGGTGCTCTCACTCTCAGCTAGTAAGTGGTCAAGACGCCACTCCAATTCATCTTCATCAGTTTCTCCATTAAACACTAATTTGTTATTCACATAATGGCTATGAGCCACACAGGCTAAGAGCCATTGTTAGACCTGGGGTAAGACCCAAGGCTGGTATTTCTTGGGTGATTGTTCTCCAGCTTGAACAGATCTATCCCTTGGAGTTCCCATTGATGTTACTGGCCAAGCAAGAGTCTTGCCATTACAGATCTTTTGGATATTTCGTATGCACTACATGTTTTGGTGAGACAATGGAGTTGAGTTTTTAATGAACTCCACTCGCATAGGCAGACCTATAACATGGCGTATAGATGCAGCAATCAGTTGAGACAGCATGGCTGTCCGTAGGAGCTAGGTATTTCACTTGTGTGGATCTCCTGCTCTCTCTATAGCACTACGAGTGTCTATGGCAACACAGTTTTGGGGTAAGACTTGGCGGATGATTGCTAAATCACCCCCTAGTCATGGAGGATCACAGTTTGATCTATTCTCGTTATACTTTCAAGGAAAGAAGTGCGCAATATACCACACGGTAGCGGACGAATTCAACTTCTCCAGTTTATTCCAATCATTCTGTACACGGTTGACTACGTTGGTTACTGTTACCTGCTAGTTGAGCAGTTTCTACAAAGGGTCTTACCAAGGGGTTTGACTATGTAGATTCTAATGTTGCTTATTTTTTCCAACAAGTGGACAACGTGCTCCTCTATACTTGAATACAGGTAAGTGAACATTAAGTTCAAATCTCCATGTACGCATCTATTGATTTGGTGCTCTTCCATTTTTGAATATTTATGAGTCTGTTATGTCTAGTTCCCCTGGTTCTTACAATTCATCTTCAAAAAGTTCTATTTAGTCATGGTCCCTTATTGGACAAACCTTAACTACAAATGACCTTGAGCAATCTGATCGACCACCATCTTGCCCCGCATTTTGTTTGAACCATGCATTCAACCAAGGTTTGCAAGGACATGCTTTTCCCACCTGTGCACTTGCACAAATTGGACAAATGGTTGTCATGGTAGACTCCCACTAGGAAGTTTGTAAAGACATGCTTTTCCCACCTGTGCACTTGCACAAATTGGACAAATGGTTGTCATGGTAGACTCCCACTAGGAAGTAGGAATATAGTTCAACAACATCATATAGCTTAGCTTGATGATTTTTGTTAGCGGCTGGATACACCCAATGGAAAATGACTGCTCGGTGGATTATTATTTTTTGTAATTAATCATTTATTGAGAAAACCCGACATTTCACCTTTGTAAATATTGGGGCTTACAGAAGTTTCCAGATTGTATCCCAGTTCTGACATTTAGATTGAGTAGATGGTTAAAATGGAAGATTAGGGTTTGAGATTGTAAGGTATTTATACCACTTTTTGACCTTAATGAAAAACCTTTGTCATTTTTAAAAAAAAGTAATGTCTGTGAGTGAGCGTACTATGTACGAGAGAGTGAGAGATTCATCTTGACTCTACGCACGCACCGGTGGTTAGAATTGAGTGCGGAGAAGTGCAGTGTGTTGCCCCCGACAAGAGCTACGCGCCGATACCTACATTGTGGGCGTACGGTCCGGTTTTGCGAGCTCGACCTATGAGCTTCATCTAGTGATTCGGTGAGCATACGTTATCCGTTTTTGCATTTCAGCATATCCACACGTTCGCATTGAGTAGAGCTACACATTAGGCACTTTAGTTTTTGAAAACGATGACCTACAAATTTCGGCCAGACATCCTACGTGATTTTGCACCGGGTGTTCAGGGCTAAGATTTTGGTTCATAGACCTTAGGGAGAGCGACCTATTGGTGTTAGTAGGGTCTCCTGTGGCGTTTCGAGACCGTTTGATGGGTATTCGGCTCTAGAAAGCATTGTAGGAAATCTCCTCTTATGCACTCTTGAAGGCTATAGCTTAGACATTGGGTAGAGACCTTTGTAGGAATTAGTCAAGAGTCGGTCAAGTGTAGATTGACACCCTATGCTTGCTTCCACGCGCCTGCGGGTCGAGCTTCGTCCTTAGCTGACAAATCTTGTTAGGTGAGTTCTCGCTGTGCTGACGTCCATCGCGGCGTATCCGCCAACATTGGCGCTGCCGAGGACGAAAACCCTAGGTAGGTGACCGAGACTAGTCCTTGAGGATAGGGATTCTTTGGCTTGCCAAGAGTCTTGTTTTACAATTAGATAGGATCAGAGGGTGGAGGAATCTCTAGGTCTTAGAGGGAGTCTAGGGAGCGTGTGTCTGGCCTAGATCCTTCGACGTAGGTAGACTTAGATAGTTTTTAGGTTTTAGTTAAGTTGTGGTGTAGAGAGTAGGAGTTGGAGTGGTAGAAGCGGTGGAACGAGAGCTTGAGAGTCCGGAGAGGCCATGAAGCAACCAAAACACCATTATCACCATTTCACATGATGAGTAGGAGTAGGGTAAGTAGGACATCATGATTCATGATCTAGAGCACTTCATGCATGTATACTTGCTTGTTATGATCATCACAAGGTTGTAAAAGACGCAAAAGAGTGTTTGAAAGCTGAACTGAAGTTCAAAAGTTGCTGTGAGTGTTTCTGAGAGAGCTGCAGAGCATCAGGAGCATTTTTGTCAGGAAAAAAAATAAATTTTAAGCCAGGAGACATCCTACGCGTAGGATGTCTACATGCTGATCTGGTGGGAATTTTGAAATTTTGAGTTGACCAATGTGCTCAGAAGGTAGGTTTTACCCTATTTTCACCTACAAAGTGGAAATTTGACCATATCTTAGGATAAAGCCAGATAGACAGAAATTGCCAGACAACCTACCCAAATTGTGCCAAGGCATTATTTTAAGACCAAAACCATAGGATGGCTGCATGAGCATGATCTGCATGATATATTGAGTGACTGAGAAAGGTTCCGTCTCAATTGGTTGAGAAAATTAAGTTCTAAGCAGACTTTAGCATTTTTTACTGAAAAAGGTTGGAACAGCTAAAAGTGCGGTCTTTTGAAATCCAAACCAAAATCTAAGCATAGCACTGGGTTGCTGACATCAAGGGGAAGCTGTGGATCAAGTCTGGGGTCAAACAGGCCAAAAAGACATCCTACGCGTAGGATGTGTTTTGGGTGATCTGGCACTCCAAACCCAGATTTGAGCATACCAAAGTGTTAAGCACCTCAAGAGGAGTCTGTGCTTTCCATTTGAAGCCATTTTGAGCACTTAGACATGCTACACGTAGAATGTCTAATGCATGAAATTGAAGCCAGAAACTGACTGTAGGCATAGCAGGGTGTTGTATAGCCTAAGGCAAGCCTCCTAATCAATTTTGGTCCAAATTGGAGTTGATTTGACTGGTCAGACCAACATCAGGCTGTTGAAACAGATTTCTGATCCATTGACCAGCTTATAGGTGTCCAAATCAAAAAGTAAACACAGTTGTGGACTCAGCACATCAAGGGGAGTCTATAGTGCAAAAATCCAGGCAAAACAGAGCAGGAGACAGCCCACGCGTAGGATGTCTACTAGGACTGAGCGAAGTGAAAAACTGACTGAGGTTTGACAATGATGTTCCATTTGAATTGAGGATTCCATAATTTCTTTTGGAAGTGAATTTGGACCTTGTTTGACCTTTTAACGGAGCAAAGACGGAATTCAGACTTTTCATGTAAATTGACCAACATCCGAGGGAAGTACAATTCTAGATTAGCAGACCTAATCCAAAACATCATAAGTGTATAAAATACAGTAGTGGTTGAGGTTAACTCTCCAGTTATACCAATCATTACTAAGACCACCTCTAGCGGTTAAATGCTTTGATTCAATTGCCGAAATTAAACGCTTGTGTACATGTATATTCAGCAGCAAAGCAAGAAGTTGTGCGGAAACTGATCCTTTACCAGGTGAGTGGTTAGATTTGTGTTAAGTTGCATTGCTAAGTTTAATGAATTTAAGATCAGAAAGACACATTTTTAGAGACCAAAAGGTGGCGGTGATCAGGATAGCTTAGTGTCCACCGAGGAGAGTGTAACTTAGACAAGGCTAGATCCACTAGCACCGATTATTGAGGAGGGTAGTGATACTGACACTTCATCAGACAAATCCTTCTTCATGATGGGTAGTCAACATCCAGGAGGTTTCTCCTATGACGGACCAATGCCAGGAGAAAGCACCTCCCTAAATCCTTTGAACGATCCCAAGTTCACTGTAATCTTCTTAGAAGGAACAAACTCGAGGGGAGCCCTAGTTTATTCTGACTATCGAGGACGCAAGTGTATTTGTATTGAAGAAAGATCGGCTCAGAAACTGGAGATAATTCGAGTCTATGATGATGGAGACAGATTCCGGGACAAAAAGGGGAACCACTATCTGATAGTTAGTAACCCTGAGGATTACAATAGATATGGAGATAACGTGGCAAAAGAAAAAATGGTTTCAGAAAGTCAAGAACCGCCACGAAACATTGATCGACCTGGAGCGCTTTTTATGTATGATAAGAAAACAACCAGGGTCTCAACCTATAATGAGAATGTGGGAATTTACAAGCACGAGAGCGAGGGAATAGTCTCTTACTTTTGTTGCAAAGAACCCTACCCAAACGAATTAAGCAAAGACAAGGTTCTTTACTTATTCTCTTATGAAATTGCTATGGGGAAGGATATCGTTTTTGTTGATAGGTACGGGCAAGAATACAAACCTATTCTCCCAGAGGAGGTAGAAAAGGCAACAATTCCAGAAGCATCAACATATGCCCCAGAAGAAGTGCCAAGAGCCACCTACACCCCTAGTAAGTCGACAAATCCCTTTTCAGAAGATTATGACGCGACCTCACATTCTACCCGCCCGACAACATTCAACAACCAGAGCCAACCAGCAACCCAGCCATCATTGCAAGCATGGCTTCGACAAAGTGCAACATTAGAACAAGACCGAAACCGAGATGGTTATCAAGCCGCACGAGGGCTAAGGGATTTACAAGAACCACCACTCTATTCACGGCATCAGGGCGAGAGTAAGCCAAAACTCAAGGGTCAACAGAGCCAGGAAGACCACCCATAGAAGGAGTTTGAAGAGATGAACCATCTCTTGCAAGAACCATCAAAACTTACGGCTTAGGAGCACCACTAAGAGAGGAAACCACCCACTACCGAATTCCAGAGAAGGTATATTGATTGGGACGAGGAGATCCAATGATGAGATTTATAGACCATCGTAGAATTAGACCTTCTCAAGTGCAAAAATGGGTAAACAAGAAATACACGGGAAACAGAGATCCTAGAGATCATATAGCAGCCTTTGTGCATGTAATTAGAGCTAAAGAGGTGTTAGACTTCCCTACCCAATTTGCAGGGTTTGGACTGACCCTAGAGGATGATGTTGCTACTTGGTTTGACTCTGTAGAGCATAGAGACTTTGAGTCTATGAAGGAGGTGTTTGACGAGTTTATTGAGGAATTCTCACAAAGGGGGATAGCTCATAATACAGTCTGACAAATCCATAAATTCAAACAAAAAGACGGGGAATCTGTGCGAAAGGCGGCCCTACGACTAAAAAGATATGTTAAGTTTTGCCATGTGGAAGAACTGCCAACTCAGTCCAGACTTATGCTTATATTTATTCAAGGACTGAGGAATGCAGATCTCTAGAAGGACTTACATATGAAGAGGAGCACGACGTTAAATGAGTTAACTAAGGAGGCTCTTTACCTTGTAGACAATTGTGCGGTCTACAAAGAGGGTGAATTCAAGGATCTCGATGATGATTCATCCTCACAACAAAGTGGAAGCAAGTCCGCAAAGACAGCACCGAAAGGAGAAGTAGTTGTAAACCAGGAGCAGCTTGTAGAGGAAGTGCTAAAAAATATTAACATGTACGCCAAGCCACAGGCTAAACAGCCAAAATGGTGTGCTATTGAAAAAAAATGGGCAAACCATGGGACAGAGGAATGTTATTATAACAAGGGGTATGTGAGAGAACGACCTTACGCTCCTCGGGCTCAGGTAGCATCTCCTCAACTTCCATCGATGCCTAGTTATCAAGCAGGCAACCTACCAGGACCTGTAGGTGTAGAAATACCACAACCAGTGTTGGGACAGCAACCACCCCTACCAGGATTACGACCAGTCGGCATAAGATACACGCCAACAGTAACCGAACCAGAAGAGAAGGCTTTGGTGCCTATGCATGCATATTACGAAGATCCCAATGGATATAATGCAAATACTGTCTATTATCTACCGGAAGAACCCCCAATGCCAGAACCATGGAGCATGATAGGAAGTGCAGGACCACCAACAGCTACATAGGAAGTAGGAGAAGGAAGATATAGCTTGGATGAACGAACATTGTTGTTCATAGCCAACGGAGGCATGGGCGGGCAGAGACATGCATACCAAAAAAGAGGAGCTCAAGGAGCACCTCAACAACCTAAGGGACCCTGCTACAAGTGTGGTGGAGACCATTGGCTAAGAGACTGTCCTCATGATGAAATCATTAGAGTCAACACATATTGCACCGAGTGTGGAATTACTCATTTGATTCCTGATTGCCCTAAGAACCCGAACAAAGGAGCAAAAACTACCTTGAACATGCTGGAAGCAGTTCCTTTCAGTGGAGGGTCAGAAAACGAGACAATAATACCTATTTAGGCAGTGACACGAGCCCAAGCTCAAAGAATGATGAACTAACCCATAATTGAAGAGCCAAAAACCGATGCCCCAAGTTCAGAAGTGAAGAATCAGAGAAGCACTTGGAAAGCTAGAAAGGCGCGTACGAAAGCCAGGAGAGAACGAGAGCAAACGGCTCCATCCGAGGAGTTAAAACACACAAAGGATAGTTTAGAGCGGTTAGAGGATCTAGCTAGCCTAAGCTCACACAGTGCGGCAACCATAGCACCCAAGGAAGTAGCAGAACCCAAAAGTGCAGGATCATGAGGATCTGTGTTGGCAGAAAAGGTAAATGAGCAGTTAGACGCACTTTTAAAAGCTTACGAAGCCAGACTCAAAAACAATTAAATCCAAGAGCAAAGATGGATGACTTATCCATATGCTGAAATAGAAAAACAGAGGTTGGAAATGTGTAGAAAGATGATTGAAACAACTCAATCCTTGATAGAAAACCCGCTTGGTAAACATGCAAGTTGGCATGAAGTACCAGCTCCAACCCCTATCAAACCAACTTTAGAGAAACAAGTAGACACGAAGGAGAGACTCACGAATGCCTCTGAGTCTAGAGGAGAACCTATCATAGTGCCAAATACAACAGATGAGGCAAGTGACGGGTTCCAGCCTAAAACATTGGTAGAAATGGGTAAAGATTATAACGGTCTAGATGACATGTGGAAGCAAATCCATGATGCCAACGAAGCTAACTGGGTGAGTTACCACATGAATAGCACGAGAAAAGAGAAAATTGAGATCTTACCTCCTATTGAAGAAGATCACAAATGAACTTTGATATGCATTCACAAGGGGGAGACTAGGGATCAATTAGTTCGGGGCACAGCCAACCAGACTCACTAAAAACTCTACCCTCTTACCTAGGATATTATGAAGCCAAGTCTGAGGTGAGAGCAATCCCATCTCAAAGACTTTCTTCTAACAGAGTGATGGATTCACAAGGGTTGATTGAGTTATTGTCCACCCATGTGGCATGCACAATCACATTAGCTGAACTCTTAAGGCTACGACCAAACATGTGGACCACCGTAGGCAAATGCTTAGAAAAATTTGGAGTGAAAGACCCCACCTCGAAGCTTCAAGAAGGGATTAGAGAATTGGACAGACCTCAACTAAATACAAGGCCACTACCTTTAAACAAGGTTGGAGAATATTGCGAGGGAGAATATGGAAACACCACGCTACCAGTAGAATTCCAAGGAGTATTTTCCAAAGCTATTCTTGACAGTGGAGCGGGAGTCGCTATAGCCACCAAGGAAATCTGGAAAAAATGGGGAAAAAATGGGGAAAACCAGCTAGAATGAAATTGCAACTGGCAGACGGGTTCATGGAAAAGCCTCTAGGACTCTTAGAAAAATTAATTGTCACATCGTGTGAAATCGAGTATGAGCATACATTTGCAATAGTCGATTTCGACAAAAAGAACAATTACGAGATCATCTTGGGAAGACCATTCATGAGATAATTAAAGAGGGTCCAGGATTGGGGTTACGACCACATATACATCAGACATGGCGAGACTACAACCAAAATACACCTGAAAGACCATAGTTACAAAGATGTGAACCAGACACCAGTGAAAGAGTCTAATTCAGCTACATTGGTAGGGTCCGAACTCCCAGCATGGTTAGGGCAACACAAAGAGCTATGGATGTGCGGAGCTTCACATTGTGGGAGCTTAAAAAGAGAGGAATGAGTCTTAGAAAGAGCAATTGAGGACAAGGATTATATTCCGAAACCTTTTCCTGAAGATGCCTTAGAACCTCTCGAATGGGAACACATACTAGCAACATTGGATGTCTGTACCATTACAGATAGCCCAACGACAAGATTTTGCGATAAGGATGGCTATGATGTGCTACCCTATTACATGGTAAGCCTTATACCAAGAGGAGATGAGATTGTAGAATCACCAGAACAAGAAGAGTTTTTTAACTCCTCTGAGCATCTGGAGGTAAATAACGATTCAGATAACAAATGTTCAGACAGCTCAAGCGAGCGTGGGGAGAAAACAGCGAATATCAAGTTTTATGATTTTGTCAATAAGCACCCTAGACGCCAGGAACGCTATAGGAGAAAACGGGTAGAAAACAAAATGAGAGAGAACTTGATGCCCAGGATAAAAGATAAAACTCACTATCTAATGCTTGTCAAAGCAGAGGATTCTGTAAAAGACCAAATATCATGAAGATTCTCAAGAGTGCAAAGGAAAGGAACGCAAGAGGAAATAAAACAAGTACGGAAATCTAAAACAGAAACAAAATCAAATAAATCTCAAAAATCAAAACAGGAAAAAACAAAAGACCCAGAGTGGACCAAGTTGGAGCATCAAAAAAAATACCAAGAACTAAAACGATCATTACGAGAGGTATGGACTACTGAGGGAGAAAGTGAGGATAAGGAGGAGTCAGAAAAAGGAAACATGAATGTACCATCTCACTATAAAAAATTCACCATCCAGGACAGAAAAATCGTAATGACACCACCAGTCAGGGAAAGAATAAACCAGGAATCTTACGATGGGCCGGAAAATGCAAAACGGATAGACCTCGCGGAACCAAGAGAAAAGCCTCAGCCGGTCTATATCGCAACTGATTTAGAGCCTGAAGAAGAAGAACGGCTAACACAACTTCTCAAGAAGTATAAAGATGTGTTTGCATGGTCCTACAAAGACCTCAAAGGAGTTGATCCATCGATATGCCAACATACAATTCCTTTGAAATTAGATGCCAAACCTAGCAAACAGCGTCCTTATACATATAATGACACATTTGCTAAACGAATCAAAGAGGAGATTGACAAGCTGATGGATGTTGAATTCATCTGCGAAATCGAGCATATAGATTGGGTGTCACCCATTGTGGTTGTCCCCAAAAAGAATGAAAAATTGCGAGTGTGTGTGAACCTCAAAAAGGTGAATGCAGCCACCATAAGGGATAATTATCCCTTGCCGATCACAGAACATGTACTTCAGAGGGTGGCCAGGAAACGGGCTTATTCCTTTCTAGATGGGTTTTCAGGGTATAACCAACTGGCAATTGTGATAGAGGATCAACACAAAACAGCGTTTGCCATAGAATGGGGAATCTATGCGTATAGAGTTATGCCTTTTGTCTTAACTAATGCCCCAGCTACCTTTCAAAGGTTAATGACGCACGCGTTCAAACAATACCTGAGAATATTCTTAGAAACATACATGGATGATCTTTGTGTACACTCTCTTCTACGAGAAGAACATATTGACCATTTACAAAAGGTATTTGAGAAATGCAAAACATACCGAATCTGTCTTAACCCGGAAAAGTGCATTTTTATGGTTAGGCAAGGCCGCATCTTAGGACACATTGTCTCAAGAAATGGCATAACCACTGACCTAGACAAAATCAAAGTCATAGTAAACTTGCCCAATCCTACTAATGCGAAACAAGTGCAATCCTTCATGGGACACTATGGATATTATTGAAGATTCATATATATGTATGCAGTCATCACACAACCTCTATATCGTTTGTTAGTCAGTTTCGACTGGACTGAGGAGTGTAAAACTTCATTCCAAAAGCTTAAGGAAAACCTTGTATCAGCACCTGTACTTAAAGCACCAGATTGGGAAAAGATATTCCATGTTCACATTGATACATCTGCATATGCAATTAGGAGTATTCTAGCTCAGCCTGGAGACGGAACAATGGATTTTCTAGTTTGTTATGCAAGCCGACAGTTAAACAATGCAGAAAAGAACTACACAACCACTGAAAGAGAGGGGTTAGGAATGATTTATGCTATAAAGAAATTTCGGCATTATTTGCTCGCAAACAAATTTGTGTTCTTCACAAATTTGTGTTCTTCACAGATCATCAAGCTCTTTTGTATCTGGTAAATAAACCATGCAATACTGGGAGAATTGTACGCTGGTTTATTATATTGCTAGAGTTTGATTTCACAGTGGTAGTCAAAAAGGGTAAAACTCATCTACGAGCGGATCATCTTTCAAGGCTGCACAACGGGGAAGCTCCTAAAGGAGTAGATGATGACATACCTGATGCTTATCTTTTCAATATTGAAATGATACCCAAATGGTCTCAGGAAATTGTTAGCATTCTTTCCTTTGGAGGTGGATTTGATAACAAGGAAGACAGATCCGAACAGCAAACAATTCAACAAACAAAAAACTTCTAGTTGATTGCAGGACGACTGTATCATCTAGGATCGGATCATATTCTACGATTATGTATAAATCGAAAGGAATTCGAGTGTTATCTTGAAGAAGCACACGTCCAGGATTGTGCATTTCATTGTTCAACAATGAAAACACACTAGAGACTGAAACAATTAGGGGTTTATTGGCCAACTATGTATGCTGACACACATGCTTATGTTAACAATTGTACTATATGTAGTGCCAAACAACAAGTGGATCACGCGACATTGTTTCAGGTAAACATTGCACCTGCTGCATGGAGTCAATATATCATTGATTTCTTAACCACAAGGACATTTCCTGAAAACATAACAAAAGCACGGAAAAGAGCTATAGAGATGGAGGCTCGCGACTATAATTTAATTGGGAACCAACTCTATAAGCGAGGAAAGGACAATCAACTTAGAATCTGCGCAAGTGAAAGTGAATACCTGCTGATTCTAGAACACGCACATGGTAGAATAATTGGAGGCCATTTTTCAGGCGATAAGACGGTAAAAATTGTCTTAATCACAGGAATATGGTGGCCTACATTGCATATGGATGCTGAGAATTTGTAAAGCGTTGTGACGCATGTCAGCGCACCAAGGTGCCGATAAAGAGAGATGAGATGCCACTACGGCCAATGATGGGAGTAAGGGCATTTGCAAAATGGGGCATTGATTTTGTGGGGCCTATTTCACCCCCTGCATATCGCGCCCATACCCAATATATCATTGTGGCTACGGACTATGTCACAAAATGGGCGGAAGCCAAGGCAACACAAAAAGCAAATGCAAGAACCACTGCACAATTTTTCTATGAGAATGTCTTTGTACAATACGGATTACCAATAGAAATTTTCAGTGTCGAGGAACACATTTTCTTAATGAAGTCATTTAATATCTGCAAGAGGAATTCATGGTCATACATAGAAAATCTGCTCCATATCATCCACAGGCAAATGGACAAGCTGATGCCACAAATAAAACACTATGCACGGTTCTCACTAAAATTGTATCAGAGTCAAGAATAGACTGGGATCAGCAGCTACACTCAACACTATGGGCATACAAGGTAGCTTACAAAACATCCATAGGAACAACACTGTACAACATGGTGTTTGGCCTAAATGCTATATTACCCATAGAGTTTTTAATTCCAACTCTACGAGTAGCGAAACGCTTAGAATGGACAGGGCATGAGCTCTCTTCAAGAATAGATGATCTTGAAAAGCTAGATGAACTTCTCTTGAGAGATGTGGCTTCGATCTATGCTAAAAAGAGAAGACAAAAAAAGTTTTTTGACAAGCATGTGTGCACGAAAGAGTTCAAAACAGGTGATTATGTACTTTTTCATACCTTGAAGCAACATGCCAAGAAACTTAAAAAGCGAGGGATGGGACCCTTTGTGATTAGTGACTTATCACAAAGTGGAGCTGTCAAGCTTGCTACATTAGCAGGTGAAGAAATGCCAAATTGGATTAGTGGGTGTCGATTAAAGAAATATCATTTACCACTAACACAAGATATGCTTCAACAAATCCATCAAGAAAAACAACGAATGAAGGAGAAACAGAGGGTACGAAAAGAAGCCCAAGCAGAAGCAAAAGAACGCATTGCAAAAAGACGGCTTCTACGACAACAACAACAATGTGGATCACCGTTGCGAATCAGTGCCGTTCGACTAACGAATTTTGATGAAGACACAGTGGAGCCAATAATTGCAGTCAAAGTGGGTAGCAATCAAGTTGAATCGATGGCATTGCTTGATTCTGGAGCTCAAGCAAATATGATCTCTTACAAATTATACAAACAGCTCAAGCTCAAAGGTCCACTACATCCTACTCCACAAGTGCTGGAAAGTATTACATCACATTCACTGAAAACATTGGGCTGGACTATATTGCATGTACAAATACATCAATATATTTACCCACACAAGTTGTATGTGGTCGAGGATGAGAGCACACAACACCCCATGTTGTTGGGACAACCTTGGCAAAAAGAGTATAATGTAGAGATAGATTGGAATGCGGATGCAGCCAAGATTCAGCATGCACAAGAACAACAGGTGATAGCTTTTGCTCAGCAGCCACGAAAGAACCAGATGGCAACAACACAATCACTGGATAAAGAGCCAAAAGGAAGGGTGCCACTAAAGAACAACATGGCGAACAAACAGGGAACAACCAACCATGTTCACTCCAAACATAAAAAGTCACCTACAGCAGTGAAAATATCAAGGTTACCAACACGAGAAAAACAAGTATGGGTGCGGAAGAATAGAGAGGACATGGCAGACAAACCACAATACAACAAAAGAAGTCAACATAAGCAGATAGTTCAACCAAAAATCAAGGGAATAAAACAGATATGGATCCCAAAGAAGATGCTCAGCAACAACTTAAATGCGACTCGCATTTGGATCCCAAAACCAAAACAACAGGAACTCCCTTCAGTACAAGCAACATCGGAAGGCAAAGACACACAACATATTAAACCGGCAAACCGATTTATGTGGGTGCCAATCAGCAGCAAAACAATGACAACCGCAGAAGTAGCAATAAACCTACACAAACCACCAAAGCAAAGCTACAAATGGAAAGCAAAAGAGACAAAGTCTATGGCCAATTCCGCCACGACAATTCTCTCCAAGGAGACGACTACGGCCATATCGACAGTAGCGGCAAACCATGCGACTTTTGCGAGAAAGACGATCAAACAAAGGGCATTAGAGTTACAGCTTTTACTTGCAAAGAAAATCTGCCAACTGTCATAATAATCAATATCTAATTCTCCTAAATGATTTTCTCATATTAAACTGATCATTTAATGTGGGGAAGTGCCAAGGGAGAAAAAGCTAGAATATTGGTTAAGTTAGCAGACCGGCAACAGTAGGGATCCAAAGGAGGGAAAATAGGGATCCAAAGGGGGGGCCATCTGCAAAAGAGCCATGTGAAACAACGGGCTAAAAAGACCCTAAGGTTCAGCCCATTAAGACTTCCAAAATGCTAAGGTTCCAAAATTCAAAGGTTGTGTCCAAAGGTCAACCTTAGGGAAAATTGGATGCTTAGTGTGTGCCCAAAAAGTCTTTCTGCATCCCTACATGGGAGGGGGCGAGCCCCAAAGCTAGGGGATGAGAGAGAAAGCCACACACACACACACAGGCTCCCTTTACACAAAGGGAATGAGGGACACATGTCAGCTCCCTAGGCCAGATGCCCACAAGGTATGCCCAATTCCTATTGGAAGACCCTTGAAGTGGACCAATGAGAATTAGGCTAGAGTAAATCTAGTTTAATTAATTTAAAAACATTTAATAAAAGAAACCAATAAGAATTAAGTGTCCTAGAAGACTATTGGGCAGTCTCCCAAGGGATCCAATGAGCATTCAGGAGCCCTATGGCTTGCCTGATTCCTATTGGCCAGGAGGCAAAGGGGTCCAATGAGAGTTTAGTTTAATTATTTAATTATCTAAAGCTCTCACAAAAGGGGAAAGGGGGACACATGTCAGAAGGCTATCACTTATGCTGCTTAATCCCTATTGGCTTGACCTGGGGGGGTCCAATAAGGCAAAAGCCAGACTAACATAGCAGCTAGGGCTCGCCCAAGAGAGAGAGAGGGCTGATTTTTGCTTGGCATTCACTCTCACATTCTCACACTTGACCATGTGTGAAGGAAAAATACTCTATCTCCTCCCAAGCTTTAATGGAGAGCTCATCACCTACTCCAAGCTTGTGAGATAGAAGCCTACATCAACACTCTCTTGGCATGTGGATGCAAATCCAACCAAGAGCCAAGCTTCAATGCATGCTCATCTTCTCTACCAAGCTAATTACTAAGCTAAGCTATGCTAATATGAGTGATTATGTGAGGAGATGTACTTCTTTCTCGTAAGATACTTCTTTTTCCTCTCAATCTACTCTCATACCCTGCTAGCTCTCACCATCTTCGAAGGTGTGTGAGGTCTTGGGTCTGAGAACGGGGATAATTCAAGTTGTGTTTGATTAAGTGTTTTGCTTGGTGTATGAAGCTTCCATCTTCATTGCACTAGCTAGTCTTGAAGGAACACAAAGAATTGTATTGTACAATGTCTCTCTTGATGGGAGAAACCATAATACAAAGCCTTTTGGAGGGGGGACCGGCTCCATGCAAATCCGGTCCTCAACTGTTGTCAATAGTTTAATTGCTCTCTCTTTTGAAAGTATTGTCGATGCTATCTAACTAGGTGTTATGCTTTTTGTTGCTCTCTCCACCCAAGCACTCTTGTAATTCTCATTAGGAATCAACTCTAATGAAATGCTCACTATGTTCATGCTAATTTCCGCTACACATAAGATTTTAGGCCATTAAATGTTACACCAACCAAATCAACAACAAACAGGAAACCTTGACGGCGAATGCCAATAAGCATATTGCTTATACCCTCCTCTTGCACAGCATTAATTTTTCCATGCATTGATCGAGTATGCATCATGTAGGGCCACATTACATGGCCAAGCATTAGCACGATTTTTTAACCCATACACGGCACATACTCCGAGGTGATACCTTGTCGTCCGGGAGGACTCCGGCTAGGAGGGGGGGAGGCATTCTCAAATGCAGACCCAATGGCAGAAAGAGCAAAAAAGGGCATGTTTTTCGACTATTTTTTAAGGGTTGTCGTTTGATTGTGAAATTTTTTGGACTAACTCAAGTACATATGCCCTTATACAGCATGAATCTACAAGTATATGGGGCCAAACGCCAAATCAAGCCCCTAGGTGTGTATATATAAGTAAAAATAGCCATTTTTCGAGCAAAATATTGAAAAAACGAAGAAATCCGGCCATAAAAATTGCATGTGAGTGTATATAGTGTTTTGCAATGATGTTTTTTATTTATTATGATTTTTGGAAATTTTCTAGGTTTAATTTGCTATTTCCTTTTAATTTTACTAATTTTTGGCAGAAAAACTTCAAAAATACAAAAAGCAGGTGAAAAACGGTCGTAATGAAAAACAAAAAATATGGGGATGATCAGTGACTATAGGAAAACCTATGGTACAATAGGGGTGCAATTATGAGAATGGAGCGAAAAGCGTGTTTTGGCCAAATTTTGACCGAAACGGCAAATTTCTCGGAAACTGGGCAAATGGAGTCCAAATCAAGAAATTTTTGAGTCTAAACCGCATCTCGCAAGAAGTTGGGAGCACATGTCAAATTTCACGGAAAGTGGTTCGGGGACCCCCATTATAAGAAATTTTCACTTCATTTTAAGCTCATTTCTACTATTGACTTTTGAGAGAAAGCTTCTGCCACCTAGAGCGAACGGGACTTCCAGCAGCTTCCACGATGCGCACGACCACCGGATAGGCTCCAGACATGAGAGGATCCATGGCAGCCGCAAAATCACCGGCAAAGAAGAAGAGGATGACAATAAAAGACTATTTAGAAGAAGTGGAGCCGTTTGTCATCCCAGAAGGAACTCTGAAGCCAACCAGCACATGGATTCAGGAGGATTTGCTAGAGTCCAATGATTTGAAGATCTACCAAGGCGTGTTCAAAGATCTTGAAGGAAATGCAGTAGAGCTACCCATGATACCACGGGAGCTCAATGAGTTTGTCAGAAGCAAGATGGGAGAATACCTAGAGAAGATAGATCTCCATAACTACTTTGAAGCTCTGCCATCAGGAATCGACATCGAAAGAGTGTGGGAGTTTGTAACTACTATCAAAGAAGATGGAGTGGCCAGATTCACTAATCTGCAGGGCAAGCTAGACACCATGATTATCATCACAGAAAGGGTGGTAGCGGCCGCACTAGACATCTCCAACAAAGGGGATAGTGTGACAAAGAGGAGAGATGAAGTCAAGGTGTACTCTGAAAAGAAGAGCAACTACACTTTTGAAGACATTGCAAACCCTAAAGTGGCTATCATGAGCCAACTCTACAACCAGTACTTCCATATGTGTACAAAGCGGCCACAGAAGTACAGAATGCCGCCTGGAGCCATTGCTACCACCTTCACCTGGGCAATGCAAAAGAGCAAGCCAAAGGTGATCAATTATGCGGCTTATATCCATGACAACCTGGTGAAGATGGGCAACAAAAATCCCACCTACATTGTGCCAGGTGAACTGATAACAAAAGTGGTTTATGGGGCATTGCACGCCAAGGGAAACTGGCCTGACCCTCCTTCACAGAATGATTGGCTAAGGTTGAAAGAAGATAAAGAAGAAGAACCGCCCAAGGCACCAAGAGTAGCCACAAGGTTGAAGCGCCGGCTAGAAACCGTGCTAGAAGAGCCTCCAGAGCCGAAGACAGGAAAGAAAGAAAGCGTACAAGTGCCTATCAAAGAAACCAAATCACAGAAAGCGGCACGGCTCGAAAGATTGATGGAAAGCTTCAGAGCTGAGAGAGCACTGAAAGGAGATCTGAGCGAGCTGTGGAAGCCCTCACTAGAAGCCATGTCGGGATCATCCTGAAGGGTGCACAGAGATAGATTTGAAGACTACATCAAGAATTTTGAGATTTTGGATGCTACGATAGAAAATATCCCTTTTACAGAAGAATTGGATGAAGTACGACGGCAACTGCTAGAAGAGCAGGAAGGCCAGGAAAGAGAGCGAAAGACCAAGGCGGACCGGGACTTCAAGAAGAAGCCACCAACTCCACCGTCAAGCCCGGAGTCCAGCCCACCCCCATCACCACCTCCTCTTAGCCCTCCACAAACCCAACAAAAAGAAGAGCTAGACACATCTGATGAACAAAAAGATTCAAAGCAAGAAGAGACCAAAGGAGAAGAGCAGAAAGAAGAAGCTAAGCCCAAAGATGAGCAGCCAAAGCCAAAGGAAAGAAAATTTAGCACATTTCTTGATCTACTAGCTGCGGGTTACTCAAGAGAAGAGGCATCCACTGTGGAGTTTGAGCTGGCAAGCACAAGGCCCAAGGAACCGATGCAGAGCCTGCGGTTTGTAGAACTGAAAGAGATGGCCACTGATACGGTGGACCTACAGCCACTGACCAATGACTAGGATGTGGTGATGCACAAGCTAACCGGGCTCAGAGCAAAATCATTGGCCACGGAAAGCGAGATTGCTAATCTCAAAACCACTGAAGTTCAGATCAAGGCTGAAGTCAACACACTACAAAGACAAAGCCAAGAGCATATAGAGAAACAAACAGAGCTGCAAGAAAGTCTGGCCACGGCATTACAAAGATGCCAAGAGATGGAACGAGAGAATCAAGCAGCAGAAAACAAGATTCAAAGAGCTGAAGAAGAATACAGAAAAATCAGCAAGTCCTTGACAGATGCAGAGAGGGAAAGGGACAACCTAACCCTGCAACTTGCTGAAAAATCCAAAGAAGTGAAACACTCAGAAATGCCAAAGAAAAGGCAGAGATAGAACATGAAGCAAGCCACGATGAGGTCATCGAGCTAAAAGACCAAATTAAAGTCAAAGATCAAACCATCCAAAGGCTACGGGCATCTCTTGCCAGAGTCAGAGCTACTAGCTCGACTCACACCTCTTCAGAGAATGAGCTTTATGAAGAACAAATGAAAGAGCTTCAAAAGGACTTAACATTGGAGAAGCGGCAAAGGCTGATGTTGGCTGAGGGCTCTATGGTAATGCAGAACTGACTGGAAGAAGAGCACAAGGCCATGCAAAATGAGCTAGAAGCCATCAAGAGAAAGCTCGAGGAGGCGGAAAAGATAAATGCGGATCTAAACGACCTCCTTGTGAATATGGGAGAGAAAGAAGAAGAAGAGAAGGAAACATTTCAGAAGCAGATAGAAGAGCTGAGAGGCCAGCAACAAACCGAAGAGCAGTAGTTTAGCACTGGACCAGCAGCCATGGAGGGAATAGATATAGAGAATGTGGCAGATCCAATGGTTGGACACCACCATGCAAGAGGAAATCCTTGTAGGACCCTCACAAGAGCCACAAGATCTGACACAAGAAGAAGAAGAGAAGCTGCAAAAGGCCATAGAAGCGGTAGTCAGAGACACAGCCAAAGAAGCCTTGGAATGGGAGCAGAGGGTCTTTAAATCAATGACTATTCAGAAGATAGATGCCAGCAACCTTCGACGTGAATGGCTATAGCCCTCTCTCCCATATCCTCTGTTGAAAAATGAAGCTGCCACGATCAACAAGCGGATCAGAGAGGAGCCAACAATGCCAATGTACAAAGCAGACATCTCCAAACCTAAATGGGTCAAGCTGATAGTAGACTCTCAACCCAGGTGGAGAAAGGCATGGCTTACAAAGTATCCTCAGTATCTAATCCATTTGGTAGAGGCACCTAAAGTGATCAGAGATAACCTCAGTTTCTGCCCTCTACCAAGGATGAGAACATGGAAAGCCCATGAGTTGCTGCAGAGAAGCCAACCCACTTGGCTAAATTACCCGAAGCTGTCGAGCTCGAAGGCATGTGAGAGAATAAGTGAGCAATACATGGTGAAAACCCTAACGGGCGCCATCAAATTGTTCACTGGCTCGCCTAATCTGTCTTGCATCATGATGAGAAAGATTTGTAAAACCCTTTTGGCAGTCTTCGAGACCTTCAAACCAGGCCAGGCGACAGACAGTATCTTCTTCTTTCAAGATACATACAGATGTGCATACGATCTGTTTGGTCAGCCTTCTCACGAGGTGACACATGCACTGTATCAGAGGATCATGTTTTTACCATCTTATCACCTCCAAGCCTTTGAAGAAGCCTTCTACACCGGCTTCTTCACAATCAGCACAGATATATTCGGCCCGACGCTACTACCTCAACTTGCAAGATATGAGTCACTTCTCAAGATGAGAGAAAGCCTCCAATGAAGAAGCAGCTCAACAGCCATGTCGGGGACGACATGAACAAGGAGGGGGGGAGTGTTAGCGGCTGGACACACCCAATGGAAAATGACTGCTCGTCGACGGATTATTATTTTTTGTAATTATTCATTTATTGAGAAAACCCGACATTTCACCTTTGTAAATATTGGGGCTTACAGAAGTTTCCAGATTGTATCCCAGTTTTGACATTTAGATTGAGTAGATGGTTAAAATGGAAGATTAGGGTTTGAGATTGTAAGGTATTTATACCACTTTTTGACCTTAATGAAAAACCTTTGTCATTTTTAAAAAAAAGTAATGTCTGTGAGTGAGCGTACTATGTACGAGAGAGTGAGAGATTCATCTTGACGCTACACGTGCACCGGTGGTCAGAATCGAGTGCGAAGAACTGCAGCGTGTTGCCCCTTACAAGAGCTACGCACCGATACCTACATTGCGGGCGTACGGCCGGTTTTGCGAGCTCGACCTTTCTGTGAATGAGCGTACTATGTACGAGAGAGTGAGAGATTCATCTTGACGCTACGCGCGCACCGGTGGTCAGAATCGGGTGCGAAGAAGTGCAGCGTGTTGCCCCTGACAAGAGCTACGTGCCGATACCTACATTGCGGGCGTACTGTCCGGTTTTGCGAGCTCGACCTACGAGCTTCATCTGGTGATTCGGTGAGCATACGTTATGCGTTTTCGCATGTCAGCATATCCACGCGTTTGCATTGAGTAGAGCTACACATTAGACACTTTAGTTTTCGGAAACGATGACCTGCAAATTTCGGCCAGACATCCTACGTGATTTTGCACCGGGTGTTTAGGGTTGAGATTTTGGTTCATAGACCTTAGGGAGAGCGACCTATTGGTGTTCGTAGGGTCTCCTTCAAGTTCTGTGGCGTTTCGAGACCGTTTGATGGGTATTCGGCTCTAGAAAGCGTTGTAGGAAATGATCTCTTCTTATGCACTCTTGAAGGCTGTAGCTTAGACATTGGGTAGAGACCTTTGTAGGAATTAGTCGAGAGTCGTTCGAGTGTAGATTGACACCCTATGCTTGCTTCCACGCTCCTGCGGGTCGAGCTTTATCCTTAGCTGGCAAATCTTGTTATGTGAGTTCTCGTTGTGCTGACGTCCATCGCGGCGTATCCGCCAACAATTTTATAATATTTGCTCTTAATTTTTTGCTTGCTGTTAAAAGAAGGATATAGGCCCTATGAAGCTCAAAATTAAGAAAGACAGCAAATTTTGTAGATATCTATACTAATAGATAATGGGGGAGGGAATTCCGGCCCTCCCCCTCTGACACGTGTCAGTGTTTCTTGAGTCCGGCGCCCTCACGGCAGTGAGCTCTGAGCGAAAGTGAAACAGTGAGAGAGAACAAAGCGAACGTGATTTCTGCCTTCTCTTAAATGCACACATTTGGCAGTATTGTGGGGGCCTTGCAAGGAGAGCCGAGCTCGGACTATTGATTAGACACTTGAAAGGAGACGCACCTGCAGGTGTTTTAGAGGCTAGGGTCGTCTGAGAGAGAGAGAGAGAGAGAGAGAGAGAGAGAGAGATGCCTCATATCTATCGTTTGCTGTGGAGATTCGATATGGCTGTCCTATGACGCAAGCCAACGGGGGCAGAGAGAGAGAGAGAGAGAGAGAGAGAGAGAGAGAGAGAGAGAGAGAGGCTCAACGCTATGAAGTAGAGAGAGAGCAGCAGCAACAGCATGCGGCCTTTTTTTTCCCAAACTGCCTTTCAAATTTTCCAAAATTCCTAAAATACTCCTGGCCTTGAGTTTTTGGAGATGAATCGCTGCGTTATTTAAATTTTCCAAAATTCCCAAAATACCCCTAGCCTTGAGTCTTTGGAAATGAATCGCTGCGTTATTTTAAGGGATGCTAAGCACTCAAAAATGGATCTCAGTTGAACATCCAATTTTAAGAGATGAATCCCTCCGTTATTTTAAGACATGCTAAGCACTCAAAAATGGATCTCAGTTGAACGTCCAATTTTAAGAGATGAATTGCTCCGTTATTTTAAGACATGCTAAGCATAGATAAAAGGATATTTTGTGAATTTTGAATTTGACTAGTATTTTGGGGATTTTCACAAATTGGGTTCCATGATAGCCTTGGTGTTGGCTCCGAAGAACAGCAAGGTGTCGACCTCCACAAGTATGTAGACGTCGTGTGCGTCCTCTAACATTCAGTCGATTTGCACGGCATGCATGTGCACAGAAGAGAGAGAGAGAGAGAGAGAGAGAGAGATGCCTCAACGACCTGTGCGGATTGTAAGGTGAGATATCCCCAACGGTAGAGAAAGAGAGAGTGAGTTTGAATTTGGAACTAAAAGGTGCAACCTGCACCGGGACAAGCTAGAGAGAGAGAGCGCGCATGCGGCCAACTAGCTTAGAGAGAGAGAAAATAGAAATGTTGCCACTACATGTTCATCTTCTTCTTCGAAGGTGTGCAAGCTCAGAGCTAGTGATGCAGCTACGCATGGAGCTAAATGCCACTCTGAAGACCCCGGGTTGCAACGACCTGTAATTGCTCAGCGATGACTACGTTGTGGTGTACGCGCTTCAATCCCTGCTCACCACTCTCTCCCCTTCTTCCACGCCACTGATCTTGAGAGAGGTTGCAATTTCCTCTAAACCCTCTCTCTCTCTCTCTCTCTCTCTCTCTCTCTCTCTCTCTCACACACACACACACACACACACACGTTTGCAGTTCCATTGCATGAGGAGATAAAGATAGAATTGAATATTAACTTGGACGATACAATGTCGGCAAAAATGGATGGGGCAATTGCAAAGCTGATGATGATAACGACTTGTGCGGATTGTAAGGTGAGATATCCCCAACGGTAGAGAAAGAGAGAGCGAGTTTGAATTTGGAACTAAAAGGTGCAACCTGCACCGGCACATGCTAGAGAGAGAGAGCGCGCATGCGGCCAACTAGCTTAGAGAGAGAGAGAGAGAGAGAAAATAGAAATGTTGCCACTACATGTTCATCTTCTTCTTCGAAGGTGTGCAAGCTCAAAGCTGATGATGCAGCTACGCGTGGAGCTACGTGCCACTCTGAAGACCCCGGACTGCAACGACCTGTAATTGCTCAGCGATGACTACGTTGTGGTGTACGTGCTTCAATCCCTGCTCACCACTCGCTTCCCTTCTTCCACACCACTGATCTTGAGAGAGGTTGCAGTTTCCTCTAAACCCTCTCTCTCTCTCTCTCTCTCTCTCTCTCTCTCTCTCTCTCACACACACACACACACACACACACACACATTTGCAGGTTCCATTGCATGAGGAGATAAAGATAGAATTGGATATTAACTTGGACGATACAATGTCGGCAAAAATGGATGGGGCAATTGCAAAGCTGATGATGATTGTGATTGTAGCGATGGTGGGTAGATTGTGTAAACGGAGGAAGGTAACAACAATGGAAGCACATGGCTATGAGGCAGATGTAATACTGTATGTGATTGTGTGTCAACGTAAATGGTAAGAGACTCTTTCTTTCAAATTTGTCCAAAGATTGTGGTGTCGATGATGAGTCAATCGTAGTTATTTGAAGAATCCCACAATGAGCGAATGTTTGATATCCCCAACCGCAAAAATCATGATGTTGATGTGCACACATTCAGCTCTGATATGGAAGAAGGGGCCAACGGTGATGGCATGCAAGGGTATGGATAAGCATCCACATGGATTTTACTAGCGACCCTTTTCCAGCCCACGACCCGGAAGAGGCCCAACATAGCAAGAAGAGCAGTAATATTGGGAAGGTAATGGGTACCCGCAGTGGAGATGGCATACTAGATGGTGTGGCGCCTTATTAGGGAGCGTTGAAGGTAAGAATCCCCTATGAGCTCAAGAGGCCTGCCATTTTGAGGTGGCGAATGCAAAGAGTATGCACAATTTCTCCAACAATGTAGGGCAAAGGAGGCAACAAGGGGTGCTCTTCATGGTTGATGAGGGCCAGTTGGGGGGTGCCCAA
Organism: Adiantum capillus-veneris; assembly: GCF_014529385.1. NCBI lineage: Eukaryota > Viridiplantae > Streptophyta > Polypodiopsida > Polypodiales > Pteridaceae > Adiantum > Adiantum capillus-veneris. The sequence goes on along the minus strand of NC_140936.1, from coordinate 10,336,947 downwards.
GAATGTGCAATGAATCTGTATGAGAACATAGATTAGAAAGATTAAGAACCTGCACCACCATGAGATTCTTTGAGCGAGTGGCACACCCACGAGGGTTGCATCCACCTCCCTTGCAAGAAAATGTGTCTTTAACACCAGGAAGAAAGACCTCAGAGCCACGAAGAAGGTTGTAGTTTCTTTGCGGATGCCAATGTCCATTCTGTCAAGCTAGAGAAAGAGAGAGAGAGAGAGAGACAGAGCAGGCGGCCAAGCTGAGAGAGAGGAAGTCGTAGTTACCCTGATTTAGTTTTGAATGCAAGCTTACGTCTTTCATCCAAAGCTTCCATCATAGAACAATATCCATCGCGGCACCAAACGAAGCACGCATTCATGCCACGACCCCTGATTATACAGAGGACCATGTAATGCAGGGCAGTCGATTGGGCGCCCACAAGCGCAGGGTGTTGATGCAGGCTTGCAGATGAGCGTGAAGATCATCAAAGGCTTGCAAGGCCTCTGCGAATTTATGACTCCTAGACACAATTGCATGCCCTTGAAGCCTCTTAGGCACTATGGAGGCAGTCATGTCGAATACACTGCAAAGTCTCAACCAGATTCTTGAAGCGCAGACTGCCAGTTTTTTGCACATGGCAAGTTGCAAGCTCTTGCTGCAAGGATGAGTGGGTTGGGATCTTGGAAGGTGGGGAGGGGGGTGGGGTGGGGTGGGGTGGGGCAAGTGAGGGAAAGAGGGGCCATGCCGCCGCTGGAGGCGGCGCCGCTATACTAGTAATGTATAAAAATAAGCCAAATTGACAAAAATAAGTAATAATTTCTAAGGGGATGACCAAAACTCTTGAAAATTGGTCAAAAGCCATTCCATGAAGTCAATTATCATTGTAATTGCTTATTGATGTGCTAGCCTTAATATTGCCTATTTTAATTTTCCTAAATTCTAATAATGATAATAAATGCTAAGAGGTTCAAACCAAAATGGATCCCAAACCCAAAATCTAAACGACATGAAGAAATGGAAATATTTTTCAATGTTAAAGATTAGGTCAATGGGGACGAGGACCAGATTAGTGATTTAGGTTATTTTGGGCATACAGCAACCAAATAAGAAACAATTTGACCAAAGGGGTTTGTAAGTATAAAAATAGTGCTAATTAGACCAAGAATGCATATAGGTTGCCAAACTTGATCCAAAAAACTGCGACTTCACCTAATGTTGATGCCAAGCTAGTGCTACAGGGCAACCCATCAATAAATGCATGGACACCATCATCAAAAACCTTTCTTCTTCTTGTATCCATTAACACACGATCTCCCGGGGAGCGGGGGGGGGGGGGGGGGAGGCATAACTTAATAATTATGTAACTATTACATGAGTGCAGCAGAAGCGATTATTTTTTTTTTCTCACATTTTCACATATAGAGAAGGGTACCCTAAAATGGAGTTTTAAAAAAATTTACAGATTGAATAGAAAAAGGGTGTTATTTATTTATCAAAAATTCACAGATAAAGAGTTTTAAAAATAATCATTGAACGCACGTGATATACACAATTTATACATAGTGACCCTCTCGAGCACACGATACAAGGAGCCACCCATGCCCTCTTCTTCTAGTATGTGTCTATCTTGTATAATGTGTAAAAGAACAAGGGATAAATAGTTTCCTCTAAGTTCAAAGGATGATGCAACATGCTGTTTAGAAGCTTCATGATCAAGCCAATGTTTAGACTATTAATCACTTTTGAGGGTGGATATGGATAGTCCCAAAAATGGTAATTGTAATGAGATTCCCTTGCCACAAGGGTCTCTTGAACACACAGAGAAGGATACCCTAAAATAGAGTTTTAAAAAAATTTACAGATTGAATAAAAAAAGGGTGTTATTTATTTGTCAAAAGTTCATAGATAAGTAATTTTAAAAATAATCATTGAGCACACGTGATATACACAACTTATACATAGTGACCTTCTCGAGCACACGATACAAGGAGCCACTCATGCCCTCTTCTTCTAGTATGTGTGTATCTTGCATAATGTGTAAAAGAACAAGGAATAAATAGTTTCCTCTAAAGTCAAAGGATGATACAACATGCCGTTTAGAAGCTTCATGAGCAAGCCAATGTTTAGACTATTAATTACTTTTGTGGGTGGATATGGATAGTCCCAAAAATGGTAATTGTAATGAGATTCCCTTGCCACAAGGGTCTCTTGAACATATAGAGAAGGGTACCTAAAATGGAGTTTAAAAAAAATTTACACATTGAATAGAAAAAGGGTGTTATTTATTTGTCAAAAGTTCAGAGATAAGGAGTTTTGTGCTAAAAATAATTATTGAACGCACGTTGTAACATTTAATGGTCTAGTAACTTGTGTGTAGCAGAAAATAGCATGAACATAGTGAGGATTTCATTAGAATAGCTTCCTAATGAGAATAACAAGAGTGCTTGGGTGGAGAGAGCAACAAAAATCATAACACTTAGTTAAATAGCATGAACAATACTTCAAAAGAGAGAGAAATTAAGCAATTGACAACAGTTGAGGACCTGATTTCCATGGAGCCGGTCCCCCCTCCAAAAGGCTTTGTATTATGGTTTCTCCCATCACGAGAGACATTTTACAATACAATTCTTTGTGTTCCTTCAATACTAGCTAGTGCAATAAAGATGGAAACTTCATGCACTAAGCAAAACACTTATCAAAGACAACATCAATTCCCTCATGGTCTCATACCCAAGACCTCACACGCCTTCGAAGATGGTGAGAGCTAGTGGGGTATGAGAGTAGATTGAGAGGAAGAAGGAGTATTCTTACAAGAAAGATGTACTTCTCCACACATAATTACTCATATTAGCATAGCTTAGCGTAGTAATTAGCATGGTAGAGGAGATGAGCATGCACTGAAGCTTGGCCCCTGGTTGGATTTGCATCACAAAGCCAAGAGTTGTTCGTGTAGGCATCCCTTCTCACAAGCTTGGAGTAGGTGGTAAGCTTTCCATTAAATCTTGAGAAGGACAGAGAGTCTTCTTTGCTTCACACATGAGATTGTGTGAGTGTGTGTGTGATAATGCCTTGTAAAAATCAGTCCCCTCTCTCTCTTGGTCGACCTCCCTTGCTAATTACTCATGCTATAGCCCTATTTGACCTCCCAAGCCTCAGCCAATGGAAATTAAGGAGCATAAGTGATAGCCTTCTCACATGTGTCCCCCTTTCCCCTTTTGTGAGAGCTTTAGGTAATTAATAAATGCAGCTAAACTCTCATTTGGACCCGTTTGCCTCCTGGCCAATAGGAATCGGGCAAACCATTGTGCTGTTGAATGCTCATTGATCCCCTTGGGAGACTGTCCAATAGTCTTCTAGAAAGCTTAATTCTTATTAGTTTTTTTATCAAGTGTTTTTTAAATTAATTAAACTAGATTTATTGGTCCACCTCCATGGCCATCCAATAGGATTTGAGTACACCTTGTGGGCATCTCGCCTAGGGAGCTGACATGTGTCCCTCTTTCCCCTTATGTACAAATGAAGCTTGTGAGTGTGTGTGGGTGTTTCTCTCTCATCCCCTACTTCTTGGGCTCACCCCCTCCTATGTAGGGCTTAACAAAGACTTTTTGGGACACACTCAAAGCATCCAATTCCCCTAATGTTTGACCTTTGGACACAAACTTTGAATCTTGGAACCTTAGCATTTTGGAAGTTTTAATGGGCTGAACCTTAGGGTCTTTTAAGCCCATTGTTGCCCATGGCTCTTTTGCAGATGACCCCCCCTTTGGATCCCTAATGTGGCCAGTCTGCTAGCTTAACCAATACTCTAACTTTTTCTCCCGTGGCACTTTCCCATATTAAATGATCAGTTTAACATGAGAAAATCATTTAGGAGAATTAGATATTGATTATTATGACACACGTGATATGAAGGAGTACGAGCGGAAGTGCGACGCGAGAGAAATTGCGAGAAGAAGAGCACGACAATATGGTGAACTCGTTCTACTGTAATGTGTAGAGCATAGTGAGTTCTTATTAGGTTTTTACAAAAGAATATGTGTATATACCTGGCGGCCCGCCCACTTACCTGGGCGACCACATTGGGCTTTATACCCCAACAACCTCCCACTTAAAGTCCAATGTGGTACTTTAAGTGTGAGAGAAGCTACTATACAAGCTAATATACAAGAGATGTAGAGAAGTGATCTACTACCCTACACCTAACTGCTTGCGAAAATGCGCAAAGCTCTCTGAGGGAAGTCCTTTTGTAAGTAGATCAGCAGGATTTTCTGTGGTGTGAACTTTGACAAGCTGAAGTTGCTTATCCTCGAGCATTTCCCTGATGAAATGCTACTTCACATCCACATGCTTTGTCTTTGAGTGATAAACTGGATTGCGAGCCAAAGGTATAGCACTTTGACTATCACAATATAACACAGGCATCTCTTCTTTGATTCCCAAATCTGTTACTAGTCGATTAAGCCAAATTGATTCTTTGCATGCCTCTGATGCTGCAACATATTCAGCCTCTGTAGTAGACTGAGTAACACAATCTTGTAATCTAGAATGCCATGATACTGCTCCCCCAGCCAATGTAAAGACATACCCTGACGTAGACCTTCGGTTTTCTAAGTCACCTGCATAATCTGAGTCTGTAAAACCCTTTACACTTAGCTCCTGACTCCCATAGCATATACGCATACTCTTTGTAGCTTTCAGGTATCTCAATATTCCTTTCACTGTCTCCCAATGTTTCTTGCCTAGGTTTGACATGTATCGACTTACTACTCCCACTGCAAATGCAATGTCTGGGCGAGTAGCAATCATTGCATACATCAAACTACCCACTGCAGACGCATATGGAATCTTATCCATTTCAGCCTGTTCTTCCTCAGACACAGAACAATCTTGTTTGCTAAGTTTCACATATGGTGGCAATGGAACACTCAGTGCCTTTCCCTTCTCCATATTGAAACGTTGCAAAACCTTGTCAATATACTCTGTTTGAGATAACCAAATCAACTTCTTTGATCTGTCTCTCTCAATGCGCATACCAAGTATATGACTTGCCTCACCCATGTCTTTCATGTCAAACGATTTTCCCATCTCTGACTTCAAAGCTGAAATTTCTTCCAAGTGCTTGCCAGCAATCAACATGTCATCCACATACAAAATAAGGATTAGCCAACTACCATCCTTAGCCTTCTTTGTATATAGACAGTGATCGAACTCACTACGTTTGTAGCCTTGAGAAAGCATAAACTTGTGGAATTTATGGTACCATGCCCTCGGTGATTGTTTTAAGCCATAAAGACTCTTTAACAACTCGCATACCCAATCTTCCTTGCCTTTCTCAACAAACCCTTCTGGCTGCTGCATGTAAATTTCCACATCTAAATCACCATGCAAGAACGTTGTCTTGACATCCATTTGGTGCAACACCAAATCTAATATGGCAACCAATGCAAGAAAGCATCTCAATGTAGTCATCTTGACCACCGGAGAGAAGACTTCATCAAAGTCAATGCCTTGTTCTTGCTTAAAGCCCTTGGCAACAAGCCTTGCTTTGTACTTTGGCTGACTATCGTGAGCGGTGATCTTATACCTGTAAACCCATTTACAAGGTAGAGCCTTTTTTCCCTGTGGTAATTTAACTAGCTTCCATGTCTTGTTTTTATGCAGAGCTGTCATCTTTGACTGCATGGCCAATTGCCAATTCCCGGAGTCCTTCATTTGCACTGCTTCCTTGTAACATCAAGGCTCATTGCAATCAGTCAACATGACATAGTTCATAGATGGAACAAACCTATCAGGAGGTCGCGTGACACGTCCAGATCTACGCACAATAGGTGGCTCAGGCTCAGCCACAACCTGTGGTTCCACTCTATCCTGTCCTTGCTCCTCTTGAGCCCTGACATTTTGTCTTGCACGTGCAGGTCCATCTTCTTGGAAGACAACTCTTCTAATCTCCTCAGCCCTCTCTGGTTTAGAATGATATTTGGATTCATTAAAGTGAACATCCTTGTTGCGGACAACCTTTTTGGATTCGGGATCCCAAAGTCTGTACCCCATCTCACCAGAATCACCATAGCCTAGAAAGATGCACTTTCTACTCTTTGGCTCAAGTTTGTTCCTAAATTCCTTTGGAACGTGAGTATATGCCTCACAGCCAAAGACTCTGAGATGATTGTATGAGGGCATTTTGCCTGACCATACCATCTCTGGCATTGAACCCTTCTGCAAAACCTTGCTAGGAGATCTATTTACAAGATGAACAGTTGTTGATACAGCTTCAGCCCAAAACCCATTTGGCAGCTGTGCATTAGACAACATACTTCTGACCTTCTCTTGTATGGTCCTATTCATCCTCTCAGCAACACCATTTTGAGGAGGATTGTAAGGAGCAGTAAGTTCACGTTTTATACCTTTTGACTCACAAAAGTCCTGAAAGGCCTTTGAAACATACTCTCCACTATTGTCAGTGCGTAAGCATTTAAGCTTCTTGCCACTCTGATTCTCCACAAGTGTCACAAACATTTTGAAAACACTAAACGCTTCATCCTTGTGCTTGAGAAAGTAAACCCATACTTTCCTCGAGTAATCATCTATAAATGTCATAAAGTAAGAAGCTCCCCCTAGAGATAGGTTAGGCATAGGTCCACACAAATCACTATGAACAAGTGCCAACTGTGTATCTCTTCTACTACTTCTATGCTTATGTGGCTGTTGTGTTTGCTTACCATACAGACAATGTTCACAGAATTCAAAATCATTAAATGAAAAGGCAAGCAAATAACCAGAACGAGACAAGATTTCCATTCCCTTCTTGGACATATGTCCTAACTGGCTATGCCACAAAGAAACGTTCGGCTGCTCGGTTACATTAATTACATTTTTAGAGACATTTGATACATAAATCATGTAAAGTCCTCCAGACTTTACTCCATGTGCTACTGTCATAGAACCCTTGGATATCTTCCACATGTTCTGTCCAAAAGTGGTGACGTAGCCAGCATCATCAAGTAAACATGTGCCGATCAAGCTCTTTGTAATTGCGGGAACATGTCTCACATTCTTCAGCGTGAAAGAAGAGCCATTCTGAAACTTCAATTGAACATCTCCAACACCTAAAATCTCACATGTCTGCCCATTGCCTAGCCGAACATGATCTTTAGTGGGCACATAAGAGGTAAACCACTCCTTGTTTGGAGACACATGAAGTGATGCCCCTGAGTCTATAATCCAGTCACTCAGTGCATTTCCATCAGATGCTGTAAGAACAGCTGAGTCCATTGTATTCTTCAAGAAGTAGATGTCTCCTGACACTAGACCGTCAATTGTATAGCACTTTGACTATCACAATATAACACAGGCATCTCTTCTTTGATTCCCAAATCTGTTACTAGTCGATTAAGCCAAATTGATTCTTTGCATGCCTCCGATGCTGCAACATATTCAGCCTCTGTAGTAGACTGAGTAACACAATCTTGTAATCTAGAACGCCATGATACTGCTCCCCCAGCCAATGTAAAGACATACCCTGACGTAGACCTTCGGTTTTCTAAGTCACCTGCATAATCTGAGTCTGTAAAACCCTTTACACTTAGCTCCTGACTCCCATAGCATATACGCATACTCTTTGTAGCTTTCAGGTATCTCAATATTCCTTTCACTGCCTCCCAATGTTTCTTGCCTAGGTTTGACATGTATCGACTTACTACTCCCACTGCAAATGCAATGTCTGGGCGAGTAGCAATCATTGCATACATCAAACTACCCACTGCAGACGCATATGGAATCTTATCCATTTCAGCCTGTTCTTCCTCAGACACAGAACAATCTTGTTTGCTAAGTTTCACATATGGTGGCAATGGAACACTCAGTGCCTTTCCCTTCTCCATATTGAAACGTTGCAAAACCTTGTCAATATACTCTGTTTGAGATAACCAAATCAACTTCTTTGATCTGTCTCTCTCAATGCGCATACCAAGTATATGACTTGCCTCACCCATGTCTTTCATGTCAAACGATTTTCCCATCTCTGACTTCAAAGCTGAAATTTCTTCCAAGTGCTTGCCAGCAATCAACATGTCATCCACATACAAAATAAGGATCAGCCAACTACCATCCTTAGCCTTCTTTGTATATAGACAGTGATCGAACTCACTACGTTTGTAGCCTTGAGAAATCATAAACTTGTGGAATTTATCGTACCATGCCCTCGGTGATTGTTTTAAGCCATAAAGACTCTTTAACAACTCGCATACCCAATCTTCCTTGCCTTTCTCAACAAACCCTTCTGGCTGCTGCATGTAAATTTCCACATCTAAATCACCATGCAAGAACATTGTCTTGACATCCATTTGGTGCAACACCAAATCTAATATGGCAACCAATGCAAGAAAGCATCTCAATGTAGTCATCTTGACCACCGGAGAGAAGACTTCATCAAAGTCAATGCCTTGTTCTTGCTTAAAGCCCTTGGCAACAAGCCTTGCTTTGTACTTTGGCTGACTATCATGAGCGGTGATCTTATACCTGTAAACCCATTTACAAGGTAGAGCCTTTTTTCCCTGTGGTAATTTAACTAGCTTCCATGTCTTGTTTTTATGCAGATCTGTCATCTCTGACTGCATGGCCAATTGCCAATTCCCGGAGTCCTTCATTTGCACTGCTTCCTTGTAACATGAAGGCTCATTGCAATCAGTCAACATGACATAGTTCATAGATGGAACAAACCTATCAGGAGGTCGCGTGACACGTCCAGATCAATGCACAATAGGTGGCTCAGGCTCAGCCACAACCTGTGGTTCCACTCTATCCTGTCCTTGCTCCTCTTGAGCCCTGACATTTTGTCTTGCACGTGCAGGTGCATCTTCTTGGAAGACAACTCTTCTAATCTCCTCAACCCTCTCTGGTTTAGAATGATATTTGGATTCATTAAAGTGAACATCCTTGCTGCGGACAACCTTTTTGGATTCGGGATCCCAAAGTCTGTACCCCATCTCACCAGAATTACCATAGCCTAGAAAGATGCACTTTCTACTCTTTGGCTCAAGTTTGTTCCTAAATTCCTTTGGAACGTGAGTATATGCTTCACAGCCAAAGACTCTGAGATGCTTGTATGAGGGCATTTTGCCTGACCATACCATCTCTGGCACTGAATCCTTCTGCAAAACCTTGCTAGGAGATCTATTTACAAGATGAACAGTTGTTGATACAGCTTCAGCCCAAAACCCATTTGGCAGCTGTGCATTAGACAACATACTTCTGACCTTCTCTTGTATGGTCCTATTCATCCTCTCAGCAACACCATTTTGAGCAGGATTGTAAGGAGCAATAAGTTCACGTTTTATACCTTTTGACTCACAAAAGTCCTGAAAGGCCTTTGAAACATACTCTCCACCATTGTCAGTGCGTAAGCATTTAAGCTTCTTGCCACTCTGATTCTCCACAAGTGTCACAAACGTTTTGAAAACACTAAACGCTTCATCCTTGTGCTTGAGAAAGTAAACCCATACTTTCCTCGAGTAATCATCTATAAATGTCATAAAGTAAGAAGCTCCCCCTAGAGATAGGTTAGGCATAGGTCCACACAAATCACTATGAACAAGTGCCAACTGTGTATCTCTTCTACTACTTCTATGCTTATGTGGCTGTTGTGTTTGCTTACCATACAGACAATGTTCACAGAATTCAAAATCATTAAATGAAAAGCCAGGCAAATAACCAAAACAAGACAAGATTTCCATTCCCTTCTTGGACATATGTCCTAACTGGCTATGCCAGAAAGAAACGTTCGGCTGCTCGGTTACATTGATTACATTTTTAGAGACATTTGATACATAAATCATGTAAAGTCCTCCAGACTTTACTCCATGTGCTACTGTCATAGAACCCTTGGATATCTTCTACATGTTCTGTCCAAAAGTGGTGACGTAGCCAGCATCATCAAGTAAACATGTGCCGATCAAGCTCTTTGTAATTGCGGGAACATGTCTCACATTCTTCAGCGTGAAAGAAGAGCCATTCTGAAACTTCAATTGAACATCTCCAACACCTAAGATCTCACATGTCTGCCCATTGCCTAGCCGAACATGATCTTTAGTGGGCACATAAGAGGCAAACCACTCCTTGTTTGGAGACACATGAAGTGATGCCCCTGAGTCTATAATCCAGTCACTCAGTGCATTTCCATCAGATGCTGTAAGAAGAGTTGAGTCCATTGTATTTTTCAAGAAGTAGATGTCTCCCTACACTAGACTGTCATCCTCTGCAACAGTGTTTGTCACATTTATTTCTTGAATCTTCACTGAGGACTTGTTCTTCTCACCATGGTCTTCAGCTTTCTCTTTGCCTTTTTCTGCTTTCCATTCTCTGCAGTCTCTTTTCATGTGACCCTTCTTGCCACAATGGTAGCATTCTATGTCACTCTTGCCTTTAGCACTGCGGGACTTGCTACGAGACTGATTCCTCTTTCCACCTTTGTACTTTTCTTTGGTCCTTCCCCTGACAACTAAGGTTGTTCCTTTGCCTTTGTCCATTGTCTTTCTATTGGTTTCTTCAGTAAGCAGACTTCCTTCTACACCTGTTATGTTCAAACCATCTGGAGGTGCAGAATTACTCAAAGTTGTGCGAAACGTGTCCCAACTTTCCGGCAATGTGATCAACAGGAACATAGCTCTAACAGGTTCATCAAACTTGACACCTTGAGCTGACAACTGACTATAGATTGTGTTGAATTCATTCAGATGATTGGACATAGGTGTCCCTTCTTTCATCTTCAAGTCAACAAGCTTCTTAAGCCAGTATACCTGTGAAGCTGCACTCTGCTTCTCATAAATATCACTCAGCTTTAACCATGCTTGATAAGCCGACATCTCGTCTGCTACATTGAAGTAAACGCTTTCTGCCAAAGTCAGCATAATGGTAGAAAGTGCCAATTCATCCATTTCGCTCCATTCATCTTCGTCCATATCTTCTGGTTTTATCCCCTTGAGCTTTATAGGTTTTATCTGCTTCTTTTGTACCAACACGTGCCAAATCTGCTGCCTCCACAATGGGAAATTGGTTCCATCCAGCTTCTTGATATTGTAAAGAGCAGTGTCATGTGATCCAGCCATAGCTACGCTTCACAGTAGTTTACTTTTCTGGGAAAAATTCGGCAGAGTTTCCTCTGTAAACTGACCTCTGAACCAATATCAACCTGTCAAATGAACCAAGAAAGCTTCAGATTCTGCAGAAATTTTGGCAGAGTCTCCTTTGTAAAATGGATCTGGTGTACTAAAAATAGACCAAAAAACAGCTCAAAAACACTGTCTCTCTGACACTGTAAGCTGTGGGTAAACCTGTCCTGCACCTATACTGTCTCTGACTGTCCTGTCACTGTCCTGTAAGCATAGACTGCGACAATGCCTCAACGGTAGTAAAGCAAAGATGCAATCCCAACTGTCTAACTCACAGTCAATACATCCTAGCTGCCTATCTAAGGGTGCTCGAGGAATCGCTCCAAGACCTGTATCACTGAAAGGATCTCAACATTCGAGAATCCCCCAACTCAATAAAACCTCACTCGACCCTCAACAAAGGCTGCAGTAAATCTGACAGTACATAGACTTCCCACAAAGTCATACATCCACAAATTTCCCACTGTATGTTGTAACCATTGCGGCGGTTGTTTGCTGCGTTACTCACAGCCAGCAAACCCTCAACAGACATACATCATCTCTGACAATACATCCCATGTGGAAGTACCTGCAATGTCAGGATGAAATCTGGAATATCAAGCAGCAAGCACAAGCTACTTGATGAACTAGTGAATGTCGCCTACAGTCTCTGTGTAGATGTGCCTGTGTCATATGTGACACGCCTCCAAGAACTGTGAGCCGTCCTTCGATGTGTAGACAGCCACAAATCAACACTATGGGAGTGTCGATATTCTCAGCACCTGCAGTCGTAGGCCGAAAACCCCAAATTTGCAGAGTCGGATCTGCACCCGTCGAGACCACGTAGTCGAAAATGGCATGCGCAGACCTTTGTCGAAGCCAAACGGTGGCCTAGATGACCTCAGAATGAAATTCTGACAACACCAAGCCCTTTGGGTTCTCCCACGAGATTTGGGGCCGTGTTTTCGCCTGTCGAATTTCACTCCAATCTGAGCTGGTGACTCTAGCTTCCTGCAGTGCTGCCTCGAGCCTCGATCTGAGCTCTGACCAGTTGAAGGAGTACGAGCGGAAGTGCGACACGAGAGAGAGTGCGAGAAGAAGAGCATGACGATATGGTGAACTCGCTCTACTGTAATGTGTAGAGCATAGTGAGTTCTTATTAGGTTTTTACAAAAGAATATGTGTACATACTTGGCGGCCCGCCCACTTACCTGAGCGACCACATTGGGCTTTATACCCCAACATGATATACACAACTTATACATAGTGACTCTCTCGAGCACGCGATACAAGGAGCCACTCATGTCCTCTTCTTCAAGTATGTATCTATCTTGCATAATGTGTAAAAGAACAAGGGATAAATAGTTTCTTCTAAGGTCAAAGGATGATGTAACATGTCGTTTAGAAGCTTCATGAGCAAGCCAATGTTTAGACTATTAATCACTTCTGCAAGTGGATATAGATAGTCCCAAAAATGGTAAATGTAATGAGATTCCCTTGCCACAAGGGTCGCTTGAACATATTGAACATACAAAGAAGGGTACCCTAAAATGGAGTTTTAAAAATATACATAGATTGAATAGAAAAAGGGTGTTATTTATTTGTCAAAAGTTCACAAATAAGGAGTTTTAAAAATAATTATTGAACGCATGTGATATACACAACTTATATATAGTGACCCTCTCGAGCACACGATACAAGGAGCCACCCATGCCCTCTTCTTCTAATATGTGTCTATCTTGCATAATGTGTAAAAGAACAAGGGATAAATAGTTTCCTCTAAGGTCAAAGGATGATGCAACATGCCGTTTAGAAGCTTCATGAGCAAGCCAATGTTTAGACTATTAATTACTTTTGTGGGTGAATATGGATAGTCCCAAAAAGGGTAATTGTAATGAGATTCCCTTGCCACAAGGGTCTCTTGAACATACACAGAAGGGTACCCTAAAATGGAGTTTTAAAAAAAAAATACATATTGAATAGAAAAAGAGTGTTATTTATTTGTCAAAAAGTTCACAAATAAGGAGTTTTAAAAATAATCATTGAATACACGTGATATACACAACTTATACATAGTGACCCTCTTGAGCACACGATACAAGGAGCCACTCATACCCTCTTCTTCTAGTATGTGTCTATCTTGCATAATGTGTAAAAGAACAAGGGATAAATAGTTTCCTCTAAGGTCAAACGATAATGCAACATGCCGTATAGAAGCTTCATGAGCAAGCCAATGTTTAGACTATTAATCACTTCTGCAAGTGGATATGGATAGCCCCAAAAATGGTAATTGTAATGAGATTCCCTTGCCACAAGGTCTCTTGCACATACACAGAAGAATACCCTAAAGTGGAGTTTTAAAAAAAATTACAGGATTGAATAGAAAAAGGATGTTATTTATTTGTACAAAAGTTCATAAATAAAAAGTTTTAAAAATAATCATTGAACTCACGTGATATACACAACTTATACATAGTGACTCTCGAGCACATGATACAAGGAGCCACTCATGCCCTCTTCTTCTAGTATGTGTCTATCTTGCATAATGTGTAGAAGAACAAGGGATAAATAGTTTCCTCTAAGGTCAAAGGATGATGCAACATGCCGTTTAGAAGCTTCATGAGTAGGCCAATGTTTAGACTATTAATCACTTTTGTGGGTGGATATGGATAGTCCCAAAAAGTGGCAATTGTAATGAGATTTTCTTGCCACAAGGGTCTCTTACACCCCTCGACACAACCAAGTTTCCCATAGATAGTGAGAGGAATAGATGTCAAGGAGGAAACTCTTGTACTCACACTTGTAATAAGAAAGCTAGTATAAGCAACTCAATGGTTGGGTTGTTTTAGGTATGTGACATGGCAGAAAAACCCATTTTTTAAAAGAAATGGGTCACATTATTACTTCATGGAATTTATCAATAGGTGGTTTTGAAAATTTCTTTGAGTGCAGATGATGTATAAAATTTCCTTCACGTGAACCCGCATAGAGGGGTTTCAACCTAAAGGATGACAAATCTCTAAAGCGCCACCATGGGTCGGCCTCTAGAATCTCCCATTACATACTTCTCTTATGTTTAGGCTATGTGAGCTCCATTGGGTTGAAAATCGAGGCAAACACCTTCCAATGGCATCAATCCAAAGTGGGATATTAATCTTTTAATAGAGGTGGATCTCAATCAAGAATTAAGAGAACGCATTACATCGAAGCATCATCGGGCCTATATCACAAGCATCGTTCGAGTGCCTCCTTGGTGTGCTAATCTAAAGAGAAAAGAAGAAGTTAAGCAAAACAATGATCTATCATCCACCACCTTCTCTATCCTTAATGAAAGAAGTGTAGCTAAAGCCAAAATGACAAAACTAGGATAACAAAAATAGGGAGGTTAATAGATTAATAGAATTTCTTAATCAAGGGTTTTTGACCCCACAAAATCTCACCAAGATAAAGAGGATGAGCAACCACCTAGCCGATGAGGCCATGCTTGACAAGGTCCCCTCAAGCACTATAAGTCCAACAAAAGATAGTAAAATACGAAAAATGTATTTGGTGCTTTGGATTCAAATGAAAATTTCTCTCAAAATCGGGATGACTCTTTCTAGTAGGGGCTGGAGCATAAAGACCAACCTTGAATTCCCAAGTTTGTTGCAACAAGCTAAGGAGGAGACCCCACCAATGAGACCCAATTACAAACCCACAAGAAAACATGAAAAGTAGTTAATTCCGAATAGAGGCTCTATGTGTTATCAAAACCTATAAAGCCAGTAAAAAACAAACTTTACTTCCTCTACTGCAAGTTTTTTGCAAATGTCGCTCTCACCCCTTGAGACGTATGATCCTCAAAAATTGCATCAGAGATCTCCAAAAAAATTAACTAATTTTTATGCTTCAAGAGTCAAAAATTGGAGGAGATCTCCTTCATATCAACCTCAAAAGAACCAGACCTGACTTTTCCTAGTTTTATAGAGATCTTGGTTGGGGCTACTATAGAGCTGCTATAAGTGTTTCAAGAACCCAAGTTTGGACAGGCACTTGTCACATCATTGGATTGTAGTCACTCTTTATCATCCTCTTGCTTTGATTGTTGTCTCTTTGTACACTTCAAACTTTTTCTTGCAAAATAAAGCTCGTTGAAAACTCTATCTAACCCCCTTCTACCAATAAGAGATTTCACAATAGTAGATTCTATCTAGATCAAGTGGCAACGTTCGATGTGAGAAGTGGAAAACACAATGGGACTTTGTTGATTGAAGCCTTCAACTTATTTGATATCTCAGTGGTTACTAGCTTCGCATAGATTAATAGGTAGAACGGTAACTACTACAAGGTCACTAGGCTAGAGAGAGTATGTATCTCATTCAATTAATGGAAGGACTTATATTAGGTGCATTGGAGATTTGACCCCTCTTTCTTTATCACATCATAAATTCTTATTTTTAATCTATCCAAATTTAAATCCAAGGCGGGTTGGCCTCACATCGATCAATGCATTCTTAATCATTCCATGTAGAATGCTATGACCTAACTCAAGAGGAAAGATAGGAAGATTAGGGCAAGTAGAAGGTGATCTGATAAGGGAGCAGATATCCAACTTTGAAAGGAGATCCATTGACTTATATTCTCCTACTTTTGGACTTTTGGAACTAAAAGAAAACTTAAATTTGGAAGAACGATGCCTAGATTGCCCTTGCTTTGCCAAACAATATCTCTCTCCCGTGTGCCATGTGTTCCCGTCTCTCTCGCTGTTGCTGTCTGACGGGCAGCATCGCAGATCTCTCTCTCTCTCTCTCTCTCTCTCTCTCTCTCTCTCTCTCTCTCTCTCTCTCTCTCTCTCTCTCGATAACAGGTCTTGAATTCAACTCTCCTCGTCGCCTAGATCTTTAAGGTCTCTTGGATAGTTTCCCACAACGTTAAAACTCTCTTCTTGTTCTTGTTCCACCTGGCAGGTCCACTTTTTTCTCCCTCACAGCCACAAACAGCAACGCTTCCACAATCGTACCAGACGCCCCAAAATAGAAAAAAATAGTATAAAAATGTAAACAATAGACCTAATTTTCTACAATTTCCTCTTGGCAAATTCAAGAAACGAAATTCTGTATGTTTTTGCGTACGAGTAGTCGCTCCAAGTACTGCAGGTGTCAAGCGAGACCTCGACTCGCCAATTTTACAGCACTTCGAGCTCCTCCAGCCACTTGGTGGGACGAGGCTCGACATCGCAAAATAGAAAAAAATAGTATAAAAACCTAAACAATAGACAAAATTTTCTACAATTTCTTCTTGGCAAATTCAAGAAATGAAATTCTGTATGTTTCTGCATACGAATAGTCGCTCCAAGTGTGCCAGATGTCAAACGAGACCTCGACTTATCAATTTTACAGCACTTCGAGCTCCTCTAGCCACGTGGTAGGATGAAGCTCTAAAACACTTAGCTTTTACTTTAGTCCCTTCAAACAAAGGTATCTCCTTGGATTCGCTCAAAACTGATGAATCCAAAATTGGGAGGACCTCTTGGGTTGATAAATAGATAGGCCCAAATATGCATATTTCTACCTTCTTAAGAGGAAGAAAAAGAAAGACTATAAACTAAAACTAACATTCAAACATGGAATCCTAGACAAAAACAAACAAGAGAATATTAATGTCTGCAATCATTATCCCACCCCAAATGTCAAATGTCAAATGCATTACCCAAGCTTCGGCCAAAAGGAAGATTGTGGCTCTTAAGATTGTTAGGCTTCTTGATAAGCCTTTGAATTAGGGCACAATTAGATAGACCATCAATAAAATCAATGTGGGAAATAGGTCCTCCCAATTTTGGATTCATTAGTTTTGAGCGAATCCAAGGAGATACCTTTGTTTGAAAGGACTAAAGTAAAAGCTAAGTGTTTTAGAGCCTCATCTCACCACATAGCTAGAGGAGCTCGAAGTGCTGTAAAATTGACGAGTCCAGGTCTCGTTTGACACTTGGTGCACTTGGAGCGACTACTCGTACGTAAAAACATACAGAATTTTGTTTCTTAAATTTGCCAAGGGGAAATTGTGAAAAATTTTGTCTATTGTTTAGGTTTTTATATTATTTTTTTCTATTTTGTGGTGTCAAGCCTCGTCCCACCAAGTGGCTAGAGGAGCTCGAAGTGCTGTAAAATTGACGAGTCGAGGTCTCGCTTGACACCTGGAGTACTTGGAGCGACTACTCGTACGCAAAAACATACAGAATTCCGTTTCTTGAATTTGCCAAGAGGAAATTGTAGAAAATTAGGTCTATTGTTTGCGTTTTTATACTATTTTTTTCTATTTTGGGGCGTCTGGTACGATTATGGAAGCGTTGCTGTTTGTGGCTGTGAGGGAGAAAAAAGTGGACCTGCCAGGTGGAACAAGAACAAGAAGAGAGTTTTAACGTCGTGGGAAACTATCCAAGAGACCTTAAAGATCTAGGCGACGAGGAGAGTTGAATTCAAGACGTGTTATCAAAAGAAAGAGAGAGAGACATCTGTGATGCTGCCCGTCAGACAGCAATAGCGAGAGAGACGGGAACACATGGCACACGGGAGAGAGATATTTTCTGTCCTCTGCGAAGACCGGACAGGCGCTTCAGTCCGATGGCAGACACACTGTTGCATGCGCGGGGTTTAAGGGAGGGCTGCAGAGCAACATCGAGCGCGAGGGGAAGGGGCCAATGCTCGTATGCGAGTCAGATGCTTGGTCGCAAGAGCTTCCAAGATGAGCCAGCGGCCAAGGAGGGGGCTTGGGCAGCTGCCCTGCGATGGTGGGCCGAGGATGGAGTAGACCTCGAGGAGGTGCTGTTGAGAAGCAGGGCCGGGGACCGGGGGCAGGGGCTGCGCCTCGCTGAGGAGATGTTGTGCAGGCAAGGCCAAGGGAAGAGAGAGGAGAGAGAGACACGCTATTTTACCTGTTTTGGGGACGGACGGAGGACGGGATCTGCGGAGATTCCGCTTAAAAGAACAACACAGACCCAAGTAGAGTATATGGAATGCCCAATGACTTTAACATTTTGTAGCGAGATTTTTTGACTCCTTATATCTTACTTCATCTTTCTGAAGCTATGAGAGTAGGGTTTTGTCTTGCTCACATATTCTCAGGTTAGCATCTATTGTGATTCCATCTAATTCAAACGTTTGCAACACGTATTTCAAAGAAACATATTAATTTTTGAGATTCGATTCCTTTTGGAATCTTGCAATTGGAAGGAAAACGACTAGAGCCCATTCTTATGCATGTGCACAACAACGGTTTCACTCTTGTCCTCGTGTGCGATCGCCCATCCCCGACCCTTCTCCATTGTCTGAGCATACTGCCATTGGATCCGCAGCCTCCTCGCTTGCACACAAACAAGACGCGGAACCCATTTGATCTAAACTCCCACTCGCCCTCGGCTTTGGTGCCCTGTATGCCCTGACGTCATCCCCCTTCCTCTGCAGATTGATGCACCTTTGCATCCCTCTCTCCGCCTCCCCCTCGATCGCTATCGTACCTTGCGTTATCAACTCATCTGCAGCATGAAACACACACACAACTTGCGGATCCTTGCTTGCTCTGCAGTCTTGCAAAAATTTGAAAAGAAAAAATCTGGCAATTAAAAAGCAAAAGAAGTCGGGATGTCGTTGTCATTGCCTCCCTGCATAGACCACCTCCCAAAGCTCCTCGCTCCTTCTGCACTGTCCACTCCCCCTTCCCCTGTGTGTGTGTGTGTGTGTGTGTGTGTGTGTGTGTGTGTGTGTGTGTGTGTGTGTGTGTGTGTGAGAGAGAGAGAGAGAGAGAGAGAGAGAGTGGAACACCAGTTGAACCCCTCTCCATTGTTGTCGGCATTGCTGGCCAATGCATGGATGCATCCCACCTAAATATCTTGCTCTTTGCCCCTCGCTCTCTCATACAGGTGCCCCTGCCCCACCTCCCTTTTCCACCTCAAGCGACGCCCCTCTGCGCCCACACCGACACTTTGCCTCCCACTATCTGCAGCATGCCACATCACCACCAGTGCAAGAGATTTCATATTTTTAAAAAAATGTCTTGCTGCTCCGTTATGCTTCAGGTCGACACCTATTTGGCTCGCAGTCCTCAAAGGACCTGCCACGTAGTAGTCTTTGCCTTTTTCTTCTAACTCCCTTAGAGCATCTACCAAGATACTTGTTAATTGTACATGTTTGCAAAATTGGCACGGCCTATTTAGGTGAAAAAACATCTGCATAAGAAAAGGAATAGAGAGAAGATTCTACATAATTACAGACCCAATCTCATACTTGACTACAATCAGTTTTTTTCCTCTCCCTAGTTGGAAGACTCTCCCCTTTAATGGAATCCTTCATCTCAAAACAAAGGCTTCATCAAAGGTAGGAAGATTGTGGGAAGGTCTAGAGCATGCTAAGGATACTAATTAGCTTTTTTTTTTAATAGACTATGATAAGGCATATGATAAAGTGTTGGGACCTCATCTCCCCATAGTTGTATAATATGGACCTTGGCGAGTCTTTCATCAGCTTTGTACACCTTCTCTTTAGTAATGTTATGGCCAAGCTTGCAGTAAATGGTTCTCTTACAAATTCGATCACCGTAAGGAGGTCTATCAAATGGGGTTTAGATGCCATAGCTTTAGATGACTTGGCTTGGCTGAGCATTGACTATTTGTCTAAGGGAGAAATCAAGGAATAAAATGTTCATGGATCTAAATAAGGATCTCTACTTACAACATTTTATAAATGACACAAACTCTATTACTCACATTAATGAAATCTTTTCAACATTTTTCCCATGCCTTAATCGCTGCCTATTGGCAGTTGGCAAACATCCATAGTATATTGAATCAAGCTTTCTGCTCTCATAAGAAGGTTGTTATTATAGAAGACATTAACTATTGCAACATAATAACCAGAGTTGCATGTGGCATTTGTATCTTACCCAAAGGGCAGGAAGACTTGGTATCCTTGACATAGAATTCATTTTCACTAAGCTAGTAGTCCGCAAGATTTTTGGAGCAATGGAATCTCAAAATTATCGAGCTTTACTCTAAAAAAGAAATTATCAAACTTTTTCTCTTGATGGTGGATGTAGAGTTTGAAAGGGTTTTAGGCAACATGACTTGATTAGTGCAAAACAAAACTTTGGGTTAAGGGCTAGATGCCTACCTATAGGATGTGGAAATCTTGGCTAATTCTTCAAGATTCTTTTGCCTCACTACATCAAGAGGTACTAATCTTTGGTTTATAGTGTAGTACTCAACATGGAAATGCCAATTTAGTATTGTTGTTGCAGCTAGTTTGATCAAGAGTGCACACAAGCACTTCAATCCTAGCTCTCTCACTCGATAGCTTGGATATTGATTAATTGAAGAGCACATCTAGGCCTTTGTCAACCTTTTTGTGAAAGGACCCTAGAAACTTCCTTGAGAATCCTCCTCCCTACCACCCTTTATATAGCCCTTGGCCTTCTAGGATTCCCTGCCTAGCTTAGCAGTCGGCCCTTGGCCCTAGTCTGTGACCCCCCAGGGTTGCCCTTGGCATGACATTACTCCCCTTGGAGAAGTGTTTTTTCCTCAAAAACAAAAGCGGGAAACTTATTCATAAGAACACTAATGTTTTCCCAAATGGCACCTTCCTCAAGTAGATCTAAAGCTTGTCGATGTACATGATGACGTGTATGTAAATCATAGTAGTCTAAGATTTTCTCAGGTTCATGCAGTTGGGTAGTGTTTGAGGATTTACCTAACAAGAGCCCACTTGATCGGACACGTAGCCGGACAACACATTTGTAGTCTATTATTTTGTCAAGCTAGTGTAATGATACTCTATGTAAATCCTAATACTAGAGTAGCAATCGATTCCCTGTGTTATAATGATGTCATGATAATTGTAAAGTTCCGTGTGAGCCAGCCACTGGCCATTTAGAATGACCTAGGTATAAAGGTCAATAACTTAAATGTGAAAGGAGGCTAATCTTTAGAAAAGAAAGGAGTTCAAGCTACGAAGCTGCTCCAACTTGTAATCAGCTTTTAACACAATTGGGTAATCAGTTTTCAATTCCAAAACTTGCATCATGTTCCTCTCTCTCTGCTCTTTCATTTAAGTGTAAGCATTGTCAGTTTTTTTGTGGTTCAGGACTACGTGTCTATGAGCCTTAACTACATATTTGACTGCTTAAATCATTTCTTTAGTCGTTTTGACCATAGGAGAGTGTTCTTAGACCATAGGGTGACATTTTTGGTATGTTCTGTTGCAATTTTCAGGACCTTTTTCATGATGGATTGTGATTTTGGTACCTTATTGGATTGCAACCAGACTTGGTAAGATAGTGCCTCTAGGTGTCCTAGACCTCCTCCTAAAGTTTCCTTGCATTTCAAGTCCGTTTGAGTGCCGAAATGACGTGATGACCTAGAGCTGTGAGAAAGGACATAGGCAGATTTCCCTGATTATTGAGTGTTGGTTTGCTTGTTGGGTTGGTGTGTTTGCTTGTTAAGGTTCACTTCTTGATATTGACGATCTCAAAGAGTCTCCGTGCCCCATCCAAGTCACTTCCCTGAGTATTGACATTATGTTAGTGTCAGATCGCTATGCTACAAACGTTTGTTGCAGCGACCCGCTAACATTGGCTCTGTTGCCGAGGATATGATCCTTAGATGGTGAGTGACCTAGTGCGTATTTAGAGCATTCTTTTCTAAGGTTTGTACTCCCCATTCCATTTACACTTTAGCAATGAAGCAGCTAGACACGGGGTTTAGTGCTTGATAGAGTCTAGAAGTCGAGGATTTGCTAGATCCATTCTCGAGAGGTAAAGAGGGTTGTGAGTGAGATACCCAAAAGTATTTTATTCTTCGATTTTCTCTATGCTTTAAGAGTGTTGTTCCGTTTTTTATTTTGTACCGTTTTGTTTGTTTTTGTTTCATGTTTCATTTCAGTACTTAGGAGCAAGGTAAGTAGAAACTACCACCATCAAATTTAGACTAAAAGATTGAGGAAAAAAAGGGTGAAAATCATATTTTGGCCCTCTCCAGGAGCAATCTGAAAAGTGTGGCCAAATTTTGTGGAGGAACATGGATCACGATCCATGCACCCCAGAGACCAATTTTGCAAAAAAGTAGTCAGTGACAATGTGCATCAGTGGGATATTGCTCTGATCAAGTTTGCTTGGAAGAAAACTCAAAAAATCACATCAGAATTGGTTGCTAGGGGGCAAAAACAGTAAAACCAGCATTTCAGACACAAAATTTGGGGGTTTTCAACTTTTTGGGACCCAAATTCAAAAAGGGGTCAGATTTGTTTTCTACAGGGAATAGAGAACCAACCGAACAAAATTGATGAAAAAATGTTGTCAAACATGGATCGGATCCATGTACCTTTTGACATTTGGGACTAATATTTGACAAGTATATCCCTGATAACTAATGGAACGACTTTGCCAAAAGGGACCATGTCACAAAATTAAAAAAAGTTGGTCAAAATAGCCAAATACAGAAACTAGTCAAAAATCGCAGGGCAGACAAAAAAACTCACTTTGAACTAGAAAAAGTTGTCCAAATTCAAAAAGAAGTGGTGGAGTAGACTACTGACACTGCCAGTAACCTGCAAGCCAAATTTGGTGTTCAGATCTGATGGAACATGGATCGTGATCCATGTACTCATCAAGATTTTTGGCTAAGATTTGAGCAGTAGGTAGCTGAGACATAGACAAACACTTTTTTCAAAAGAACCAAATGCAAAAAATTTGTTAAAAGTGGTTAAAAAAGTAAAAAACTGTTTATTGTCAAAACTGTCACAACAGACTATAGAAGTCAGTATTGGTAGGGTTAAGTTGATTCAAATCCATAAATTCTTTGTGGAGCAAGCTACAAACATCACAAGCTATCAGCACACCAAAGTTTGGATCCAAAAGTGGTGGAACATGGATCGCGATCCATGTACCCCCCAGGAAATTTTTGGACAGAAACTTTTCCAGCCTGTAGCATGTGAACAAAAGTCTCCAAAGAAGCATTGTCAAAAAAGTTCAAAAAGTGGGTCAAAAGGGCGAAAACAGTTTAAGATAAAAACCCTAAAACCTAGGGATTGACTTTTGCTTAACCAAAACAATTCCAAATCATGCAAAAACCATATAGCACGGATCACGAGACCAAGGGCAAGTTGTGTGCCAAGTTTCATTACCATCTGACACAGAGGTACATGGATCGCGATCCATGTTCCCATGTCACAGACTGATCAACAGGCTTTGTCCTTCTTCCATATGTCCATTGAATTTGTGATTGTGTGTATTTTACTGAGAACGGCGCATGAAAGGAGCTTTGGAAGAGAGTAAGGGTTGAGCTAGAGGATGCCAAGAAGTAGCAGCTAGGTCTCAGCAATCGCAAAACGTAGAGGGCTGCGACTATGTTGCGTGTGCACACCAGTACCATGGCCGTCTTGATGGAGCATCGAGCTCGAAACTTGAGGGTTTCTCTATCCACTTGCTTAAAGGGTTAATTAGGTTGGCTAATTTAAAAGAAAGTGGGAAATAAAAACCAGTTGACGATTTTCTGTTGCAGACAAACAGAGCAATGGCAAAGAAGCTTACGGGCTGTAGCGAGCTGGGAAGGCAGAATTGGCAGGAGAGCGTGTGTCGAGTTGGTCTTCACACACCAGCACGACCCTATTGAGGGTGGTTAGACTCATGTTCATGCATGTCGACAAGCTTCGCCCCCCCCTCTGCAAGCGGCATTTCCTACACACACTGTATTGACTCAAGCAGGCTTGCCGAGGTCGAGAGCACAAGCTCTGATACAAGTTGTTGAGGCACAGGGCTATGGTGGGTGCTTGCGGTGAGGGGCCATGGCTTTGGAGATGGCATGCTATAGACGACGAGAGAGAGAGAGAGAGAGAGAGAGAGAGAGAGAGAGAGAGAGAGAGAGAGAGAGACTTGATACACAGAAGACAAAATAACACGTTATATTCATTGTATTGAAATCCTTTGTAAACACTTACAATATAAAAGACAAACTTGCTATGCCTAACTTGGACTCCAACTGAAGCTACTTGCATGCTTCATAAAAGGGGAGTTTCTCACAGGCTAGACGCACACTGGGCTTCCATACCCAACAATTACCTCTCGTGGTTTGACGTTGGACAGATTCAACATCTTTCGAAGTCAATACCTTCGCTTGAGTTATGACTGGAGTAGATGACACCTTCTTTTGCACCTTCCTTGGAGGTGGAACGATAGGAGCATCTTTCGAGTTTCGGGTCACGAGCTTCGGGGCCATTGTAATGAGGTAGAGAAAAGGGAAAGAGAGAAAGAGAACTCAAAAATCCAAAGGGCAACACGACGATGGTAGAGAAAGACTTGGAGATGGCTTGAAGATAAGAGCTGGAGGGAGGGAGGTTGAGGGAGAGAAGGTAACTCCGACGTCAAGGCAAGAGAGTTTCCGCTTCTGAGAGTGTGTGTTTGTGTCTCTTGAAAGTGAGAGGAGAGGGGTCTTTATATAGGCTCTCAAGGCCAGCTAAGAATAGAGAAAACCAAAGAGAGATAAGTTCGTGCACGTTCGTGGGTGTTTTTTTAACGTTTTTTTTTTTGTGCGGACACGGATTTCGATGCGCGATTTCGGTTCTCCTATTTCAAAAGAATCTTGGCTTCCAAGACAAGAACTCTAAACTTAACTCCCTCCTCTTTCTTTCCTAAAAATAATCCTCCTTTCATAAAATTGCTCTCTCTTTCCTAAAAGGTCAAGTCTTATCTTTAGATACAGTCTTGAAGCTTAAGCTTCCCATCCACCTATTGTTTTCAAGTGAATAGAGGCCATAATTCATAGTTCAAGAGTCCGATTTCCGATCCGATTGTTCCATTGGAACGCTTTAAGACTTAACAAAATGCGAACCTTAAATATTTGCAAGGTAAATGAAATACTTTTATTGAATGTTGGGTACATTACACTCAAGCTACAAAGCTGCTCTAACTTGTAATCAACTTTTAATACGATTGGGTAATCAGTTTTTAATTTTAAAACTTGCATTATGTTCCTCTGTCTTTTGCTCTTTCATTTAAGTGTAAGCATTGTCAGTTTTGATGTAGTTCGCGACTACGTGTGTGTGAGCCTTAATTAAAGATTTGACTGCTTAAATCACTGTTTTAGTCGTTTTGACCATAGGAGAGTGTTGTTAGACCATAGGGCGACATTTTTGGTATGTTCTGTTGCAATTTTCATGACCTTTTTATGATGGATTGTGATTTTAGTACCTTGCTGGATTGCGACCAGACTTGGTAGGATAGTGTCCTTAGGTGTCCTACACCTTCTCCTAAAGTTTTGTTGCATTTCGAGTTCGTTCGAGTGTCAAAATGGTGTGATGACCTAGAGCTGTGAGAAAGGACATAGGTAGATTTCCCTGATCATTTAGTGTTGGTTTGCTTGTTGAGTTGGAGTGTTTGCTTGTTAAGGTTTACTTCTTGAGATTGACGATCTCAAAGAGTCTTCGTGCCTTATCCGAGTCACTTCCCTGAGTATTGATATTATGTTAGTGCCAGATCGCTATGCTGCAAACATCCATGCGATGACCTGCTAACAGGTAGTAGGTTCAACAAAATCAACTAAAATCTACTGGTCATTGGCATTATCATCCCCATGCCAGCATTTCTGTAAACAACTTACACAAAATACCGGATGAATACGAGAGTGTGCATGTACGAGAGTTTGTAGGCTCGATCACCAACTCGCTTAAGTATCTTGAAAGGCCCACAATATCTCAGAGATAATTTAGGTGTTGTCCCATTCTTCAGACTTTCTAAATGCTCTGGTACACGCAAAAATACATCTTCCCCTTTCGCGAAGGTAACTTGTCGTTGATTCTCATCAGCGTACTTCTTATACCAATCTTGCACTTGTCAAACATTTTGACGAGCCAGTTTTAGCATATCAATATGGTATTGGATAAAATCATTGACATGTTGGAGCTTTTCAATTGCCAACCCCAGGTTGAAAATCGTACATTAGCATCAAAGGACTAAATTCAATCGTTACATGCTTAGCACTATTGTAAAAAACAAAGTCAAGAATAGGTAGATACTATTCCCAATCTCATTGCTTTTTGCTAAGGTGTGCTCATAGCATATTCTCTAGCACTTGATTGACTCTTTCAGCCTAACCATCCGTTTTAGGATGATCTGTTGTACTTAGGTTGAATTGTGTACCCAATCGTTTAAACACAGCCCTCCAAAAATGATTGTTAAACTTGGGATCAAAATCACTCACAATGTTACGTGGCAATTTATACAACCTGACAAATGTTCACAAATAACTTAACTAACTCTAGAGTCTTGATTGTTAATTTGGTTGGAATAAACTTGCATAGTTCAGACAACCAATCTACGACCACCCATATTGAGTCATGACCTCGTACAGTGGTTGGTAAACCCATAATGAAATCCATAGAGATACTTTCCCATTTACCATTAGGAATCTCTAATGGATGCAAGAGACCTCTT
This sequence comes from Adiantum capillus-veneris, assembly GCF_014529385.1. Taxonomy (NCBI): domain Eukaryota; kingdom Viridiplantae; phylum Streptophyta; class Polypodiopsida; order Polypodiales; family Pteridaceae; genus Adiantum; species Adiantum capillus-veneris. The sequence continues at coordinate 10,310,361 of NC_140936.1, read as the reverse complement.
GCCTTCAGGTGCTCTTCTTTATTGACTTGACATTTCTAGCAATGCAAGACATAGTCTTGGATATAGCCTTGTAAACCTAGCCAGTAAAATTATTGTCTTACGAGAGCATAAATCTTCTTAATGCATGGGTGTTGTGCACTTGGATTATCATGACATTCATAAGAATTTGGCGCCGACTGTCCGCATCCATGGTACACAGACTCTCCCCTTGTGGATTAGGTACCCACTATCGATGGAAAAATTCTTTTATCTCTGCATTTCATCACTCGATAGAGAAGAACTGAGTGTGGAGGTTAAAGACACACTACCAACATTGGAGTGAGAAGGATCCCTCATTTTTACATGGATCCACACTTTGGAGTATGCATCTTCATGCTCATATTTGCCCTTAAGAGATTCCAAAAACCCACTTTGAATTTCCGTGAAAAGAAGAGATTTGATCTCAGGCATACGACTAAGAGCGTCAGCTACCACGTTGTATCGTCCTTTACGATACCGAAGCTTTGTGTCATACTCCTAAAGAACCGCAGTCCACCTTGCCTTTCAACCCTTCAAATCAATTTGTTGTGTAAACCATTTTATGCTTTCATGATCAAACACAATCTCAAATTGAGGTCCATACAAATAATGCCACCATGTCTTCAAAGCAGCTATTGCATAGAGTTCTCGTTCATATGCAAAGTAATTCTGTTGTGTTGAATCAAGCTTCTTGCTTTCAAATACAATTGTCCTCTTGTCCTGCAGAAGGACTGCTCCAATAGCATGATTACTTGTATTTGTTTCTAAAATGAATAGCTTCAAAGCATCCACAATAGCTAGAATAGGAGTTGTAGCTAATGCATCATTGAGAGCATCAAAAATTGGATGTTGAGTGGCACCCCATTGAAAGGTTTTCCCTTTGGCTTTAAGTTAGTCCGTCATCGGCATAACAATGTGAGCATAGTTTTTAACAAACCTTTGATAAAAACCTACGAATCCCAAGAAAATTTATAACTCTTCTAAATTTCTAGGAGAAGGCCACCTCCAAATGGCATCCACTTTGGATTGATCCATGTGCAGCCCATCAGTTGTTGAGATGACATGCCCTAGGTCGTGAATTTCCTTTGGCATATAACTTATTTTCTTTCAGCAATTTAAACACCTGCTTTAGATGTTGCAAGTGCTCTTCTTCAGAGGCACTATACATGAGAATGTCATTGAGAAATATGATAACAAACTTACCCAAATACAATCTCAAGATATTATCCATGAGCGTCATGAAAGTTGTGGGTGCATTGGTTAACCCAAAGGGCATAACCAGAAACTCGTAATGTCCAAACCTTGTTCGCAGTTTTGGGTATATCAACAAGCCAAATGCATACTTGGTGATATCCCAACCGCAAGTCAATCTTAGTAAAATTCAAGCATGGGTGAGCTTGTCAAACAACTCATTTACTCATGGTAATGGGTACTTATTCTTAACAATTACCGCATTCAAACCACATTAGTCTACGTGCATGTGCATGCTTTTGTCCTTTTTCTTCAACGATAGGATGGGAGAAGCCCATGGTAAAGGTCAGGTTAAATAAACCCTCTGTTGAGGTCGTCAACAAGCTAAAGTTCCACCTCAGCAGCCTTAGAATGGCTCATTCTATAGAGTGGTTTACTAAAACCAGTATACTGCTTGCAACCACATATATGCGATGTTGCACAGATCGTGTCGGTGGTAATCCTGGTGGTAAATCAATGGGGAATAAGTCTTGATATGCCGTTAATAAATTTTTTAATTGAATAGCAACATTTGGTTGTTGAGGAGAGAGTATAGTAGCCATTGCAGGGAGAGAAGAGAGAGAAGCATGTGGTGTTGAGGAATTTTCAATGAAAACATAATCAACATTTGAAAGAAAATGATTATAAAGAGTAACACAATAAAAATTCTTCTATTTTGTTATCAAAAGTGAGCTTCATAAGCTCTATTGTACATATGAGTGAGCTTCATAAGCTCTACTGTACATATCAGTAACACAAGAAAACTTCTTCCATTTCATTACCAGAAGTGAGCTTCATAAGCTCTATTGTACATATGAGTGGTGAGGAAGGCACATCTTTCTCTCCTAACAAAAACACATGTACACCATGGGATTCAAAAATCGGGCTGTTGTGATCGTAGCTACGTTCCTAGGCTACAACCAATCTCGACCAAGTACCACATCCGCCCGCTCCATATTCATGACCTAGAAATCCAAGGACATGGCATACCCTTGAATTTCCAATTGTACATCTCTCACTTGAGTGTCCCACACCTCGACATCATGGCCATTCATCATCGCTACCTTGTAAGGGTGGAAACTCTGAGTCTGGGGTAACTTGAGCCTTTTCAGTAACCCATAGTTAATGAAGTTGTGCCAGGCATCGTCATTTACCAAGATATGCACCCTATGCCCTTGAATAGACCCATGCATATGCACTAGCTCATGTGGATCAAAGGTCTGTTGTCACATGGAAGCCGTTATACAACATTCATGCACCACCTCGGTGTGTGTTACCTCCACATGGGAGAAATGGGAGGAAGACTCAAGAGGCAACAACTGCACCATGTGCACTACTCTCTCTTTGCCTTGGGTAGCAAATTTCCCCTTGGGACAATCCTTTTTTCCATAGTCACTTCCTAAACATGAAAACATGATTTTTCTTTTTTTGCCTTCTCAAACTCTTATGCAAAGAGAGGCCCACTAGACCCCTTGGGTTGCTTGGATGCCTCTGAAGTGGCTACTATGAACGTTTTTTTATTGTGCCCCTGTTGTGTACGTGTGTTAGTGTGTGTAGTGTCAGGCACATGAGTATTTTGTTGTGTCTTATCATTAGGATCATCGTGGATGTGAGCTTGCACTATGACCCCCTCAAGAATCTTGGGATCTTGAATTTTGACATGCTTCCTAAGCTCAAGTGTCAATCCACGAATAAATCCACACACTTTCTAGAAATCATCTAGACCATCCATCTTGAGGATTACATCCCGATAGTGCAAGATATATTCCAACAGTGTTTTATGCAGACACATAGAACACTTATCCCAAGCATACTATTTTTTGTCCTTTTCATTAATGGGTAGAAACTCCATTCTAAACAAGCATAAATTGCACAAGCATATCAGAGAATAATTCTGCACAATTTGGTGACATTGGCATTCAATTGTGCAGAATTATTCTCTATGACAGACACGCATACTTGAAGTTCTCTAAGTCCTTGAATATCAATCGATTCATAACCATCATCCACTCCCATTGCCGCATGTGTACCCTCCATGAGAGATCCAGCCGCAGGGGATCATCGAGAGGGTTAGGTGCATTCTGCTCAAAATCAAAGGTGTGATTCATGTTGACATCTGAATCCATGGAAAATATGTGTTGTGCTAGCAAGAAAAGAAAGAATATCTTGGCTCAAAGATGCCCAATGAAAGCTGGTCATATCCGTTGAAAATCATAGTAGTCACCACTAATTAGTTGTGCTAATTGCTTCACCGATTCTTAAACGCTTGACAAACAAGACCTTGTCTATTTTGTGTGTATAAAATTGGAAATCTTGTAAAAGTTTGTTGTCGTCAAACCTCCCTTTGAGATTGTTGCCGATGAAGGGGATGCTATTGCTTGAATTTTCGTTGGAAGACTTCCACTGCACAGAGCTCGGTTAGAATTATTGGCAATGTCGAGGTTCGCTAACTTGAATTATTGAATACTCACTTGCTTAAGAATGTCTATAAATTTCTAAAGTATACAAAAAATCATCAACTTGGAAGAACTTTGTATGCTCACCCCGGTAACAGGTTGCTTGCCTTGCTCACCAGGAAGAGAGGTTGAAGGGGAGTTGGCCTATGGGCACCCTCCCTTGGGTTTAATTGAATTTCCCTAAGGCCACAAGGCCTTGGGCACTTGTTGGTGTGGAAAAGAAGCTCTAAAGAGCTATGACAATGAGCAAGCAACACATCAAAAAAGAGAGAGGGAGTTGGAGCCCGCTATGATGCTCCCCTGTGTGCGCTTCGATGACGTGATCTACCGTTCTCCCCCACGCTATTTCAACAATCCCGGCCCCACCCAATTCTAAACCACTCAACCTCGACCGCTTCCTTGGCACTAGCAATCCTGCACACGGTTACCTTCAGCTTTCCTTCTTTGGATATTTCAAGAAGTGCATGAATTGCATGAACATGCAGTGGAAGACCATGCCCTTGCCCCAAAAATATCCAATGCTCTAATACCAGTGAAAGGACCATGAGAATAGCCTTGAGAATCCTCCTCCCTACAGCCCTTTATATAGCCCTTGGCCTTCTAGGATTCCCTGCCCAACTTAGCAGACCTCCCTTGGCCCGGGTCTGTGACACCTCGGGTTGCCCTTGGCATGAAACTTTGACTAGTCACTATAGTTAGCTTTGAGTAGGTTGCAAGAGCTTAACCAAAAGTTGCAGCTCATTCTTAGATATTCCTCTTTGACATGTTTCCATGAAACATTCGTATTATTCTTTTGTTATGCAACCACAAATGCTGTTTTCTTAGCCCTTTTTTATGAAATCGGCCTCTTGTAGAAAAATAAAGACAAGTGCATCAAAGTTCACATCATTAGGTATATTCTCTATCACATATCTCCAAGTGGAGACAAAATTTTGATAAGAATTTGGCAATGCATCAAGGGCGTCTACCAAGAAAATATTCAAGAATAATTTCAAAATGGCAATTAATTGCATGTCAAGGACTTCATTTGGTATCATATGGGTATGTTATGTGTAGCTTGCCAAAATGTTTAGCAAGCTTGAGATCTTTACAAAAAGTATGCTGAGAAAAAGCGAACACAGGCTACTTTCAAGGAAGCTAACAAAGCTTTCAAGTGAAAAATCAAAATGATCAAATGGTATACACACCAACAAAATAAAAAATACTAATAATCTAAATTGGCAAATGACCAGGCAAAATACCAAAAACACATTTCTATATAGACAGTAACCAAAATCAACAACAAATGTATCCTTCCCAACCTTTCCTACATAATGGACAACGTATCCTCAAACAACAACACAACATGCAATTGGAGCTTGGTGCACAATATCTCCACGGTAGCAGTGCCAAAAATGTCAACTACATGGGCCTTTTCGTGCACATGTGTGATCCATGAAGGCTACAGACGCAAAACATTGCTATAGATAAGCTCAATAGATTTAGACGGCATGTTGCTCACCTCTCTGTGTCGCAATTGAAGAGGAATCTCACGTGGCAATGAAGAAGGAGTTTGTCTCTGTTGCTCAACCACCTTACCACCATACCGTTATCAATGCTGGATTGCACATGCACTCTCTATCTCACCCTCACATACACTCGCACACACAAACAACAAGAAGAGGAGATAAGGAGAGCAAGAGCACTTTGCATTAGTACCTTTGAGAATGACCCAAAAACTAGGCTACAATGGATTTTATGCGGGTCATTTTTTTTGTTCACATATGGTCGCCCACACTCAACCGATCAAGCACTAAATCCTTATCTGCTAAAGTTTGTGATGCGCCTCTCATCAGAAATCACCCAATCAATGATCATGCACATATCGGACCCACAAGCCCGGGCACCCATGACAAAAAATACTAAAATTAATAAGAGAGACATTATGGGCTAACAATAGTAGATACCCACTACTAATTGTTGCAATGAAAGCCTTCGGTAACTAAAACCAGCAAGTGATTGAGAATTTTCAGTTCTAGATTTCAAACTATAAAATTACTACACCATTACTCAAACTTTGAAGTGCACGAGGAGCAAGTACATACCATGATTATGTAGATCTTTCCCAATGACTACACAATAAGCAACATGTTTGAAGTGAATTGGAAGTACAAATGAAAATTCTAAAGTAATCCATGAAAGTACAACTGATGTTTTTTTCTGCAAAGAGCAAGAGATGATGATTTTTTCCAGCAATAATTTCCATGGTCCATTTGCTGCCACAAACACTACGGTTGTAGACATGAAGCAATGTTTAACTTCCATTTTCTTTCTTTATTTTTGACAAATTTCATCACAAAAATTAAATGAAATGAATCATTAATTGGCTATTCTAGAACCTTGGAACTTGGTCATGACATTAACCTTGGATTTTCATCTCTCAAGACAACCACTAACACGATAGAGTCTACATGTTTATCAAATGAAGAGCAGAGGGGCATGGTGTTGTCTCACTCTCCTAATTTCCTAGTAGATTCCATTCCCTCTTGCCTGCTTCCCCAAGCCTCCTCTGTCACATCTTTCCAATTCTTTGCAGCATCCATAAATGAGGCTACTCTCTTGGTGGTGGAATCTGCAATCATTTTGAGGTGCTAATGTTGGTCCTTTTGCATGCGTGCTTTCTTTTAAAGCCTCCTCATTGCATGTTGGCAGCACTGTCGCTATTGGTGCTCGTTGCCAATGGTGTTTGAGGTGTCAATGTTTGTGCATCTAGTGCTATAGTAGGGAGATCAACAACTACATTCTCATGTTTGGCACCCCCTTCATCACTTACATCAATAAGCAATATATCAACCTATCAATATGTTGAACTTCAACGTTGTAGCTTAAGTACATACTTTGAGGTACAAGAGATAGTGGGACATACCCATTGGCATGGTGCCCTCATTGAGTGTGATGAAGAGCAATGCACCTACATTTACATTGTGCCTATCTGATGAATTATTTGAAAGATATGGCATCTAAAATGGACATGGTTACAGAGGGATGAGGAGTTGAGGAAGAAGAGAACACGTTGTATGCAAAAAGAGGAGTTTACTGATTGATAAGATACCTTATATATAGGTCTTTTACAAGAGGAAAAGATTTAAAGATCTAATACAATAGCCACATGGAGGATATTATCCTTTGAGATTACACCAAGGATCACATACCTTATGAGAGAGTTCACACATAAGTCACAAGTTTGGGATTATACCCAAAAATTGCCCCCTTAAGCCAGACTAGGGGGCCTTCAAAAGATTGACATGCAAGAGAATATTTGTTCTCTCTCCACATCACATCATAGAGTTTGGGTTGACTCAAAACCATAATCTTTTGTATAGTCATAAATCATGGGTTTTAGGGTTATGCTAGAACCAAGGTTTTTTGGTATTCCGATTACCTGGGTTTACTAGAAGTCTCTCCTTAAAGTAAGGTGTAGGTTTACTTCCAAACCTTGTGTAATGGAAATGGCCTATGAACTTTGAGAGTAGCGGAATCGGGAAATTAAAGAAAGCACTTTTGTGAGGATACTTTGTGAGCATAGAGGGTGAACTTAATTAATGTTGGAATTAGGGTTGCACAGAAACCCACGCAGCTTGGAGAAGACGAAGGAAGTTCAAGGCATACAATAGAGAGTGTATTACTTAGTGTGCAATGGAAAGATAGATAGCCCTAGAGTGATGGGCATATATACAATGCTCGGGGAAAAAAACCTCCTAAAGAGGGAAAAAATGCCCCGGCGGTCCTAGTGTGTTCACATGCATCACTACCACATGTATATGGTAACAAATCCCCCCTGGAGTGATGCGGTGAACGAGAGCTGGCACATGAGTAAAGGGAAGTGCCATGCCCTGAGGACATGATCAGTCCACAAAGGGGAGTAAGCCCAAAGCTTTGCGGAAAGCTTCAAGCTTCTCACGAGACAATGCCTTTGTGAAAAGATCTGCAAGGTTGTCCTGTGTCGGCACATAAGCCAAGCTGATCTCTCCTGCTAAGAGCCTCTCCCTAACATAGTGGTAATGCACCTCAATGTGCTTTGTGCGAGCATGAAAAACTAGGTTCCTCGCAACTGCCAATGCGCTCTGACTGTCAGTGTAGATAGTGTTGGCAGTGTCCTGTCCAACACCCAAATCAACCATAAGGCGTCTGAGCCATACACACTCAACTGTAACTGTGAAGACTGTCATGTACTCAGCCTCACAACTCGAAGTGGCCACAGTAGGTTGCTTCTTGCTCAACCATGATATACATGAACTGCCAAGCATGAAACAAAAACCACTTGTGGACACTCGCGTGTCAAAACAACCAGCCCAATATGAGTCCGAAAAAGCATGTAAGTCTTGCAGAAATGATCCCCCCTTGCGATAAAACAAGCCAAGATGTAAAGTGCCACTAAGGTAGCGGAAAATCCTCTTGACAACCTGCCAATGCTTAGACCCTGGGCTATGCATAAATCTGCTGACCTGTGAGAATGCAAACTGAATATCCGGCCTTGTGTTGCATACATAAATGACGCAACCAACAGCAGTTTGATAAAGAGTGACATCAGCAGGATCGCCAGCATCATGTAGACTCAACTTCAAACCTGTTTCCATGGGAGTGGCAATAGGTTTGCAATCCTCAAGTCCAAACTTACATAGCAATGTCTCTATGTAAATTTTCTGACATAAGGAAATACCACCATCCACACTGCTTCAACTGTATACCCAAGTAATGATGCAACAGCCCCAAATCTTTCATTTTAAAATTAGCATTCAAATCAGCCTTAAATTCAGCAATATGTCTCTCATTTGGTCCAGTGATCAGCAAATCATCGACACAAAGAACCACAATGAAAAGTACATCACCCTCACGCTTTATATACAATGTGCTTTCTATTGGACTTTTACGAAAGCCTCGTTTGACCAAATGAGTGTCAGCTTTCTCATACCAAGCACGAGGAGATTGCTTCAACCCATACAAAGCCTTCTTACATCTGCAAACTTTGTCCTCTTGTCCTTTTATGACAAAACCGCAAGGCTGCGTTACATAAACTTCCTCAAATATGTCACCATTCAAAAAAGCGGTAACAATGTCTGATTGATGTACATCCCAACCAAAATGAGCTGCCAATGCACATAGAAAACGCACACATAGAAAACGCACATTAGTCATACGACAAGTGGGAGCAAAAGTCTCTTCATAATCTATGCCTTTTTGCTGTGCATAACCCTTTGCAACAAGTCGAGCCTTATGGCGATTGATCTCACCATCCCGCTTGCGTTTCAACTTGTAAACCCACTTCGTACTAATGGCCTTTTTGCCAGGAGGCAAATCACATAAAGTCCATGTGTCATTTTCTATAAGTGCATCATATTCTGATTGCATGGCAGCCATCCAATTTTCTGAATTCTGTGCTTCATGAAAAGACAGAGGCTCCTCAACATCATGTAAGCTAGACACAGCCAAAGCATAACAATTTGATGCATAAGATGCATGGCGAGAGCCTGAACGAGTACGACTAGACAAAGTTGCATCCAATTTACTGTCACGCAAAGTGTGCACCAGCCATTTTGGCATACCTCTAGCCTGCTCATTTTCAGCCCTTTCCTCATCAAGTACATCATGTACATCTACATCAGTAATAGGCTGATCTATAACATTTGCAGAAACCCCCATAGGTTGTACATTTGACTCATTGGAGCTTACATTTGTATTTCCACCATTGGAAAGAGGCAAGAAAGTGTCATAAATGTCTTGTGAGCTTCCATTACTGTCTCTAGTGCATGACAGCAAGGGCTGAATAGAATCTTCTACAAACACTACATCCCATGAAACCAAAATACGTTTTGTTGTGGATGATACAACCTGTAACCTTTGCTTTCAGCACTATAACCAACAAAAATACATCTGATAGCCTTATCATCCAATTTTATGCACTCTGTTTGTGGCACCAAAGCATATGCCAAACAGCCAAAAACACGCATGTGCTCAATGGAAGGCTTTGTATCATGCCATGCTTTATATGGAGTAATAGACTGCAAAACTTTCGTAGGACACATGTTTAGTACATAAGTGGCACACATGATGGCCTCAAGCCAAAAAGAATGAGGCAAAGCTTGACTTTTGACCATACATCGTGCCATTTCCGTAAGTGACCTGTTTTTCCTCTCAGCAACACCATTTTGCTGAGGTGTATAAGGCACTGTACATTGGTGTTTTATCCCACGACTAGCCAGAAATGCATTGAATTCATGAGACATATACTCCCCCCCTCGATCGGAATGGAGGGTGCCCATAGTGCATTTCGAGACATTTTGAGCCATAGCCAAAAAACATTTGAAGCACATAAAAACTTCGGACTTCGCTTTAAGCGGAAATACCCATGCATGCCTGGAGTAATCATCAATAAAGGCACAAAGTAAAGGTAATTGCCCAAGGATGGAGTTTGCATGGGCCCACAAACATCACTATGCACAAGCTGCAACCTGCATGTGGCCCGAACTGAACCATCCTTTGGAAACTTACAACGCTGCATCTTACCCAAAATACAGCCTTCACAAACATGTTTGACAGGTGCTTCAAGAGGTGGCAAAGAAGCAACCATATCAGATTTCTGCAAACGCAGCAAACTGGCAAAATTCAGATGACCAAAACGTGCATGCCAAAGTTTTGCATCTGAAATAGCCCTTGAATTTGCAACAGCATTTGCAAAATTTTGTCCACAATTGTTATACAAAGTGAGCTTATACAGCCCGCGGCACAAAAGGCTAGATGCAACAATTTCATCACGAAAACTGAGATCATGAACTGTACATCTATCATCCACAAATTTGACTACAAGTCCAAGTCTAGGAAGTGCGGATACATATAAGAGATTCTTCTTGATCCCAAGTACGTAAAGTGCATCAACAAGTGTGAAGGAACTGGCATTTGCAGTAGTAAGCACAATCTTTCCAACTCCCTGAACCGGATAAGAGGCATTGTTGGCACAAGTGACTGAATTCCCACGCGGGACAAACTCGAGAGAGGTGAACAATTCACGATGTGAGGTAATGTGCTTTGTAGCACCACTGTCAAAATACCACACATGTGAATCTGCAGCAACTGACAAGCATGCATCATGGACAACAGGATTGTAAGTGCACTCTGCACTAACAACCCATTTTGCATCGACATCAGCATCACAGTCTCCTTTCACAGAAGACTGAACAATGGCTGCATTTGTAGTGGAACCACCCTCTTTCTTCTTAGCCTCTTTGGCCTTTTGTTGGGGTATAAAGCCCAATGTGGTTGCCCAGGTAAGTGGGCGGGCCGCCAGGTATGTACACATATTCTTTTGTTAAAACCTAATAAGAACTCACTATGCTCTACACATTACAGTAGAGCGAGTTCACCATATCATCATGCTCTTCTTCTCGCACTCTCTCTCGCATCGCACTTCCGCTCGTACTCCTTCAACTGGTATCAGAGCTCAGATCGAGGCTCGGGGCAACACTGCAGCAGGCTAGAGTCACCAACTCAGATTGGAGTGAAATTTGATAGGCGAAGACACGGCCCCAAATCTCGTGTTGTCAGAATTTCATTCTGAGGTCATCTCGGCCACCGTTCGGCTTCGACAAAGGTCTGCGCAGGCCATTTTCGACTACGTGGTCTCAGTGGGTGCAGATCCGACTCTGCAAATTTGGGGTTTTCGGCCTACGACTGCAGGTGCTGAGGATATCGACACTCCCAGAGTGTTGATTTGTGGCTGTCTACACATCGAAGGACGGCTCACAGTTCTTGGAGGCGTGTCACATACGACACGGTCGCATCTACACACAGACTATAGGCGACATCCACTAGTTCATCAGGTAGCTTGTGTTTGCTGCTTGATATTCCAGATTTCATCCTGACATTGCAGGTACTTCCACATGGGATGTATTGTCAGAGATGATGTATGTCTATTGAGGGTTTGCTGGCTGTGAGTCACGCAGCAAACAACCGCCGCAGCGGTTACAACATACAATGGGAAATTTGTGGATGTATGACTTTGTGGGAAGTCTATGTACTGTCAGATTTACTGCAGCCTTTGTCGAGGGTCGAGTGAGGTTTTATTGAGCTAGGGGATTCTCGAATGTTGAGATCCTTTCGGTGATACAGGTCTTGGAGCGATCCCTCGAGCACCCTTAGATAGGCAGCTAGGATGTATTGACTGTGAGTTAGACAGTTGGGATTGCATCTTTGCTTTACTGCCGTTGATGCATTGTCGCAGTCTATGCTTACAGGACAGTGACAAGACAGTCAGAGACAGTACAGGTGCAGGACAGGTTTACCCGCAGCTTACAGTGTCAGAGAGACAGTGTTTTTGAGTTGTTTTTTGGTCTGTTTTTGAGTACACCAGAGCCATTTTACAAAGGAGACTCTGTCAAAATTTATGCAGAATCTGAAGCTTTCTTGGTTCATTTGACATTTTGATATTGGTTCAGAGGTCAGTTTACAAGGGAAACTCTGCAGAATTTTTCCCAGGAAAGTAAACTACTGTGAAGCGTAGCTATGGCTGGATCACAGGACACTGCTCTTTACAATATCAAGAAGCTGGATGGAACCAATTTCCCATTGTGGAGGCAGCAGATTTGGCACGTGTTGGTACAAAAGAAGCAGATAAAACCTATAAAGCTCAAGGGGATAAAACCAGAAGATATGGACGAAGATGAATGGAGCGAAATGGATGAATTGGCACTTTCTACCATTATGCTGACTTTGGCAGAAAGCGTTTACTTCAATGTAGCAGACGAGATGTCGGCTTATCAAGCATGGTTAAAGCTGAGTGATCTTTATGAGAAGCAGAGTGCAGCTTCACAGGTATACTGGCTTAAGAAGCTTGTTGACTTGAAGATGAAAGAAGGGACACCTATGTCCAATCATCTGAATGAATTCAACACAATCTATAGTCAGTTGTCAGCTCAAGGTGTCAAGTTTGATGAACCTGTTAGAGCTATGTTCCTGTTGATCACATTGCCGGAAAGTTGGGACACTTTTCGCACAGCTTTGAGTAATTCTGCACCTCCAGATGGTTTGAACATAGCAGGTGTAGAAGGAAGTCTGCTTACTGAAGAAACCAATAGAAAGACAATGGACAAAGGCAAAGGAACAGCCTTAGTTGTCAAGGGAAGGACCAAAGAAAAGTACAAAGGTGGAAAGAGGAATCAATCTCGTAGCAAGTCCCGCAGTGCTAAAGGCAAGAGTGACATAGAATGCTACCATTGTGGCAAGAAGGGTCACATGAAAAGAGACTGCAGAGAATGGAAAGCAGAAAAAGGCAAAGAGAAAGCTGAAGACCATGGTGAGAAGAACAAGTCCTCAGTGAATATTCAAGAAATAAATGTGACAAACACTGTTGCAAAGGATGACAATCTAGTGTCAGGAGACATCTACTTCTTGAAGAATACAATGGACTCAGCTCTTCTTACAGCATCTGATGGAAATGCACTGAGTGACTGGATTATAGACTCAGGGGCATCACTTCATGTGTCTCCAAACAAGGAGTGGTTTACCTCTTATGTGCCCACTAAAGATCATGTTCGGCTAGGCAATGGGTAGACATGTGAGATCTTAGGTGTTGGAGATGTTCAATTGAAGTTTCAGAATGGCTCTTCTTTCACGCTGAAGAATGTGAGACATGTTCCCGCAATTACAAAGAGCTTGATGGGCACAGGTTTACTTGATGATGCTGGCTACGTCACCACTTTTGGACAGAACATGTGGAAGATATCCAAGGGTTCTATGACAGTAGCACATGGAGTAAAGTCTGGAGGACTTTACATGATTTATGTATCAAATGTCTCTAAAAATGTAATCAATGTAACCGAGCAGCCGAACGTTTCTTTGTGGCATAGCCAGTTAGGACATATGTCCAAGAAGGGAATGGAAACCTTGTCTTGTTTTGGTTATTTGCCTAGCTTTTCATTTAATGATTTTGAATTCTGTGAACATTGTCTGTATGGTAAGCAAACACAACAGCCACATAAGCATAGAAGTAGTAGAAGAGATACACAGTTGGCACTTGTTCATAGTGATTTGTGTGGACCTATGCCTAACCTATCTCTAGGGGGAGCTTCTTACTTTATGACATTTATAGATGATTACTCGAGGAAAGTATGGGTTTACTTTCTCAAGCACAAGGATGAAGCGTTTAGTGTTTTCAAAACGTTTGTGACACTTGTGGAGAATCAGAGTGGCAAGAAGCTTAAATGCTTACGCACTGACAATGGTGGAGAGTATGTTTCAAAGGCCTTTCAGGACTTTTGTGAGTCAAAAGGTATAAAACGTGAACTTACTACTCCTTACAATCCTCCTCAAAATGGTGTTGCTGAGAGGATGAATAGGACCATACAAGAGAAGGTCAAAAGTATGTTGTCTAATGCACAACTGCCAAATGGGTTTTGGGCTGAAGCTGTATGAACAGCTGTTCATCTTGTAAATAGATCTCCTAGCAAGGTTTTGCAGAAGGATTCAGTGCCAGAGATGGTATGGTCAGGCAAAATGCCCTCATACAAGCATCTCAGAGTCTTTGGCTGTGAGGCATATACTCACATTCCAAAGGAATTTAGGAACAAACTTGAGCCAAAGAGTAGAAAGTGCATCTTTCTAGGCTATGGTAATTCTGGTGAGATGGGGTACAGACTTTGGGATCCCGAATCCAGAAAGGTTGTCTGCAGCAATGATGTTCACTTTAATGAATCCAAATATCATTCTAAACCAGAGAGGGTTGAGGAGATTAGAAGAGTTGTCTTCCAAGAAGATGGACCTGCACGTGCAAGACAAAATGTCGGGGCTCAAGAGGAGCAAGGACAGGATAGAGTGGAACCACAAGTTGTGGCTGAGCCTGAGCCACCTGTTGTGCGTAGATCTGGACGTATCACGTGACCTCCTGATAGGTTTGTTCCATCTATGAACTATGTCATGTTGACTGATTGCAATGAGCCTTCATGTTACAAGGAAGCAGTGCAAATGAAGGACTCCGGGAATTGGCAATTGGCCATGCAGTCAGAGATGACAGCTCTGCATAAAAACAAGACATGGAAGCTAGTTAAATTACCACAGGGCAAAAAGGCTCTAACTTGTAAATGGGTTTACAGGTATAAGATCACCGCTCATGATAGTCAGCCAAAGTACAAAGCAAGGCTTGTTGCCAAGGGCTTTAAGCAAGAACAAGGCATTGACTTTGATGAAGTCTTCTCTCCGGTGGTCAAGATGACTACATTGAGATGCTTTCTTGCATTGGTTGCCATATTAGATTTGGTGTTGCACCAAATGGATGTCAAGACAACGTTCTTGCATGGTGATTTAGATGTGGAAATTTACATGCAGCAGCCAGAAGGGTTTGTTGAGAAAGGCAAGGAAGATTGGGTATGCCAGTTGTTAAAGAGTCTTTATGGCTTAAAGCAATCACCGAGGGCATGGTACCATAAATTCCACAAGTTTCTGCTTTCTCAAGGCTACAAAAGTAGTGAGTTCGATCACTGTCTATATACAAAGAAGGCTAAGGATGGTAGTTGGCTGATCCTTATTTTGTATGTGGATGACATGTTGATTGCTGGCAAGCACTTGGAAGAAATTTCAGCTTTGAAGTCAAAGATGGCAAAATCGTTTGACATGAAAGACATGGGTGAGGCAAGTCATATACTTGGTATGCGCATTGAGAGAGACAGATCAAAGAAGTTGATTTGGTTATCTCAAACAAAGTATATTGACAAGGTTTTGCAACGTTTCAATATGGAGAAGGGAAAGGCACTGAGTGTTCCATTGCCACCATATGTGAAAGTTAGCAAACAAGATTGTCCGGTGTCTGAGGAAGAACAGGCTGAAATGGATAAGATTCCATATGCGTCTGCAGTGGGTAGTTTGATGTATGCAATGATTGCTACTCGCCCAGACATTGCATTTGCAGTGGGAGTAGTGAGTCGATACATGTCAAACCCAGGCAAGAAACATTGGGAGTCAGGAGCTAAGTGTAAAGGGTTTTACAGACTCAGATTATGCAGGTGACTTAGACAACTGAAGGTCTACGTCAGGGTATGTCTTTACATTGGCTGGTGGAGCAGTATCATGGCGTTCTAGATTACAAGATTGTGTTACTCAGTCTACTATAGAGGCTGAATATGTTGCAGCATCAGAGGCATGCAAAGAATCAATTTGGCTTAATCGACTAGTAACAGATTTGGGAATCAAAGAAGAGATGCCTGTGTTATATTGTGATAGTCAAAGTGCTATACAATTGGCTCGCAATCCAGTTTATCACTCAAAGACAAAGCATGTGGATGTGAAGTATCATTTCATCAGGGAAATGCCTGAGGATAAGCAACTTCAGCTTGTCAAAGTTCACACCACAGAAAATCCTGCTGATCTACTTACAAAAGGACTTCCCTCAGAGAGCTTTGCGCATTTTTGCAAGCAGTTAGGTGTAGGGTAGTACATCACTTCTCTACATCTCTTGTATATTAGCTTGTGTAGTAGCTTCTCTCACACTTAAAGTACCACATTGGACTTTAAGTGGGAGGTTGTTGGGGTATAAAGCCCAATGTGGTCGCCCAGGTAAGTGGGCGGGCCGCCAAGTATGTACACATATTCTTTTGTTAAAACCTAATAAGAACTCACTTTCCTCTACACATTACAGTAGAGCGAGTTCACCGTATCGTCATGGTCTTCTTCTCGCACTCTCTCTCGCGTCGCACTTCCGCTCGTACTCCTTCACCTTCAACTTACATGACATTTCTTGATCAAGTGATCATTAGATTTACAATAATGGCAATGCATCTTCTTTTTGCCCTTATGACCAGAATTGCCAGACGAAGTGCTGCCAGCAGAAGCATTAGGAAAAGAAGTTTTGCCACTCGCAGCATAACCATAAGAAGTGGCTGCATTGCTGTTACCACCCTTTCTTTGAGAAGCAATAAAAGCCTGTTCAACTGCACGCTGTCTAGTCCTGTTTCTTCTAAGAAGTGACCCTTGCAACAACAATGTGCATAATGCATCAAACTTGACAACTTCTGGATTTCCTTGGGTCATAAGTCTCCAAGTACTAGCAAAAGTCTGGTAAGAATCTTGTAAAGCATCAAGAACAGTCTGCACAAGTGAACTGTCTGAAATAACTTCACCTGCAGAAATAAGTTGCTCATTGATATCCTTGACACTAGCAAGGAAAGTGTCCATATCATCTTCCGCATGCATAATCTTTGACTCCAACTCTTTACGCAGCAAAGCAATTTTAGCCTCATTGCGACTTGCATAAAGACCAACCAATATATCCCAAGCCTGTTTTGTAGATTTTGCTGAATGGATGTGAGGAACAATGGTGCGCTTCATAGACAATGCAATTAATGCATGAGCATGCGCATCCTTTACATCCCAACGAGCTTGTTCTGCCGTAGGCAAAACAACTCTAATAGCAGCAATCCTTGCAGCAAGACCTGCAACATCCTCAACATCGCCTACATCCTCAGAACCAAGACGTACATCAATGCCCTGCACAATATTCCAGATGCCCTTTGACACAAGAACGTGTTGCATCATATAAGCCCACATAGGGTAATTATCCCCATCCAACCTGTCCTCAACAACAAACATCTTGAACACATCTGTGTTGTTGTTGTCAGCCATGGTAAATGCTGCACCTGATGTGAAAACTGTCCAAAAATAGGAGAAACGGAGCGGGAACAACACGTGCTATATAGCACAAACCGTAGAAGACTGTAAGGCACCTGTTATGCAGAAAACGGCACTGGCAGAAATTATGCACAAAATGACGAAATTGACTTTGTAGACCTGCCTGTAGTGGAAACGGAGGCCGAAATGAGCTTACCTGAAATATTCGTCGACCTGCGAACACTCGCCAAACCTCACTGTAATCGGAGAAAGTGAGCAGGCATGTGCTGGAGCAGCTGGCGACTAAGCCCGGGAGGACGTAACCTGCTCTGATACCAATTGTTGGAATTAGGGTTGCAGAGAAACGCACACAGCTTGGAGAAGACGAAGGAAGCTCAAGGCACACAATAGAGAGTGTATTACTTAGTGTGCAATGGAAAGATAGATAGCCCTAGACTGATGGGCGTATATACAATGCTCAGGGGAAAAAACCTCCTAAAGAGGAAAAAAATGCCCCGACGGTCCTAGTGTGTTCACACACATCACTACCACATGTATATGGTAACAATTGATGGCAGCAACATAAGCATAGTTCTTAATTAACTTGGCATGAACAATATTTTTGCAAGAGAGAGAGAGTTTAGAGAACATGACAACAATTGAGGACCGGATTTATACCCTTCTTTCCTTGATCCTTGAGCTTTTTTATTTTAGGAATTGTATATATATAGATATATAGTAACTAACCACCCTAGTTTAAAACAAAAAAATAAAAAATAAAAATAGTAAAGAGCAAGAGCAATTAGAAACGTGTGTGCACAATACTAGTCAAAATCATTGACCTAGACCTACGCATGTCACATCAGGTACACTGAAATAGAAACCTATGTCATCAAACACCTAACCATCCTCTCTTTGTGTTCACAGATATGGTTGATTCTTACAAATATTCTTTCTACATGTCCCAAGTAATGCATTATGTTATCCTCATATTTCCTCTGAATGGGATTCGGTTGAAACACTCGCTTGTGAGAGAAATGTTGAGGAGTTAGAGTGACTGACTACGACAGATCCCTATTCTATCCAGGAAGTTCATCCAATTGCCCAATTTTACCATTTTTCCCAAGTTGAGTATGCACGCCTCGTGACATTCGTAATACTATTTTGCACGGAAGAGGACGAGGACGATAATGGTGATTGGACAGACGAGACACATGGCCTTATCGAAGAGGATTCCACCTACCTTGATGATGAGGATGGCGGTTTAGCCTTAGAGCTACCGATTGAGCTCTCCAACCTCCACTTACTTTGATCCTCATCAACTCGAGTGATGGAGGGTAGGTAGGATTAGTACGATAGGAGTGTTTTTGTTTTAGAGTTTAGTGATTGGCAAAGTTCTTTTTTCCCATTGATGTGCCTCTGGAAGGTGGATATTTGGTGGTGACTATTATGCAGTTTGTGACTACTTAAGGATGCCTTCGAAGGACAATGACAATGGATGTTTACATGTTACAACGGATGTTCTCCATTATATCATGTGTACTACTTCCTTAAGGATGCCTTCGAAGGACAACGACAATGGATGTTTACATGTTACAACGGATTTTCTCCATTATATCATGTGTACTACTTCCTTTAATCTATGCTTTCCACAGTTACGTGTATGCATCTTGTCATTTGAGTTTCTAACAATGCATAAAATTTATGAAGTTGTGACATTGCCAATTTAGATGCCATAATTTTTTCAAACTTCTAGTACCTTGTTCTTCTCTTTGAGTTTGGTCTATTAGTTGGCTTCAAGTAGGTATTAGGACCTTAGGCTAAACTAAGCCACTTAATTGCTGACTTTAATTTCTAAATAGTCTATTAATTGTAGTAACTTTAGTAATGTTTTAGGCTATGAGGATATAGTTCTCTCTAGCTAATGCCACCTAAGTGTGACTTGTGTTGTGGAAGTCCATGTGTTAAGCTGGTATTTGAGACCACGAGTCTCTCGGCTAGTTTATGCTCAAGCTAGTATTTGAGACCTCGTGTCTCCTAGCTGCTGGTATTTGAGACCTCAGTCCCCCATCTACTTTTAGCAACTATGACAACAACAAAAAAGAAAAGGAAAAAGAAGAGAAAAGAGAAAGCAAATAGCACAAACTTCCTTATATTTTATGTTGATCACACTTAAGTGGTATAAGTGACAAGATCACTAGTCTTTAGACCACGATGAGCATTCCTAGGATTAACTACTCTTTAGTCGACATTATTTAATCAATGTTGGTCAATCTAGTACTTACTTTAGCCGTAGCTCTTGTGTACTTCTCTTAGAGTCAACCTAATAGACCTTAACTCAATTGCATTTCATTCAGGTACTACACTTGTTCTAGTTGGCAATGTTACAATTCATGATTTTTTTTGTATTTCCTAGAATATCATGTATGCATCTCACTTATTGCACGCCTGCATATGCTGCCTTTGAGCTTTCACAATGTTTTTTTCTTCTGCTACTACAGGTACTCCTATCATGGATCCAGATGTTGCACTGTTGTATTTCGAGGGTGGAACTACATCAGGAAGGGGGGAATGTTAACCACCAGCGTCCATTTCTAGTAGTCATGGGCCGGGCTTGTCGGTCCAATAGGATAAGGGTAAGAGTGATCACCGATGAGAGGCGCACTCTAAGTGAAACATTCAAGGGTTAGTTGTCTAAGCATGGATGCCCAAGTGTGAATGGGTGAGCTCATATAAAAGTCTCCTAAACCTAAAAATCGCTCATTCTTTTATTTGTGCAATTGAAGAGTGCTCTTGCTCCATCTCCATCTTCTTCTTCATCTCCTTGTGTGTGTGTGTGTGTGTGTGTGTGTGTGTGTGTGTGAGAGAGAGAGAGAGAGAGAGAGATCGAGCATTGCGATGGCACGGCGGCGACGAGGCGGTTGCGCGGCACGGCGGTAGCTCCCTCTTCTTCGTGGTAAGGAATCCTCCACGAAGGAGAGCATAGGGCGGCGAGTAACACACCCTTGCTCTGTTGAGCTTGCTAGATTAATCTAGTTGTGTGCTTGCAGCCATTTGTGGCTCGCACGTAGTGTACGGCAAGTCCCTTGCTTTGACACGTGCAACAGATGCGCACATTTTGCACTAAAAGGATTGGAGAACAAAAGGGAGAGGAGCTAGGCCTTACCATCCCTTTGTCAACCAATTCTTGTACTTACCTCATGATCTCCTCTTGTTGAGCTTGGGAAACTCGATAAGGAGGCTTGTTGGGCGGTGAGCTTCCTGGTAGGAGCTCAATTCGATGGTCATCATCCCCTCGTTTTGGAGGTAATTCTATAGGGATATCATCGATGAACACATCTTGGGATCCTTTTAGAAAATTAGACAAGTCTAACTCTTCTTGATTCCTACCATTTACATTTGATGAAACATTAGGTTCTTTTAGAGATTATTTGACAAAAATCATGTATGCAAAAACTGAGCTCTTCATTGATTTATCAAAAGCAAGTGAATTTACAAGTGGTATAGTACAACCAGACTCACTAGAATCTATATACAT
Organism: Adiantum capillus-veneris; assembly: GCF_014529385.1. NCBI lineage: Eukaryota > Viridiplantae > Streptophyta > Polypodiopsida > Polypodiales > Pteridaceae > Adiantum > Adiantum capillus-veneris. The sequence continues at coordinate 10,289,493 of NC_140936.1, read as the reverse complement.
GCTCTTTCCTCTGTAGGTGAAGTAGATTCTCCTTTCAGGGAACTTCATGTTGGCAGCTATGCGGTTGAACCATTGTGCCCCTAGGATAGCATCCTCATGTTGGAGAGGAGAGATAAAGAAGCCTTGAGGAGAGATAAAGAAGTCTTCTTTGTCGATATAGCTTTGGACATGAAGCCTCAACTTTCCAATCAAGGGAGTAATGGAGGCTTGCTGTCCCTTGAAAGCTATGTCAACCACTACAATATCTCCCATCTCGAAAGCTTGAATGCCCAACGTGGTGGCCGATGATATGAAGTTGTGAGTAGAGCCAGGGTGAAACAAGATGAAGGCATCATGCTTCTTTACCTTTCCCCAAGCATAGGAGAGAGGTGATTCTTTGCAATGAGCATCCTCTTTTGGAGCTTCAATGGTGGAAGCTCTAGGAGTCTCATTGCGGGCATTTCTCTTGGGCAAAGAACGATAGCCATGTCCTTGCTCCCAACATTTAAAACATTTATGGTCCTTGCCAAAAGCTTCAAGATCTTCAGGAGAGATTTTGTTTTTACCTTTGTAAACTCCCTTCTCCTTGGACCGATTGTTGTTGTTGGAATTGCCTTGGGAAGAATTTAGGCGTTGGTTTTCCCCTTTGCATCATTCTTGTCTTTGTTTTCCATGGGCTTGACATTCCGTCTAGCCCCTTGTTGGAAATTGATGCACGAAGCAACCATGGTGTGGTGGATTACTTCGGTGATAGAACCAGGCCATTGAGAGTTGACGTACTCGGTCATCTCTTCAGGTAATCCCGCACAAAATTGTTGCTTTTGCTCCGTAAAGTCTATCTTTGGAAGACAATAGCCTTGAGATGTAAATCCCAAAACTTGTCTACATATTTGTGGATAAACTCATGAGAGAGAAGCTTCAAACTTCACCATTCGGTAAGCACTTCATCCTTTGCATCACTTGCAAGGAATTGCTTCATGATGGAAACTCATGGAGTTTTCCATGTCTTTGGGGCCGTTGCCACGAAGACTAGCCCACCATTGACGAGCCGATTCCTGGAAGTGCATAACTACATGGTGTAGCTTGGAGGACTCCGTGAAGCCCTCGTCTCCAAAGGCCGCATCAAATTGCCGGGTGAAGGCCAATACTTTGTCGGTGGCACCAAAGGTGTCATCATAGGTGAGAAAAGAGATACCCTTTCCTCCCTCTTCGAAATTCTTGAGCTTTTGTGACCTTCGCCATGCACGATATGATTTGCGATGTCCTCCCCTCTTGTATTCTCAAGGAGAATAGCCATAGCTTTTGTTGGAAGAGGAGGAAGGTGAAGAAGAAGGAGAAAACGGTGACCTCTTTCTTGCCCTTTTCTTCTTTTGTTTCCTCTCTTCCCTTTTGGAGTGACGAGGAGAAGGACTGTGGGTTGATCGTTTCCTCTTGGGAGGAGTTGGCAATCGTCTGACGACCATCTTCGTGGAGGCACATCTTGAGAGGAACTTAAAGATTCATTACTTTCTTGCTCTTTGGATTCCTCCTCATATGGGAGAGAGTCTTCTTTTGTGGGTCTCTTCAAGAGGCCTCCTGAGCTCTCTCTCCTCTTGGAGAGAGGAAGGGAAATCCCATAAGCACGAAGTTGGTAACTTTGGCTTGCAAAGGTTGCCCATAGCTTGCTGCAACCTAGTAACAGATAATTGACAAACATGGGGGCATCATCATTAGCACCTTCATGTGCAAAATCAAAGTTATCAATGTTCATTCTATTCTCTTGACTATTGTCAACCATGTTAACAGAATTTTGTGTGATTGCTTAGTGTATTCTTTGGCAATGCAAAACCTTAGTTGCTACTCCTCTTGCCTTTGAAAATTAGCACTTAAGTATCTACACCCACGGCTCGAATTCGTTAATTGTAGAGAGTAGTAGAGTGGGTCTAATATTGCAGAATTGTTGAGGGATAGCTCCTTTCAAACTTCTTACGGCTCAATAATGGTAAATCCATAGGCAAGTCTAAAAAGACTCCATTATTAAGACTGAATCTCCTGAGGTGTGCACCATATCCCACATATTGGGCTCAACAAAACCGATAATAGATCCCATTCCCACTTACCCTAATATAATTAACAAAATCAATCATTAATAGGCTACTTAATGACCTCTCTTCTTAAGCAAGAAAAGAGAAACCAAATGCTCTGATACCAATGTAATGGAATGGCCTATGAACTTTGAGAGTAGCGGAATTAGGAAATTAAAGAAAGCACTTTTGTGAGAATACTTTGTGAGCATAGAGGGTGAACTTAATTGATGGCAGCAACATAAGCATAGTTCTTAATTAACTTGACATGAACAATACTTTTGCAAGAGACAGAGTTTAGAGAACATGACAACAATTGAGGACCCGATTTATGTGGAGCCTGTCCCCCCCCCCCCCAATAGGCATTTTTGTTATAGATTTTTCCATTAAGAGAGACTTGGTAATATAATCTTTGTGTTCCTTGTTGTGACCTAAGTGATGCAATGAAGATGTAAAGCTTCATGCATCACGAGCATAACATAAACTTTGTAAAAAGCATTAAGTATCCCAAGCCTCAGTCCTAAGGCCTCAAACACCTTCGAAGGTGGAGAGAGCTAGCAGGGAATGAGGGTAACGAAGAGAAGAAGAAACATTCCATAGGAGAAAGAAGTAGTTCCTCACTTTATCACTTTAAGCATTGAAGCATGGCTCTTGGTTGGATTTGCATTCCATAGCCAAGAGCGTTGGTGTAGGCTCTCAACTTCTCTACTAGCTTGGAGAAGGAGATGGAGCTCTTTCACTTTGCACTTCACACAATGAGAGTGTGTGTGAGTGTGTGTGGGAGAGTATACCCCCCAAGCAACCCCCCTTCTTGCTTTGGTTGACCCCCCCCCCCCCCCCCCCCCCCCCCTTGTAGCTCATGCTTGAAGCTCATTGGACCCCTGCAAGCCTGGCCAATCACATGTAGGATGCATTACAAGCAACAAGGGTAGTCTTGGGACAAGTGTCCCCCCTTTCCCCTTTGAGAGAGTGGACTTGATAAATGCAAAAACAATTAATTAAATCTACTAATCATTGGACCCCTTGGCAGGCCAACCAATAGGATTTAGGCACACCATGAGGGTAGCATGAGGAGGAGCTTGACAAGTGTCCTATTTGCCTTCTTGGTACCAAGCTTGCCTTGTGTGAGGGTGTGTGTTTTCTCTCTAGTCCCTAGAATGAGGGCTTGCCCCCCCTTGGGTAGGGACATGCATTGACTTTTTGAACACCTTACCCTCAAGCACCTTAGCACCTTAGCCAACAAACACGACAAGCATCCTAGTCAGCAAGCATGACAAGCACCTCAAGCACCTTAGTCAACAAGGACGACAACACCTCACGCTTGGGCTAGTTCCCACCTCAAGCACATCCCTATCTTACCTAAGGTCAAAGGACTTTTAACACTAACCTTTGGAGGTCTTCAATGAAGCTAACCCTAAGGTCTTTTAAGCTCCATTGGTTAGCCTTGATCTTTGACATACCATCTCTCATTTGGACCCCTTTACCATTGGCCCTGTGGTGACATAGATCTGTAAGCACATTTCTATATTCTAACCCTTGTTCCCGTTCATTCTCCCACATTAAATGATCAGTTTAATATGAGAAAATCATTTGGGTTGGTTAGATATTAGATTTTATGACAACTTGGGTTTAGGTTTACCCAATAACTTGATATAGAGAGATTTTAGGCCAACCTTGTTGTCATCTTTCATGCTATGGTAATGTCTATAGCCTCAAAAAAAGGAGTGTCCATAGGTTTTTGTGACAAACATGATATCGTATATGACTTTGAGTAGATGACATATATTACATACATTTTGAGAGCTCTTAATGAGGGCCTTGAAAAATCATCGAGCTCACAATAGATCTATAGTACACACAAGCATGATACTATGCATGAACAAAGCCCATAATGATGTTGACTCTATGAACATTTTTCTTAAAGTGTGAAGGGAGGACCTAAAGACTTGCATAAAGGCTCACATAAACAAGCTCTTGAATTCGTATAGCTTTGAACTTGAAACAAAAAAGAAGTAGTTGCCACTCATTTCGAGTTAATATGTGACTGAGCTATTTTTGCCCCGGTGAAGCTGCAATCGTGATTGCTAGCATGTGTGGAGTCCATTGGCTTAAATCAAGCTTTAAATCACTAGAGGGCTCAATTTTTCTTGATCGTTGTTGCTACAACATAATGTGTGTGTGTGTGTGTGTGTGTGTGTGTGTGTGTGTGTGTGTGTGTGTGTGTGTAAGCAACATATAGAGCTTAACAACATTAATAAGACAAGATTGTTATGCATTAAAAAACTGTCGAATCCATTGATTATGATGCTTTGATACAATAATTTTGTAACTCCATGGCTGTGTACATCGAGCTAAGCTCCTTCCTACCCATGATACTATTCTATGCAAGCACTGTAGAAGTAAAGCAGTTCTCATCAATGTAAACATATCTTAGATTATAAGCTTAAGGAGAACATTGTTAGCCATATTTGGATTGCTCATGTTGGAGAAGTAAGGGCCAAGTAGAAAATCTTCCAATTGTAGGCTCTATGTATCCACACACACACATACCTTTAAGTAGTATATTATGGGCCGATCCATGTCTTGCAAGCTTGGGCATGGGGAGGTAGGCAACATTTTTCTGTTTGAGAAGTGGGGGTGACCCACTGGTAGTGATATATAAAAAAAACCCACCATATTTCCATGCAAGTGGTGGGACATATTCGTCCATGTGACATGCCATGTCAATGTGAGATTTGGACAAAAGTTTAGCTTAGTCCCTTACATATGCATAGTTCCCTTTAAAAACCCATCTTTATCCATGATGAGCTATTTAAATTAATCCATACTTACAAGATATTGACCTAAGTTGTATCCCTAAATGCTAAATCCTAAGGCTAGTGAGAGGGTTGATCCATTTTACTAGCTATGCATCTCTCATCTAGTACTTATGTGTGCAATATTGCTTCCCACACTAGGTGTAAGATAGGAGGGTTTTCAGGGGACGCTAGGCCCCTCAGGACCTAGTGCCCACCATTGAGCAAAGTTAATACACATGGAGCATCACTTAATTCCGAGTGATAGTTTTTTAGGTACCCTTTTATCAATCTCCATAGCCTAAGCCTTTCAAATCCATTGCAAAAATTCTTCAAATGTCTCTGGAAGCATGTGTGTGTGTATGTATGTGTGAGTAGTTGTTTGTTGTAATAGAGTAACAAAATGTGTGTGTATGCACGCGTACATGTGAGAGCTATATACAAGCTTTATTGATACTTGCTTTACACTTGGTGCTGTTGATGTAATTACCTTGGCCATGTAGAGTCAAGATTGTAAATGTTCGAGATTTCTTCTTTCCACTCCAAAATTGTCTTGGAGCTTTAATGCACCTGCCTCGGTATTCATCTCTTCAATCAATGACTTCAAAGAGGCTTTAGGGTATGCAATCATGTGTTTTTGAATAAGGGATAAGGAGTAGCAAGCTGAACTTACTGATGTGCAACTACCATTCAAGCGAACAAGCCCACAACCAATCAAAATGTTTTGTGGCTGCTTTCCTCTTCCCAATTGTGTCAAGGGGCCTCTATCAAAACAAAATATAGTGTAGACATTTATTATTGAGGGTAGTCCCAAATAGTAGTGGTGTGCTTGCAACGCCTCTAGAACTAACCAGTGAGCTAAAAATGGAAATACTAAGACACAAGCAAGGTAATCTAACACCCTAAGAGCTAAGACAGCTTTGATCCCAGTTGCTGAATTATCAAAAAGCTATGGCCTCTTTGACGGACATGGTTAGAAAGAGATGAGCTGAGGAAGAAGAGAACGTGCAATTCATGAAAAAGAGGAGTCTATTTATATATTTGATGACCTTATAAACAAGTCTTTTACAAGGGGAGATCTACACTAGGGTAGCCACATGGAGGATATTATCCTTTGAGATTACACGAAGGATCCCATACTTAAAAGAGAGTTCACACATAAGTCACAAGTTTGGGCTCATACACAACACTATCTAGAAACAAATCCTTGTTCTTGTCATAGATCTCAAAGGGAAACTCTTCCGTAGGGAGGCCCTTTGCACATCTCTCACTAGTATCCACCTGCCAATATCTAGACAATATCTTTCACTCATCGCACTTGGTTGCCAATGGTCTTGGGAGCTAATGTATATGGGCCTCCCTCTTCCTAGTACACATCCAATTCCTGCTTGACTTCAAGCAAGGCAATGAACTCTTGTAGATCCCAATTGCCATGTACAGTGGGTTGTGATGGGGTTACAATGCTGACACCATTTGTTGCTTGGTTGTCATTATTAGAGGGGGGGAGGGGGATGTATTGTCCGAGGTCCATTGATAACGAGGGGTGTTGTATGCTCCACAAAGGAGGTGTTGACAAGAGAATGGCCCCAGATGTAGGGAATGATTGTGGCTATTGGCAACATTATGGGAGGGGCACTGTGGGTTAGTATTATAGGGTGAATGGCCCACGTCGCTGCTCAAGGATCCGCCACATAGCATAGCATTGGATTGGATATAGGAGACTCCATAACTGTAATGGATGGAGATCGCACATGTTGGTTGGCTCCAGGCTATCAAGATGGTTGAGATTGGTGGAAATCTGTGATACCTTCAATAAATAATGAGGAGAGCAGTGCATTCGATGCTGCTCTAGGAAATGCAGCTACGTCGTCAATGTCCTTGATGTCGTTGATTTGGCACTCTATAACTAGCAAGGAGAAAGGTATTGTCTCAACATCCTCCATCCACACATTGTTCAAGTCCATTGGTACATTTGAGATGCCACATATAATGGAGTCGCTTGCAATGGTCCCTACAACAACATAAGAAAACCCACGAAGTCTTATGGTTTTGTGTTTGTATGTGAATGCAGAGAACAACATTGGCTCCAAGAAATAGTAGAGAGTAGAAAAATCCATAGTACAGAGGTGTATTTTGCCTCAAGTATGATACTGTATCACCAAGCCGGAGACACAACCTTGCAAACGAAGTCAAACTATACGACAATTCAATTTAAAAAAATTGAAAGTTGCAAGGTAGCAGGCTTGGAAATTAAATTAAATTAAATGATAAGTGTATCAAATAAATTTGGAATCAACAAGGCAGCAAACTTGGAAAAAAAATATACAATTGAATTTTAAATAATTGATTAATCAAGGAATGAGTAGAGATTTGTATGCTTTCAAGACAAAATCAAAATGGAAGGACAATTGAACTTCAAAAATTTCTTAGATAGCACATGCAAAATTGAGGAATGCAAAGAAGTGATGTTCTGCTTCGCTAGCACTTGCAATACTCCATGTGCCGCATTTGAATTTGAATCGAGTAGGAGCATGCAATCGTGGTTTAGATTAACTTGAACGTTGATAAAGACAATAGTTTGATCGGACACATTTGAAGCTTATTAGAGATATAGGGACAGATAGGAAGCCCCCACCATACTAAAAGCGCAAGAAAATCTCACCTTTGTTGATGATGGCTACAGAGAGTGAGGACAAGAGGCAACTACTTGTTGACAATCAACATTGCAAAAGCAAGATATCAAGTAGTGCACAACTAAAGGAAGTTGCATGTTTGGTGGTGGGTGGTAAACCATGCAATGGATACTATCTTTGATAGGGGAGATCCTGCCCATCACACACTAGTCACCAAGCACTGCTTGCTCCGAGTTGCAAATGGAGGTTCATAATGTGAGGGATCCCACAATAAATGGAAATTCAATAATGTGGGAGTTGCTTGTGGCGGTTGCAAAAGCTAAATCAATGGCACCCTTTATTAGTGTATGGACCTAAATTTTAGAGTGCCCTTGGAATTCACTTTTAGAGGGCCTATGGGGGAGCCCTCTTCATAGTCAAGGCTAACCCAACATCCCAACACAAAAACTTCTTTAGGCACCAAGAATCCATGCTTGCACTCAATGTCGTTATTGCCTTATGAAGATTCAAAGGACAATCACAAATCAAGGCCAACCCATCATCCCAACACAAAACCTTCTTTTAGCACCAACAACTCGTGTTTGCACACATTGCTATTGTTGCCTTGTGAAGACAATCATAGAATCACCCATGATCAACAGTTGGACCAACACAATGATTGATATCGTTGACTCACGGGATGACAACTCTGAAGAGGACATCCCACGCTTTATCTTCCATCTATTCCATGTTGCTCAAGTCCCTTCCTTCTCACATGATATCAATTTGTTATCATGTGGATCACGCAATTTCAACATAGCCTTCAGCTCCTGCCAACTTGTAAATGATACAGAAGCTTGTAGATTTAAGCCAAGTAGTTTTACAAGACACAAAGTGATGCTCAAGATTTAGAGATGCTACAAATCCTATTTGGAACTTTCACTCTTTGCTATGTACTTTAATTGGTATTGGGCTATTTTGAGCAACTTCAAAAACATTGTGCTTGACGATACTATGATTGACATGTAGTGTATGCACAACAAATTCTCTTCGAATGTAGAAATCTAAACCGAGTGATGTTCTCATTGCCAAATTTTCTCATCAACACCAACTTGGTAGATGACTCCTTGAAGGCCAATGAAGTTAAGGACTCTTCTCTTGCCACGTTTCCTTAAATGGAGAAATCTAGATTGTATTCTACACTCAACATGGTACATTCCAACAACTTCGAGTTATTTTCATTGGTTACAAATCAAGGCGTCTTTCTAGATGGAATCATCGATTGTGCATTTGGATGGTAATCGACATTATGCAAGAAGTTCACATGCACAAACAAACCCATGATGAGAATACTAATGATGGATTGTTGAAAAAGCACGTTGTGCTTAAAAATGCTTTATTGGACATTTGGTATATTATAAAAGCACATATTTGTTGGCATGTGCGGTATGGTCTTATGCAAGAATTTAACATGGACAAATAAATTTGCGACTCAAAAGACTTGACCTGTGTAGGTTGGCATGTATGGTAAATATGGTCCATTCTCAAAGGCACAACATGTGATTGATGAGCTTCATGTGTAGGATATTTTCTTGTGGAGCACACTTATTGCAAGAGATGCCAATTGTTGCATGGCCAAAAAGCTATGGGGTTTTAGGAGATGCAAAGCATACTCTTTCAAAAATAAGTTAAGCTTGGCAACGAAAGGGAATAGAAAAGAGAGAGGAAGATCTTCAATTTATAGCCTAACTCATGTCCAATTCCTTTCTAAGATTCAATTGCAAAGATATGAAGAGTGACGGTAAAGTGAACCAAGCAAAGTGTGTGAACCAAACAAAGTGTGCAACAGTGAACCGACTAAAATTCAGGTTTGTTATTTCAATCCTTATTTGCATGCCTATGTAGTAAGAACTGGACTACAAGGTAGGGCACAACTTCTATTTTTTATAAATATTGGAGAGACACTATGCCAACTCTCCACCGTACTTCTACATGGCACTCACCTGTACACTATCTATTTTTTTTGACAATTTTACAAAAAATTGATAATGTGAAAAAGTAACTCATGTTTTTCTTTTAATTATAGCTCATTACAAATGGATTATAACTGTAGTTTCTAAAAAAGTAACTCATTTTTTTCTTTTAATTGTACCTCCTCAAAAATGGATTATTACAATCCCAAAATTGGGGTTGCAATAATTGTGTGAAGAATTAACTCATGTTTTTCTTTGAATTATAGTTCCTCAAAAATGGATTATAATCGTCGTTTCTCAAAAAGTAACTCGTGTTTTTCTTTTAATGTCACTTCCTCAAAAATGGATTATTATAACCCCAAAATTGGACAACTTGAGGCATTACCCTTTGTTTCATGGATATTTATGGCAAATAGTTATAACTCCAAATACAACATTTCCTTGTGTAAGGATGATAGTACTTCCTGAAGGCATACTCACATCTAAAGCGAACATTGTTCCAGCTTTCGTTCGTGTAGCAGCCAAGTTGCAACTAGCCTTAAAATCCTAGTCTATATGGAAACAAAATCTTGAATTTTTCTATACAAATAATGCAATTACTGTCTTGTAACTTGCAACACATGACATTGTGCTACACTTGCACAATTTGCAATTCATGCAAACCCACATCCTGGAATACATTATGTTTGAAATCGCAGCATGACCAACCTACCCACAAGAAGATTTAGAAACATTCTCATGTAGGAAAATGGAGTCTTTTTAAATGTTTTTCAGCATAACATCATGAGCTTTTGCTCGAGAGGCACCACATACCTAGCTAGTTACGATTGGGGGCAGGGGACCGCCGGCCCCCCCACCGGGCCGGCGGTCCCGTGCCCCCAATTGTACCTAGCTAGGTAAGCGGTGCCTCCCTCACAGAAGCTCATGATGTTGAGGTAAGTCACAATGTGGGACCAAAACTTCTTGTGACCGGTGGGCAACCTTGTGGGTTTACCAAGTTTCACCCCCGACCTTGGTCTCTGGTGCATATTCAAATACCAAGTTTCACCCCCGGGATTGCCTGCTCACTAATGACCAAATGGAAAATTTGAAAGATGCTCATGGAGTAGCAAAATGACTCTCTTTTGGATGCGTACGAGGGTACTGCGACGGAGCCTGTGGCGATTGGCACAAGCGCCTACAACCAGCGTTCCTTCCTGGCTTGCTGCTCCCTTCGGAAACGTCAGCTCAGCCAAGTCCCGCTTGGAACCGTGGGCGCCTCAGACACCCTGGACGCACAGGCTCCTTTACTGCACCTCTTGCTTGTCGGAGGATCCGTCCACATGGGAAGGAGCCAATGAAACAGACAACATTGCAGCCCGTGGTTGGCAAATCAATGAAGACAGTGAGAGTGATTGGCGTAGTCATGCCGCTTCAGCTGCCAGATCCCTGCAGCTAATAAAATGCAGAATGCGGGTAAGTCTCTTGTAGGGGGAAGCTGTGTTTACAGGCGTGCAAGCATGCGAGTGCATGCATGCACATGGAATTTGCAGGGGGTACAAACCTATAAGCTGTAGTTTAAATTACCATATTCTTCAGTCAAATGTAATGTCTGCATTTTGATGTCCACACGTCCAAGTACTTTAACATTTTTGGGAATCTGCTGGAAAAATGTGCTCCTCGAAATTATTTGAACGAACTATTTGCACATGTTTGCTAGAGGCCTTCATCAACTTCAACAGAGTTCATTGACATTTGCATGTTCCAATTCTTTATATGTGATTTCAGTGGAAGGAGATGCTTGTAAGAGTGAAGCAGCTTGATAAAATACTGGAGAATCCAGATTTGTGGCAAGATCCAAATTCTGCAGCAAAGCACAGCCGCGAGCGAGGAGCTGTAGCATCAAGGCTCAAATCTTTCAGGCAGTTAGAAGTTGATCTTGCTGAGCATGTTGGTCTTGCTGAGCTAGCCCATGAAGAAAATGATCACCAAGTTGAAGCTGTAAGGTCGCATAATGTTGGGTTTGCCTTTTTGCTGTGCTTTTGAGATCTTGGCATTCCACACATGGCTCTTTTAGCACTGCATGTAAAAGCAGTTTTGTTTTTTGCAGGAGGCCACAAAAGCGCTCGCAAAATTGAGGCAAATTGCAAAGGAGAGAGAAACAGCTGCACTTCTAAATGGGGATCAAGATGCGTGCTCATGCTTTCTGGAGGTAATCTGAAAAAGTCTAGATGATTATACGTCATTTTGGTGTGCATTATATTGCTATTTTTAAAGTGTATCTCATTGCCACCAGGAAAATTTCATGAAGCTGTTTCTATTTAGTTTTGAGGCTTTTTGTCAGCATCCTTACAAGATTTGACCATTATGCCACATGACCCTACTGCTCTTTTCATTGGCTCTGGAATATTTGCAAAGTTTTCTTACCAAGGGCTAAGGTTTTCCATTGTTGCTCACCCTTATATTAATGTTAGTGAGGGTTTCAGGTTCAAGCCGGTGCAGGTGGAACTGAGAGTATGGATTGGGCAGCAATGGTTCTCCGCATGTACAGGCTTTGGGCTTCAAATAGAGGTTTTGAAACCACCACAGTCGATGAGGTGCAAGGAGAGGATGCAGGCATCAAGGTGTTAAAATTTTCCTGTAAGAAGTCTTTAAAGCATCTGACTTGGTTTCTGTAGTTGATCATTTAACCCCATCTTGAGCTTTTCTCCATGTTGGAAATTATAATAGAGGGCAACATTGCGGTTAGACGGTGACTATGCTTATGGGTATGCGAAATGTGAAGCGGGGGTTCACCGACTTGTGCGCATTTCTCCCTTCGACAGCAATAAACGCCGTCATACCTCATTTGCTGCGGTTGCTGTCATTCCAATCCTTGATACAGGCTCACAATTTAATATAAATGAATCAGATCTAAGAATTGACACATTTTGCTCGGGTGGTCCGGGAGGTCAGCATGCGAACAAGACAGAAAGTGCTGTACGTATTGTCCACCTTCCAACTGGAATTACTGCTCAGTGTCAATCTGAAAGGTGAGATTACCTAATTTACTAGCTACCCTACAAGCTTGCTTTGTACAAGTTTTATGAAGTTCGACGACTTTCTCTTATTCCAAAAATGATTGATCGAAAGTCTTATCATATGCACAAGTAAAAAAAGGTACAGTTTGTATAATGCCACTTTGAACTAGCAAATGTTTGTATAATGCCATTTTGAATTACCTACATGGAGAAAATGTAAGTCTTAGCGCATGCACAAGAGCAGAAATGGCTCCAAAATGTTTGTAAAAGGGCACGTTTAATCGTATACATGGATCATATCTGATCTCTATGAGAGCACTTGTGATCTTGAATCTTCTAGCCGGTATAAACAGTTGTCAACTGTAGCATGTTGAAATAGCTGGCCAAGAGGTCTGGGTAAGGCTCTAAGTCTTGCTTAGTCATCTGGGGAGCATCTAGGGAATAATTTAGTAACTTGCATGTAATCTTACTAGACGTAAGTTGCTAATGCGGATGGTAAACAGTCTGCTTTGGTTGGAGAATTTCTAGTGTGATCACCAAATGACCTGGGGTTGACGTTGACGGGTCGTGGACAAAGGATAGCAGCTGATTTGGGGCAGCTTCACCCACACAAATGCTCTCTCTAGTAAAGTCTATTGTAGCTGCTTTTAGCACCCTACCTAGGGTAGATGCCTTTTGTAGTACACCATTATTGTAATTGGTTTGCTTTAGACAAGTTGCTTTTATCAACATTAGAAGTGAACATAGAGTTTAAGTTTTAAAACACAAGCACAATTGTGCAGAGTTGGTGAGTGCAGAGAGCCATTGTAACTTGATCGAAGCATCACTAAAGACAAAAATACCACCAAGGCGCCTATGCTAGGGGCCAATGCATCTCAAAGAGAAACTCTCCTTCGGTTTTGATGAGTGTCTGCCTTGAATAGTTGATGTACTTTCTCCTAGACATTGCCTTTTCAGTTTCAATGCTGAGTTCTTTTTTGACCAAGCCTCGACAGTGCATCGGCAATGTGATTTGCGTGTACGTCCTCTAGTACATTGGAGTATGGCATATTTTTCGGTTGCGACGGAGGTTGCACATTGCGAGGTTAGTGTGACTTAGATTGGCCTGATAACCCAGATTCTCGGCGCTCTACTACAGGGGTAGTTTTCACACTCAGCTCTACTACAGGGCCTGACAACCGACGATGGCGCTTTCATCCATAGAAATTGCTTATAGAGCAGCTTGTTTCTGATGCTTGTGAAGGGATGTGGGTTTGAAGATTAACTGGGGAGTTGTGTTGCCACAGTTCTTTTGTGCGTCAGCCAGAGTTGTATTCGACCATCAAGAACCCAGTGTTTCATGCTTGGTAAAATCATATAGAGGTCCACTACCACAATGTTCGTGAGCGGGTTTGTGTCCTACAACAAACATCTTCACAAAGGTTGTCCCTCGGTGGATCTTGTCCCTCAGTGGATCTTGTCATCGTACCTCCGGGCGTTTTCTCCAACAGTACCATTAGCATCTCTAGCGTTTTTGCATCAGATCAGCATGCATCATGGGATCAACCTACCACACCCCATCAACACCACCGTTTTCAGCATTAGCATTTTTGCATCAGCAATCAGCCCTAGTGTTTTTCAGCCCAAGTGTCACGTGCACATCCAACCCTATGTGTACATGAACAAGCTACTTCATGACATGGGTTCAGTTCAGTTCAGTTAGCCTAGCTTGGGAAGTGTTCTGGCACTTTCGTGAGTCTGTCGGCTTAGAGTAGATGCATATCCTCTGGTTGCACACAGCATGATCATCTGGTTACCATCAGAACCCATCAAGAGCATTTTTACAGTGCACAAACCTATTTTCCCTATTTTAGCCATTTTTCACTTATTATTATTAAGTGACTTTTGTTGGGAAACTTGGTAGGGCAATTTGACAAGCAAGTATATAAGAAAACCCAGCGCGAGCACTTTCTGGCCGAAGGGGCAGTAGGGACTAGACGTCCGACATAGCACCTTCTCAGCAAGACCCCTGGCAGTATACCTAGCGTTTTTAGCCAAGAACAAGCCCAACGTTTTCAGCATTGCAGATCAGCCAGCGTTTTGCATTTGCGGATCCACCTGGCTACAGCAAGACACAACAGATCCACTAGCGTTTTTCCAGCAGAACCTCAACACATCCTAGCATTTTTGCATTTGCTGACTAACCCCAGCGTTTGCAGATTCCTGGCGATAGAACCTTCAGTTGAACCCGCATTTTCAGTTTTTAGTGTATAGACATCGCAGAACGACTCCCAAACCTCGCAGATCTCACCTTCCCGCAACAGATCCTCGCCGCACGGTTAGATCAGCCGAAGTTTGCAGATTCAGCCCGGAAAATGCAGATTTCAGCATCTGCGTTTTCAGCGCGTCGTCGTCGCCAACATAGAGTTAGAATTCAGCAGATTAAGATTTGCAGATTTCAGCCCTTAGCGTTTTCAGATTTCAGCCCGTCTCGTTGTTGTCCTCATCGTTGTCGACATCGTCGGCAAGTCCATTGCATTGTAGAGATTTGTGCAATCAATAGTAGACCGCTCTCGCCATAGACACCCAAAGCGGAATGGATACTTTGCATGGAGGTGATGAGCATGGCAGTGGCGAAGAAGAATTTTCTCAACTAGGAGGTTTTTCTGACCCTCCCCCTTTCCCATCTACGCCAAGGATTGATCCAAATCCTATGGAGGCTTTGCTCAAGACATTGATGGGCATGATGTTACACCAAGAAGCGCAACGCGTTACCTTGGAGCGTGAGCGCCATGAAAGACATGAATCCATGGATTGGGCGCGCCAAGAAAGACCGACATCCTTGGATCGCGAGCGTGAACAAGCGCGCTTGGCGGCCAAGGAACGAAAAGAAAGAAAAGTAGAAAGAAAGGCAGCTATCGAGCGTGAGCGTGAGTAAGCGCGCTTGGTGGCCAAAGAAAGAAAGGAGACAGCTGAAGAGAGACGAGTGGCCTTGGAGTCCGAGCGTGAGGCGCAGAGAGACCAATGCATGCAAGAGTTGGTCAGACAGGTTCTCACCTCGAAACCCGAGCTGGCCAAAGAGGTTGGTGGTTCATCTAGCGGCGCAAGCTGAGATTCAGACTCCACAACCCCGTAACCAAGAAGATCACGTTCAGTAAGTATGATGGTAAGATGGATGCTATTGTTATTCATTCTTGGTTGCATCAATTTAATGCTTATTTTGCGACAACTAAGAAGACAGGGAATAGGAAGGTTCTTACGGCAGCCATCTACCTTGCCGGTGATGCCATTAATTGGTACCACGCATGGCAAGAGGCATAATTGGCCGCACACCTAGAGGCAACCGACGAAGACACGTCCCTTTCCTTCAATTGGGCCGGATTCCAAGACAAGCTAAAGGCGCGGTTTATGCCACCACAATACCTAACGCGGTTGAAAGAGGATTGGTGCAATCTCAAGCAAAATGGTTTGCCAGTTATGTCTTTTTCTAACCGTGTTTTGTAGCTCGGCACCCAATTACGCAAATCGGATGATGAGCGCAAGGAGGCTTTCATTTTCAGGTTGGATGACTATATTAGGTTTCATGTTGAAGTCCTCGACCTCGTAGATCTCAACAAGGCGGTAGCAATTGCTCTCGCACAGGAGATGAAGCACAACAAGGTAAAGCCTAAGGAGAACAAGACTTCGCAAAGTACCTCTCAGACTTCTCAAAGCCCTCAAAATGGTAAGAACAGTAAGAATGGTAACTCTTCTAACCAATCTTCCTCTAGTCTCTCAAAAAAGAACACTCAAAATGAATCTAAGGGTAAAGCTAACACAATTGCTAAACCTAAGCTCACTCCAGATGAAAAGGTAGAACAAGGAATTTTAGGAGGATACATGTAACATCACGTTGGAAGAACAAAGCATTTATTCTAAGGAGGGTCAATGTTATTATTGTCACGTCAAGGGTCACATAAAAAGAACATGTCCTAAGCTTGACTCTAATGAATCTAAAGACCCCAGAGAATCCACGTCCTTTGTCAATGCAATAAATGAGAACACGAGTGTGACCTAAGTTTCTCATGATCCTCCCATTGATGAGTCTCTCATTAAGTGTCACGGTCATGTGAAGGGTCAGCGTTTTGTCATATTGTTTGATCCAGGCAGTATTCATGATGTGATTAGTGACTCTCTTGTCTAAAGAGTCCGCTTGGAGGTTAGCAGGACATCTCCTTTAGAGGTGTCGGGCTTCTTGGTATGGACTCTCTCATCACGCAAGAGTGCCTTGATGTTTTGTTCACTGTTCAACAAGCGTCCTTCCGCAGAAAATTTGTAGTCTCTCCTCTTTCATGATGTGATATGCTTTTAGGCATTCAATGGTTTCGTCAGCATAACCCTCTCATTGATTGGGCAGCTAATACTTTCACTTTCAATGCCAAGAGTGACTCTCCCATTGTCATTCGTGGGGAGCAGGTTGTTCGTTCTTCATCTCTCGTTTCTAATATGTAGGCGAAGATTGAAAAGAATTAGGAGAAGGAGATTCTCTCAGTCTTTTCTTCTTCAAAGCAGGACACACATGATTTGCATGATAATGATAAGCATGATGATTTGCATGATCAAGATGTGATTATTCACGAGCATGATGATTTGCAGGATAAAGATGTGATTGTTCACAAGGATGATGGTTTAGTTGATACTTTGTCTAGTGAAGCTAACCTCATTGCAAATTCAATCAATCACGAAGAACCGATCTTGGCTCTCGAGTCGAGGTTCCAAGAACCCCCACAGGAAGTATTCTGTGTTCGAATGATTAGTCAGCACGCATTGTTGGGGTGTTTCATTCGTGGTGCTTTCCTGTATTTTTAGTCACCATCATTATGTGATCCCTTTTCACAGGCATACCATATTGCATGATGAACACGATTCACTCATGAATGAGCACGGATATATGCAGATTACTCATGGAAAGATGAAATGTGTGCACCCAAGGAATTCACATTCCATGTCTCTTTCTTGGCATGACATAGTATTCGAAAGAGCACAAGAGCATCGGCATTTCCATTGTGATTTGCCATAGTTGATAGATATAGATCAGAAAGACAAGTTTCGAGTCCATTGTTTGCATGTGTTTGATGAACGGTTTGACATTCCGTCTATATGTTCATCTACATTGCATGCACACTCTTTAAAGAAGACTAGAATTTTTCCAAACACTTTACATGGAATGTGTATGTTCATTTTTGTGTTGGAAGTGGTTTCAGGAATTTTCATCCTCGGAGATTCTTGAAGACGGTAGAGGCATGACTATAGACGAAGTTGAAGCATTGAATGTTAGGTGTAACGGAATGAATGTTTGCGCTTTGCTCAAGATGAGTGCTCCGAACTGTGCTCAAGGTTCCTTTTGTTCTTATGGAAGGTAGAGCCTTCCGTTCTTAATGAGAGATGCTATGATCACAAACAAAGTGAATGGACACTGTGCGTGCAAGTGTATGAGACTGAGAGATAGAGAGAAGAGAGATACGACACCAAAGACGTTGTAAAACCCTCCTCCGAAGGCCCCACTCTTGTCGGCGAGAGTGGTCTACTTATGATTGCACAAAGTGGTACAATGACGATGCATGGGAACTGATGAAACTTGGGACTATGCCGGTGAAGACGACGTGAATGGTGACGATGACTTAAGGGCTGAAATCTGCGGTCTTCTATCTGCTGAAATCTGTTGAACTTGGGTCTGTTTTGGGCGGCTGGAAAATGCAGGTTTGGCTGCGTTTTTGAGGGCTGAAAATGATGATACTCTGCAAATCTCTAGGGCTGAATCTGTTGCTGACTTGAATGCTGAAAACGCTGCTGCAATTTCTCCGCTAAAGGCTGAAAATGAAAAACGCTGGCAGCTACTATAGCGTTAGTGAAAATGCTTGACCTGTGGGGAATGATGGCGAGGAAGCAAAGCTGAAACTCCAGGCTAGGGGGACTGTGGCGATACCAAAACGCTAGGCTTGATATTGGCGAGGACGGCAAAGCTGAAAATGCCAAGTTCTTGGGGGTGCTGAGGGGTTCTTGTTGAGAGAGGGAGTACCTGTTGCCTGAGGGCCTGTTGTGCTCCTTGCTCATCTGCCAAAGAATGCTAGCTTTGGTTGCTTATATATTTTCTTAGCAAAATTGCCCTACCTACTTTTGTTGGGAAGTCACTTAAATTAATAAGTGAAAAATGTCAAAAATAGGGAAAATAGGCTAAAATCATTGGAAAAAACCCCTAATTGATTCTGATGGAAATGCTTATGATCATGCTGTGTGCAACCAGAGGATATGCATCTACACTAAGTGATTGGGCATGCACGGTCTACGAATAGACTCACAAAATTGCCAGATCACTTCTAAATCTAGACTGACTGGACTGACTGAACCCTTTGTCGTACTGTAGCTTGTCCACGGACACATAGGGTTGGATGTGTCACGTGACATTGAAGGAGCCACAGATGACTTTGTGTTGCTTTCGGCGCGGCCCTAAGAAGCAAGCGTTGCAGACCTTTATGAAGTTCAAGTATCGCATGACCCACGCATCAGAGTGGGCCCGTGAAGAGTCCTTTCCGGGATTCCAGACGTTGTTGGCGATCTCCCTCGACGCCATATAGTTCAGTACCAGTACCTCACTTTGAAAAGGAGGGGTCATGTGCACATTTAACCCTATGTGTACGTGGCAAGCTACTTCATGACATGGGTTCATTTCAGTTCAGTTAGCCTAGCTTAGGAAGTGTTCTGGCACTTTTGTGAGTTTGTTCGCAGACCGTGCATGTCTAGGCACTTAGAGTAGATGCATATCCTCTAGTTGCACACAACATGATCATCAGATTACCATCAGAATTCATCAGGAGCATTTTTACAATGCACATATCTATTTTTTCTATTTTAGCCATTTTTCACTTATTATTATTAAGTGACTTTTGCTGGAAAACTGGGTAGGGCAATTTGACAAGCAAGTATATAAGAAAACCCAGCGCTAGCACTTTCTGGCAAAAGAGGCAGCAGGGACCAGACGTCCGACACATCACCTTCTTAGCAAGACCCCCGGCAGCAGACCTAGCGTTTTCAGCCAAGAACAAGTCCAACGTTTTCAGCATTGCAGATCAGTCAGCGTTTTGCATTTGCAGATTCACCTGGCTACAGCAGGGCACATTATATCCACTAGCGTTTTTCCAGCAGAACCTCAGCACAGCCTAGCGTTTTTGCATTTGCTAACTAACCCCAGCGTTTGCAGATTCCCGGTGACAGAACCTTCAGTTGAACCAGCGTTTTCAGTTTTTAGCGTATAGACATTGCAAAACAAGTCTCAAACCTCGTAGATCTCACCTTCTCGTAGCAGATCCTTGCCGCAAGGTTAGATCTGCCGAAGTTTGCAGATTCAGCCCGGAAAATGTAGATTTCAGCATCTGCGTTTTCAGCGCGTCGTCGTTGCATCGTCATCGCCGTTGTCACCAACATAGAGTCAGAATTCAGCAGATAAAAGATCTGGAGTTTTCAGCCCTCCTTACACCAAGTACCAGATTAGCATAGTGCCAACAGTTTTCAGCCTTATCCCTCAGATATACCAGCGTTTTCAGTTTTCAGCCCATTTCCATTCCCTTTATCAGCACATCGGCATCAGCCATAGCCTCATTGCAGGTTGCAGATCCCACAAGCTTCGCTAGTGTTTTTGCATTTCAGCCCTCAACCTCTCAGAATCCAACACCTATAGCAAGAGCCATCAACACCTAGCATCTAAGACCATTGTATCAACATTTGTGCAATCTAAAGCAAATGCCTCTCTAGCAATAGAGAGGGGGACCCCTTGGAGGGGGATTTGAGATCCCCATCTGGTGTAAGTCTCCTTTCTCTCTCTCTATCACTCACATAACCTTCACTCACATAACCTTCACTCACAGTACCATTCTCTCTTCTCTCTCTAGTCTTTGCACATCTCTCATGAAGTAAAAGGAACTCTCTCATTCAGTGAAAGGAACCTTGAGCACGTCCTTAGCACTCATCCTGAGCATTCACCATCAATCACTTCCGTTGCACATTACATGTTTTAGCATCAGGTGTTGAGAGGGGGTGTTAAGAGTGTCGTCCTTGGTTGCTTGTGGCATTTTTGTATGGCTAGTGGTTTTCCAAGCTAGCCACCCATTGCATGTAGAATGCATGGCTGGACACTTTTAGTTTGGTCTAGCCAGTCATTTTGGGTCAAGATTTGTGGCCTCCCATTGCTACCTATTTTCATGTAGTTTTTAAGGTTTTTCCCAACTTCTGTGATTCTTTTACCTTTGCCTACTTGACTATATACGTGCATGGGGTGGATAGTCATTGATCATGGTTTTGAGTTGCAAAGTTTGTTTTCTCTCTCTCTCTCTCTCTCTCTCTCTCCCTCAATGTTCGTATCGACGGGCTCCCAAGTGACTGGAAAGGGGAGGGAGATCACAAGTTTCACGAGTGCTTTGCCCGTGTCCAAGCAGTAACCCCCTTCGTACAATGGGATCCAGCAACAATCACCTTTCTTACACATGAGCATCGCACCAATCACGCAATCCTCACCTTCAAGACCAAGGCGGATCGAATGGAACTCCTTGAGCAATCAAGGCTTCTCAGGGATACTAAAATTTGGTTTGCAGAAGATCTCACATCCGCCCAACTCAAACAAAAAAAGGCAGAACTCCAAAAGATGCGAGAAGCACGCACAACAGTAAAATGGGCAGTCTATCGAGGAGGTAAACCCATCATCCAGGAGTTTCGAACTCCCAAGCAGGCTCCCTCCTCACCTTCCCCTTCTTAGCTTTGTTTATTTTAACTTTCCTTTTGACACCCCTTTGGACCCTCAGTCCTTAACTGAGATGTATCTCACGATCCTCCTGTTTAGAAGAACTCCTTTGTAATGTTTTGATCTCGGTCCCATGGGTCATAACTGACCTCCGCGGACGATAATTCAATCTATCTATCTCTCTCTCTCAAATTGCTGACGTGTCAAGCCACTAAAGGACGGAGCCATCGTGCAGATCTCGGCCAAGTGGCTTAAACCCTAGAAGAAACAGAAGTAGCAGAAGAAGTTTTACCAACTTGCAAAGTCTTGCTGAGTGGCCTATTTTTAAAGACGAGTTCCCACCAACTTGCAGGACCCCGCTCGATGGTGGGCCAAGTCACTAGAAGTAAAGCTCACACACACACACACACACACACACGTGTAAGAAGAAGATGACGTGGCAGTTGTACGGACATCTGCATTTTGCGTTGGCAGTGCCACGTGACAGACAATACGGATTTCTGCGTTTTACGTTGATGACGTGGCAATTGTACGAATTTCCATGATTAGTGCTAGGTTGCTTTTGGGAAGCCTGATGCTTTTAGAATTTGAAGCTTTTCATGTAACTAGTTGCTTTTGATAGGCCAAGGGTCTTTAAATACGTGCTATGGGCTCACTCTCTAACACGCTTCTGGGTAAAGGTACATGGATGGAGTACCGGCATTGTACTGAGTTCAAGCAATATAAAGAAATACCGAAAAGGTGCCAACGTTTGGGGCCAATGCTCCTTTGGGGTGGAATTCCGCCACTCCCCGTCTCGTGTGTCGTGCACTCTTCAGTTGAGTTGTTATTTGAAGTGCTTAAAGTTGTCCAGTCTGTTCTTTTCCGTTGGCACGTGGTGCTCGTCCCCTTGACAGTGGTATCAGAATTCCAGGCTTGTGCTTTTCTGAAAGCATACTGGTCCTACCAAAGAGCGGACAGAGAAGATGGTGCTTCTAAGTTTCACAGGGAAATTTATCAAATAAACTGCATGCCTTGGCCCTAGTCACTCCCACCCTTACTTCATCGCGCATTGAGCGCGCTCCCATCTTCATCGCTTTGCTTATAGGGCATAAGCCATAAGGAATTCAAGATCACTTGCACGAGAAGGATCAAAATTTTTCAAGCCACTATTTTTCTCAGAGGCAGTGCCATGAAGTGTTGGATGTCTATAGCTATCAAAGCCGCACACTTCAAGGACTTGGCAAGCTTTTAAGAAAATTTTTGGCCAAAATTACATGTTTTCTAACATCTTCCTTTGGAGTGCAACTTCTGGCAGAGTGGGGTGTCCTAAAATGCTTGCCATGGAAACCCTAGCAGATTGCGACTTGAAATTTTTGGACATCTTGCAATAGGTGTCTCTTCACGAGCTGATTACCTTGGAGGCTCAGTGTGATTGCTATACCATTGGACTATCATCACCGCTAGAGGGACACTGTTTGTCGAGGCCTGTTTCAACTATTCAAGAGTATATGCAGCATGATGCATTCGGCTATAAATTTTTGTAACAAACCTAACCTTAATTTTTGGTGCAGGTTTTAGGATGGAAAGCTAGTTGTCTTTTCGAGCTCGACTGATGTCGAGATGGCTTTTCAAGTTTGAACTTTAATTGAGAACTTGTTTGGAATTTGTTTGAAATGGATGGTATCTGTTTCAAACTTGTCTTGTCACGTGACACATCCAACCCTATGTGTCCGTGTCACGTGACACATCAAACCCTATGTGTCCGTGGACAAGCTACAGCATGACCAGGGTTCAGTTCAGCCAGTCAAGTCTAGAATAGGAAGTGATTTGGCACTTTTGTGAGTCGCAGACCGTGCATGTCCAGACACTTAGTGTTAGGTGCAGGAGAATGAATGTTTGAACTTTGCTCAAGATGAGTGCTCCGAACTGTGCTCAAGGGTTCCTTTTTGTTCTTATGGAAGGGAGAGCCTTCCGTTCTTAATGAGAGAGTGCAATGATCACAAGCAAGTGAATGGACACTGTGCGTGCAAGTGTATGAGACTGAGAGATAGAGAGAGAAGAGAGATACGACACAAGAGACGTTGTAAAACCCTCCTCCGAAGGCCCCACTCTCGTTGGCGAGAGTGGTCTACTATTGATTGCACAAATCTCTACAATGCTTGGACTTGCTGACGATATCGACGACGATGAGGACGACGACGAGACGGGCTGAAATCTGAGAATGCTAAGGGCTGAAATCTGCAAATCTTTATCTGCTGAATTCTGACTCTATGTCGGTGATGATGTCGACGACGACGCGCTGAAAACGCAGATGCTGAAATCTGCGTTTTCCGGGCTGAAACTGTCATGCTTGCGGAAACTGACCGTGCGGCGAGGAATTGCTGCGGGAAGGTGAGATCTGCGAGGTTCTGGATTTGATCTGCGGTGTCTTAGGGCTGAAAACTGAAAACGCTGATGCTTCTTGGTGTTCCGTCGCGGTGAATCTGCAAAACGCTGGGGCTGATCTGCAAATAAAAAACGTTAGGGCTGAAAACGCTGATGCTTCTTGGTGTTCCGTCGCGGTGAATCTGCAAAACGCTGGGGCTGATCTGCAAATAAAAAACGTTAGGGCTGAAAATCTGTTGCTGTCGCCGGTTGTTCTGCAAATGCAAAACGCTAGGCTGATCTGCTGTGTCTTGACGGCGCCGGGGCTGATCTGCTGTGCACAAATCGCCAAGGCTAATGTGATGCAAAAACGCTAGGTCTTCTGTGGAGAAAACGCCAGAGTAGTCGCGGGGGTTGGTCTTGCTGAGAAGTTGCCTGTTGAGCAAGGTGCTCTTGCTTCCTCTTCTGCCAATTAGTGCTAGTCTAGGTTTGCTTATATACAAACTTACTCAATTTGCCCTACCTACTTTCCAACAAAAGTCACTTAAAAATAATAAGTGAAAAATGTCAAAAATAGGTAAAATGCACTGGAAAATTCCCCTGAAGGATTCTGATGGGAATGCTTATGATCATGCTGTGTGCAACCAGAGGATATGCATCTACACTAAGTGTCTGGACATGCACGGTCTGCGAACAGACTCACTCCTAAATCTAGACTGACGGGACTGACTGAACCCTTGTCGTGCTGTAGCTTGTCCTTGGACACATAGGGGTTGGATGTGTCACGTGACATCCCCTCCTTTTTAAAGTGAGGTACTGGTACCGAACTGTATGGCGTCGAGGGAGATCGCCAACGACATCCGGAATCCTCGAAAGGACTCTTCGCCGGCCCACCCTGAGGTGTGGGTCGTGCGATACTTGAACTTCATAAAGGTCTGCAACGCTTGCTTCTTTGCGCCGCGCCGAAAGCGACACAAAGTCTTCTGTAGCTCCTTCAATGCTTCAACTTTGTCTAGAGTCATGCGTCTACCTTCTTCAAGAATCTCCGAGGCTGAAAATTCCTGAGACCACTTCCAACACAAAAACATGAACATACCTATTCCATGTAAAGTGACTGAAAAAATCTTGTTTTCTCAAAAGACTGTGCATGCAATGTAGATGAACAAATACAAGGATTGACAACCCATCCATCCAAGACATGCAAACAATGAGATCGAATCTTTTCTTGCTGATCTAAATCAATCAACTGTGGCAATTCACAAAAGAAATCCCCATGCTTGTGCTCATACTTTCATGTGCTCTTTCTACAACTGTGTCTTGCCAAGGAAGAGACATGGAATGTGACTTCCCTGAATGCATACTTTTCAGCTTTTCATGAACAATCCGTATACACCCGTGCTCATTCATGAGTGAAACGTGCTCAACGTACAATATGTCATGCCTATGAAAACGGATCACATAAAGACGTTGACTAAAATACAGGAAACGATCACGAATGAAACACTTTTACAATGCGTGCTGACTAATCATGCGAACCCATAGTACTTCCTGTGGGGGTTCCTTGGACCTAGGCTCGAGAGCCAAGATCGGTTCTTCCTGAGGGGGTTCTTTGGACCTCGCCTCGAGAGCCAAGATCGGTGCTTCGTGATTGATCGAATCTGCAATGAGGTTAGCTTCACTAGAAAAAGCATCAACTAATCCATCATCCTTGTGAACAATCACATTGTGATCATACAAATCATCATGCTCGTGAGAAATCACATCATCTCAAGGTGGAAAGGTACGTAAGGTACGGTACGTATTCGGTACGTCGTGTACGTAGTATTGAATGGATTGACTTGTTAGGTACGTAAAATGCGTATGGTTTTTTTTTTGAAAGCCAAAAACCTACAATATAGTCTGTACTTGATAGTACATTCATAAGCATAACAAACTACAAAGAGCTTCATAGTGATCTTGATTTAGTATTTACACACTGCATGATTACACACTACACAACAGACGAGACCCGAAAAGTTTAAAGTATTGGCATGACATACTTCATAAATGGTAAACCATAATCTCATCAAACAAAAGGTACATCCAATGATAATTCGTCCACAATAAACAAAGGTGGAACAAAGCACGATGCCTGACTCAATAAAAAAGGAAACTAGGAAGCATGCTAAGATGCTAGCAGCCGCAAAGTACATACTACATACTACATGGAAATCAAGATACTCAAACATCCCTATCGGACTCTGAAGATGAGGAGGCCATGTCTCCTTCTGTCAAGACATTGCCCTCCTCATCAAACTCTGGCTCAACAATGGTGGGATCTCCTGAAGCACCAGCAACTCAAATGGGTCATCCGCCTCCTCAATCAGAATGAGACGCACTGTCTCATTCGCTCGACCACGACTACTGCGCACAGGCAGCTTGCCTCTGCGAATGCTCTCCCATTGTGCTCTCTCTGGATCTGCAACCACCTGGCGAAGAGGGATGGCGAGGGCTCGTGCTCGTGATCTAGTGACCCGCCGATCCACGCTCTCAAGCTCTCTATGAAGCTCTTGAAGAATCTCGTCCTGCTCATCTCTAATCCGACAATCTATCTCCTGTGCAATAGGATCTGGAACCATCTTCACTTGAGTCAGATCTACCTGCTCAAAAGTTTAAGTAGCCAAGTATTAATTTTTAACATCGAGACTCTCATATCCAAGACTCATGTAGCAATGATCTATTATTAAGACTTACCTGCTTGGGTGACCCCAAAGCATGAAAGCTACGCACGAGCTTCATGTTCGCTCGACAATAGACCAACTTCTCCAAATGCATAGTGCTAAAGCGGTTTCGAATCTTTGTGTGTATCAAAGAGGAGGTGCTCGAATTGCGCTCACAAGCACCAACTGAGCAATCCTATAGACATATGTCATATGACATATACACAAAATAAAGGAATAAATGAGAACCACGAAACACCAGCGTAGTAAACACTGCTTGGTTTATGCGAGAAATTAGAATACCTGTGAGAGAATACGTAGTGCAAGTTGCACAAATTTGGAAGCCCGGCTCTGCCATAGTTTTGCCACCAAGTGATGGGAAGCTTGGTAGCTTCCTGCCTCAAAGACACACTCCTCAAGAAAGACGGTCTCAGATTGTTCATGTAGCTGCTCATCTCGTTGTCAAGGTCGAGTTGCTCATCCTCAGTGAACATCCTGTCTAGATACTCCGATTGCAAGTTGAGCAAACCGCTCTCTGCAAAAAGCTTTGGAGTCTTGTAGAGAGGATGGAGTATAGCAGCCATCCCATGAATAGGACGACTCATATACGTCTATCTACTCTCCACAATAGCGAGGATGTCATCCCGCCTGCAATTCACAAGACTTCACAGTCAACACTTAAAACAAATACAACATCCAACTTTCCAAGGATCAAGAATTGACTAAGGACTTACCGCTTTGATGTCACGAAGGTACATGTAGCTATGTGCTGCCTCATGTAAGGTGCAGCGGAATGAATGTTGTATTTTCTCAAGATTAGTGATCTTTATTGCTCAATGTTCCTTTTAGTTCTTAGGGAAAGAGAGAGCTTTCCGTCTTGTAGAATGCTGTGGTCACGAACAAAGTGAGTGGATATTGTGCGTGCAAGTGAATGAGACTGAGAGAAGGAGAGAGAAGAGATACGACACCGAGAGGTTGTAAAACCCTCCTCCGAAGGCCCCACTCTCGTCGGCGAGAGTGGTCTACTTTGATTGCACAAAGGTGTACAATGCGTATGCAATGGACTGATGCAAGTTGGACTATGCCGATGACGACGACGGTGAAGACGACGACAACTTGATGGCTGAAATCTGAGATCTTCTAACTGCTGAATTTTGGGACTGTTCGGTGGCTGAAAATGACTATTTTGGCTGCGTTTTTATGGCTGAAAATGGGGGGAACATCTGCAACCGTCTAGGGGTGGTTCTGCTACTGTGTCATAAGCTGAAAAGTGCAAGAATCCAAATGCTGAATTCAGTGTTTTTGCTACTGCTGAGCTGGCGTTTTTGACAAGGCTGAAAAAACGCTGAATCTGCAAGTGATGCTGGCGATGTTGGATCTGCTGCAGTTCCCTAGCCTTAGTAAAAATGCTATGGCTGGGCTGATTCTGTGGGGGGAAAAACGCCAAGCAAGAGGTTGTATGGCGATGGCTTGCTATGGAAAACGCCAAGGGAAGTGGGAGGATGGCGATGGTATGATGCTGGGGGGTGGGGGGGGGGGGGGGGGGGTGGTGGGTACTGTTGAGAAGTTGCCTGTGTTGAGCGGGAAGCTCCTGCTGCCTCTTTTGCCAGAAAGTGCTAACTTGGGTTTGCTTATATATTAACTTAGCAAAATTGCCCTACCTACTTTTGTTGGAAAGTCACTTAAAAATAATAAGTGAAAATACCAATAAATAGGAAAATAGGCTAAATGCACTGGAAAATTTCCCTAACTGATGCTAATGGATTCTGATGGGAATTCCGATGATCATGCTGTGCGCAACCGGAGTATATGCATCTATGCTAAGTGACTGGGCATGCACGGTCTACGAATAGACTCACAAAAGTGCCAGATCACTACTAATCTAAACTTGACTTGACTTGACTGAACTCTGCTGTGGTGTAGCTTGTCCACGGACACATAGGGTTGGGATGTGTCACATGACATCCCCTCCTTTTCAAAGTGAGGTAGTGGTACCGAACTGTATGGCGTCGAGGGAGATCGCCAACAACATCCGGAATTCTGGAAGGGACTCTTCGCCGGCCCACTCTGATGTGTGGGTCGTGCGATACTTGAACTTCATAAAGGTCTGCAACACTTGCTTCTTTGGGCCGCGCCGAAAGCGACACAAAGTCTTTTGTGGCTCCTTTGATGCTTCAACTTTGTCGAGAGTATGCTTCCTTTGTCTTCAAGAATCTCCATGGCTGAAAATTCCTGAAACCATCTCCAACACAAAACCATTTCCATGTAAAGTGAAGGAAAAAAATCTTGTCTTCTCTAAAGACTGTGTATGCAATGTAGATGAACATAGAGACGGAGTGACAACCTGTTCATCAAACACACGCAAACAATGCGCTCGAAGCTTTTTTGTTTGATCAAAATCAATCAACTGTGGCAAATCACAATGGAAATGCCTATGCTTGGTGCTCATACAATCATGTGCTCGTTTCGGAAAGGTTCCTTGGACCTAGGCTCAAGAGCCAAGATCGGTTCTTCCTCTCTATGTAACTTAGAGATAGAGACAGAGACAGAGCTGCACTACACATGTCACTGCCCGGCATACTATGAGATACGCGGCTACTTCCACTGTCTATTTAGAGAAGGGTTCGGACCTTTTTCTAGGGTCATAAGATACAAGGATCAGAGGTGTCTTGGATTGTTCCTGCTAGAGCTGCACAGACTTAGGGAGAGCTTGCTGAGAACATCAGGGGAAAGACAGTCTCAGAGACAAATCACAGATTTCTTTACACCAGATAGAGGAGAGCTAACGGAGCAGTCATTACACCAAATCTCAGAGCCTACTCATACTAGAGGTACACTGCTTGACCGAGCCACTGAACTTGGCAGATCTAGACGTCCACGACCTTGGGGGGTCTCCTACTACCGATGAAGGCTGCAAAAGAAGATACAGATCACTCTAGCTCGACATGCAAGACACCCAACCAAAGTTGTGACCATGGAGGAGGTCGATGAGATCCGACAACGACCGATGAGAGATTTCATCCGAACCCACAAACCCCCCCCCCCCGGGCCATTTCCTTTCTCCTTAGTGTTTTAGTGTAACTTTGTAATTTTCGTACTCAGACATGGTATCAGATTCACCAATTGTAACTTTTTGGTCTCATAGGTCATTTTGGCCTTTTTGAAGACGTTAATATAACATTTCAGTTCATTTCATCTCTCTCTCTCTCTCTCTCTCTCTCTAAGATTAGTTCAAATGCAGATCTCAGCACAGAAATAAACAGACTGCTATGGCTGTTCTTCAAGCTCGGCTTCAGCAGCGAGAGATGGCTCTACAAGCGAAAGCTAATGCTCACCATACAGCATCCCTTGGGGAAATATCATGGGGAAACCAGATTCGGTCCTACGTTCTTCAGGTATATACTTTACATGCTTCGCATTTTCAGAGAGTATCTGTCGATTTTCTCACAGTACATTCTTGTTCTTGCAGCCTTACAGAATGGTCAAGGATCTGCGTACTCATTATGAAGTTTCGGATCCTGATGCCGTACTGGACGGTGATTTGGATGGATTCATTTTTAGCCTTCTTGCAAAATCAACTTCGGAAAGTTAGAGCCTTATTTGTTTTTCCATGTGGATCCTATTATCTTGTAAAACCCCAATTTATTGAATTGACATTTGGGGAATATAAAGTTGAGTAGCACAGAAAAGTTGTTTGTGGATTACAAACCTAAAGAAAGGTATACATGGTCTGTAAGTATTACAAGCTGAGACAAAAGATCATTGTTGGCACTGCCTTTTGGAAGAAGGGAGTGTTGATGTAGAGGTTTTTTGAACCCGTGTAAAATGGGCATGCTTTTCTATCCGTGAGCTAAGGAGTTGCTAAGGTTTTACAGAGTATGGGCTATAGTGCTGTAGCCCATACTTGAAAGATCTTTGAGAGGATGGGTGAGGAGACGTGCAACCTTTTTAGCAAATGAGAAACGGCATATAATGACTGGACAAACTAAATATACAAATAGGTTTCTTCTGAAGCCCTCTTCAGGGCATTGATGTTTTTTTCCAAAGGGTACATGAGTTCCAATTGAAACATCCTGTTTGTCGTAGGAAAATCAGAGTCTTTTTGCATCAGTGTAATCACAGCCTGTGTATGAAAGTCGCAGGCTAAGATAGGCTTTGTGATGAGAACTGTTCAATTTTCTGGTAGAGCAACTTCATAGTTTACCTTGTAGAATTTGCATGTGGAGTTCAAGGTGATGTATGGAAGTTTAGGCATCCGGTCTCAAATTTTGCTGGTGGCACTACCTGCTTGTGGAAATTAATGTAAGGAGTTGTACTGATTTGGGACCAAATTTGTCCACCGATGACCATTATTGCTGTAAGCCATCTTCTCATAGGTATGATATTTACATCGAGCGGACATGTTGGTTGGTCGTGCCTTAAGTCATGTCATAGCTCTTAAGAGTCGAATGAAAGTCGCACGCGAGGTCTCAAAATCTTAGCAAAATCCAGATAGTGTATGTAGACCACTGGATCACATAAATATCCTAGGAAAGAGCTAACTTATCTTTCATTTGTGCACTAAGAAATGCACCCTTTGTTGTGTGCGTTGAGCTTCTTCATCTTCTCCAATTTAGAAGAAGGGAGAGGAGTCATGTCATGAGTAATCAGTATCCCTCCACTTTTTTTTACAAATCATTCTAGAAAAACTGTGTGTGTGGTCCTAGTGGATTTTCTGCTTATGCAGCTTATACCTTGTTTAGGATGTATCCTATGTGTAAAAGTGTTTCAGCATGTTATATGGTGAGTCGTAAAAACCTTTGCCAAAAGCCTTGCAATAATCCAAAACCCAAGAAAAGGGTTTTTGGGGATGGACTTCGTCCCATTCTTCTAATGTGCACCATCTCTAGTCAAGCATAATGCCATGCAAGATGCCTAAGTGGCAGATAATTGTCAAAGTGCAATATAAGGGGTGGAAGTACAAAGGCACGAGAGAGAGAAGAGGAGAGGAGATAAAAAAGAGCGCGAGAGCAGAGAGAAAGAGATGTCCACCAATTGAAAATGTGGTCATGGGATCCCCAAACCACTATTAAAGTACGCTTTGATTTGAAACCAGGTGTTAGCCATACATGCTACAGCTCCACAAATTGTATACCATACCGAGTCATCTCATTAAAAACCAAGAGGACCCAAATGAACAAGAAGATCAAACTCCAAGGGCATCATCATCAAGAGATCAACAGCCAGAGAAGACTAACATCGTCATCAAAGTTGCAGATCAAGGCAATAAAAGACCATGTATGTGATTAATCATTATCCCTCCACCTCTCCACCTCTTTTTACAAATCATTTTAGAATGACCTTGTGTGTGTTTGGTCCTTACCTTCATTGCCTCGTTTGAGGAGCGGATCTTGTACTTGAACAGTTTATACCTTGTGTAGGATGTATCTTATAGGGATTGTCGAAGTTTTTCATCATATCATATGGCGAGTTGTAAAACCTTTTTCAAAAGCCTTGTAATGATCCAAAATCCAAGGGGAGGGTTGTTGGGATGGACTTTGTCTCATTCTTCTAGTGTACATCTCTAGTCCTGCCATATGCCATGCAACCGTGTGATAATTTCAAAAGTGCAGTAGAAGGGGTGGTGACATAGGAGCACGAGAGAGAGAGAGAGAGAGAGAGAGAGAGAGAGAGAGAGAGAGAGGAAATAAAGAATGCGAGAGTGGACAAATGTCCACCAATTGAAAATGTGTAATGGAATCCAAACACTACTATTAGTGGCCACCAGGCTTCAGAACCATGTGTTTGATGTACATGCTAGAGCTCCACAAATTGTACACCATGCCCAGAGAGCATGTGGTCAACAGCTATGGTTAACCATAAGTAAGAGATCGCCGCACCTCCTTCGGGAATGAGTCGAGCCAACCAGCTATGAATGCCATAAGCCATGTACAAGTGTCCGTAATTGAGGAACACAAAGGTGAACAACCTTTGTCTCCTCTGCCACATCATCCTCCAAAGACTCATCGATAGGTTCTCTAAGATAGTAGAACGACTACCTTAGTGTGGTGTTGGGAATGAAATTGGGCCAATAATGCTATTCTTCTGCACATCTTTGAGTGTACATGGTGAAGATGTAGGCAGATGAACCAAATGTGTGAAAGTTGTAGTATGGGTGACATTAACTACCTCATCGAAACCTGAATTTGATGCAGAACTTTCCCACATACTTCTTTGCGATTCAATACCATGGGTTCGAACAAGTTCCTCCCAGAATAAATCAGTGGCTCTCCCCAAAGTAATCAAACCAAGTAGAAAGCATTGTACTCTGGTGTAAGATGATTCATGAAGATGATAGCCATATCTTCCCAAGAGATCGACTTCCCTTCTTAAAGAATCACTTACTGCATCTCCTGCATTTTGTGTATGTGATCCTTCTAGTTTTGAACTTTGGAGAGTGCAAAGTTTGCATATGAACCTCCAGGTGAGCTTTCTTCATAGGCGTCGTCCAATTGTACGTGAACGAGATCTCCTCAGTCATACTCCGAATATGTCCAATGCTTGCCAAGTACAATTGAAGAAGAAAAACGAGCAGATCCTTGCATAAAGCTGATTCCATGAGTTTTGACAATGCTCAAGCTTCTCCAACTCCTTAGAAGAGGGCTTACGGTCCTTAGGAGCAATCAATCTCATCATTCATGGGCGTAGATCTCCAACCTTGCCTCAATAAGCACTGTCCAATCCAGGTAGTTGGCATTAAGCTTCTAATCCTTGGAAAACATTGGAAACACCATAGTCTTCTTGCCAAGTAACTAATGCAACTTAGTGTCATGAGTAGACGTCCTCAGATGCTCTAAAGAATAATCCAATGGGTCAACAACCATGTCCAGCTCTCTGTAAGATCCTTCTCCATCCCATGATCAAGCCGCTCCAAAAGAATACCCCCGTAGAAAGATACAAAATGAACATGCCATCCGGACCTGGTTAAACAAAACATAATCTTGTACCCTCCAAAAATTGTTTGATTCTTCGCAAGATTGTATAATTGCCTTAAAGCACTATTGCAAACGCATGCCTGCTCAAACCATACATAAAAGCTAGAGCTTTAGGGTTTGTATCAGCCTTAAAGTAGATGTTTTGTGCGCTTGGGCACTCCCTTTCCTTAGATTTCCACTCTCCTCATGATGCACAAGAAAAGAAGCTCCTCCCAATCATTGATTTGTACTAACTTCCAGCATGCAAGGTATGACCCCCAATCTTTGTTAGTCCTTGTCTTCTCAATAGGCACTTCTAAGATAAACATTCTAAACCCATGTCAGCTGTCATAATATACAAGATTCTTCCATTCCAAGAAGGCATTGTAAGTATGTTCATCCGTATGTTCCGAGTTTACATTGGGGTGCAGACATATAAGAACATGGGTTAAACCCTTCGATACAGGTTTCTAGGTTGATTCATAATTGTTTCAAGGGAATGAAGCTTTGGGTGGAGCTCCCTGTTCAATATTGCACCTTAAAAGGTGAGGTCTTAACGTAAGGTTCAACAACCCAAGTTGGCATCCACTAGTTGAATGGAGTTGGATCTTTCCAAGGGGCTCCATGAGAAAACTTTTACATTCAAAAAGGTGTTTGCTTGTTTGTATGGTAAGCTACGACATACAAGTAACCCAAAGATGCACATTTTAGTTGTGGGCTTTAAGGGCAGCCAATATTAGTGTTTCAACTCCCCCACAATGAAGGAACCTTTGCCAGGTGGAGGACCATCTACTGGTGAATCGCCCACACCATAGCCCTGTAGGTATAACCCACAAAACTGAGCAGACAGCTGAACAGTAGCATCATTAGAAAGTACATCATTGGCCTGAAGGAGACAGGCTAACATGAAGGTTGCCAATGAGGAGTACAAACTACAATGCTACTAGATGCACAATTATGCAGAAGACTGCACTATATTTGGAGCCCTGTAAAATAACGTTTAAAAGTTAGATCGTCTCTGTATCTTTACATCAGTTCCATAGCATTTTTACCCATATTAAAAAAATTATCTGTATGCCACACCTCGATGGAACCTAGGAGCATTCATACTTACATGAATGTCCAGACAGGAAAACCACAAAATTAAACAATCCTGGCTTTAGGACTCTGAAGTCCATTCAGCCTTTTAACCTTCTATGAATTAACCTTTACGACCATTGTGCAGATGCTCTGCATGCTGATCGAAGCTGAAGGTACTGAAAAGCTCATGAAACCACTTACACAAGAAAATTAAACAAACAGTGAAAGTAAAAGGCCTGCCCCAAAAAGAACCAGTACAGACTGGGTGACTTGATGCCTGACACTTTCATAGCATTGAACCCATTTCAAGGTATTGATTAAAAAAATTACAAGTCATATATATTTCATGTCAATCCAACTTGTCTGAGTAAATACATGAGCAACTCCATGATAACTTTGGAAACAAATCAGAAGAGCTCATCTTCCTAAATGACAAAACTCTTGCATGGATTCAGGAAAACAGTCTTTCCAATCGCCCCAATATTTCTGAGAGGTTTTCTTGAAAATAGATGGCCTATTTAAGGATGCCTTTCAAAAGCTCCTCGTGTGTGAAAACAAAATAAAAGCCTTGTAAGAGAGTGTCACAATCTCATAGCGGTGAGACGGACATTGGAGACGAAACCCTTATTGTATTGTATGGACAAAACCTTGCTCCTCTACTTCTTTCTGTACACTTAAGAAAGGAGCACTGGTAAAGCTTTTCCCATCACCGTTTCAAAGAGGCAATATGCTCATCCAAGAGCTTTCCAACTGCTCTTAAAAAGGCATGCCCTTTGAGATTCATCGCTTCCACTTTCTCAACAATCAGCTCAATCATCGACTTTGTATCAAGCGATTCACTGCGCGACATCATTGAGCCTATGTCAAATGGTGTCAATCCAGCTGCCGCACCTTTCTTAAGCAGCATTGTTGAGATGCGGAAATTGCGGGCTACTCGTGGTCGCATGCTCCAACCACATTGCCGCAACAATGCGATATCCTCCTCTGCATCAAGAGACTTGATGTACTCTAGAGTAGAAGGTGAATATGGTTTCTCGGCTTGAGGCCAATACAGCCACTCAAAGCTGCAATCTTCAAACTACATATTCAAAGCAATGACACAATAAGCCCTACTTCTTAAAGCATGCCTCACATTTAGTTAACCATCAAACAAGGTATCTTACTTTTTCAGGTAGGCAGTAACCATGATCAATTGGAACCAACTTTAACGCCTTTTCTCTCCCTTCGCACACTAAGATATTGCCTCCATTCCTATCTGTATTTGCTAGCCGCAAATCGAGAACACTGATTTTATGAACCTCATCTACTGGAAACATCGAAGATCCCATGTCCTCACAACTGCTGATGGCATGCACAAACTGCTGTAATGATCCCATCTTTGCTTTGCGCAGCTTGTGCTCATCAGACCCATAATGAAATGCCTCATGATAGCATCGCACTAATGTAGTGGGTGGAACCCCTGCAAACCCACCTGCTCCCCTCTTCGCAAGCTCCTCTTTTGTCCTGCTCTTCACACTCCCAGCTGGATGGTCGAGGACAAAGGCAACCACCTCTCTGAGAGCTCCTTCACCGCTTCTTGTCCCCTTTCTCAAGCCCTCACCATGATTAGTTCTAGAGAACCCTCTAGGATTGTTAACTGACATGGGCTCTTCATCCATAGGCTTAAACACTGCTACATTGTGCATGCCATATTCATCCTTCAGTAGATACACCCCCCCAGAGCCTTCTGTCGTCAGACCAGGAGCCTGACCAGCATGCAAGCCCAATTTAACATGATCTACAAGTTCCTTTAAAGAGTTAGGCAGATCAAAACTAATAGGATATCTAGATGGAAGCAACAATCTGGCTTGATGTTGCAAACCCTGTTTTAAGTGTTTCTCTTCTCTACCTACTTTAAATCCAACGCGAGAACCTTCTTTCTGAGATGCTTTACTCTCTGGAAAATTGGTTGCTGCAACCGTCCCTTCGGAACCTGTAAGTGGCACCTCGTCTATTGATGTCACTACAAGCTCCACTTCCTTTGCACTCACAAATCTGGAACGCACATTCGGCCTATGAACACGGAGAAACAACACAGATTCTCCTCTCAATGACAACTCCTCTACAATGTTTGAGTCTTCTATCTGCTCACCTTTCAAAGTCACAACTGAAAGGCCCAGTGGTAAGGGACCATCTACATTGGAGATGAATTTGTGCAAATCTTTGGAGTCCTCAGCTTGCCAAACCTTATATACAAAGGAATTCCCATCAACAGTCCTTAAGGTTAGTGATATGAGCTTAGGTATTAGCAGCACAAGGTGTAACACATCGCCATTTTGTACACCATAATCCTGCAATAGACATTCATCTCGCGTGAGCTCTTTGCCTGCATATACCAACCTCTGCTGGTCTGCAACAAACCCCTTGTCTGCCTGTATTCTGAGTTTTATACAAGCGATTGTATCCGATTTGGACACCTCCAGGGGTACCAAGGATGAATCCTTACCCATGGTAGCAACAAACACTTGAATAGGCTTCTCTTCCAGGCTAAAATGCTCCAGTGTGCGGCGGCACATACCAGACGAAACAAAATCCTGCACCGGAAGAGGATTCACGATGAGCATAGAGGCTGCCATTGCGACAGGTGTAGAGCCTTCCTGCAAATCTCTTTAAGAAGAGCCTCTGGCCCCAAGATGTTGCTAGGAAGGAATGTTACAGAGAAAGATCCGAGGTCTCCATTACAATGTCATCCAAAGTACATCCATGGTGGCTGCGCTTGTGAAGACGCAGGTGCAGATCTTAAGACGGCGCACCAAAAGCCCACCTTTGCAAGGGATGTTCAGTTCAAAGTTGGGAGCAAATAGCTCCAGCGCATCTTACAGAAGTAGCATGCTGAAAGCACAAGGGTCGCGGCCCACAACACAAGCAGAACCGGCCAGAACAGGGACGATCCAAGGGCCTACGACGGTGGTTTCAAAGAAAGGGGTTGAAAACCGCAAGCTTGTCAGCAATTGGCGCTGGGATAAACAGAGATGAAGGGAGCTTGGTAGGAGTACTCAGGGGGCTGGGGGAGACGGTACGAGAAGAGGGGAGCAGTATGCAGCGTAGGGGATGATGACAAGTGGGTTGCAGCGCGGAGAAGCAGACGGAAGCGCAGGGCTTGATAAACGGGGTCAACAGTATGGTAAAGATCTTTTCACCAAGGGTGTGTGTGT
This sequence comes from Adiantum capillus-veneris, assembly GCF_014529385.1. NCBI lineage: Eukaryota > Viridiplantae > Streptophyta > Polypodiopsida > Polypodiales > Pteridaceae > Adiantum > Adiantum capillus-veneris. Next base: position 10,252,051 of record NC_140936.1, on the reverse strand, counting down.
GTGACTGTGTGTCACGTGTGAGTGAGAAGGGAGGAAGGTTCCGCAGCATTGCGAGGGGCTTGGGGTGTGGGCTTTTCTTGCCGTGCGGTCAAAACAAGCAGCAGGGGCGAAACGGGGTGCATAAACTTCCTTTCCAATTTTCGAAAGGCTCTTGGACCGTTTCCCTCTTCAAAGGGCGCCCGCGTGCAGCCCACGTCTCTCCTGGCCCTCCTTTTGGCCCCGCTTCTAGACTCTTTGCTTCTAGACTATGGTAAAAAAAGAGGATTTTGGGTACTTTTGGCCCCTATTCTTTGCGACATCACTTTCCTATGTCGCCTTTCAGGGTAATTCCATTGCCAAAGGCGTAGGCAGTTGCCTTTGCAAAATACAATCTTTTGACACGATTTAAATTATTATGTTTGTGTGTGTGCGTGCATGCTGAGGGGCTTGCACACATGGATGGAGCTAGAATTCCAAAGACTTGGCAAACCTACATGTTAGAACTTGTAAAGGTAAACTGACTAAACTTCTCTACATTTTGTAGGTCTTTTCAACTTAAAATTTTAAATCTAGAGGTTAATCCCAAAATTTATAGATGGGATTTCACTAAACCTAGGTTTTTTCGGGCACTCATGGGGTGCTCACATGTGAGGACCCAATCGAAATTTACATCCATGCACTACACTACAACCTACAGCCAATTCATGTTGCTATGGAGTTTTGCAAATGGTAATAGAGGGTTCCATGTTCACATGAGAGAAGTGAGAACCAGTGGCCTTGGCTAAAAAACCTTGAAATATTTTGAAAAGGTGAAAACAAAATAGGTTTGACCTTTTGAAACTACCAAAAAGTAGCCCACATCCCATAATTTAATGCGCTTTTTTGTGGTAGCTTGTGTTGTTTCCTTTGTGCTCGACCCCCTCACCCTACAGCAGAATGGCAACTTGTTGCCAACCGATTGTAAAATTTTTTAAGAAGACTCCATGTGTGAATGGAAAAAGTTTGGTCTGTGGCAACATAATAGGTATCCATCCTCACATCATTGTGAGACCAAAGGGAGTTTAGAACCTCTTTCTTCACCCAAGCTTTGCCCCTTCTATAGGCAACCCCCAAGCTTGGTTTAGTCTGCCCCTGCCTCTAACCCTTAGCTTGATATTACTCCCTCCTTGGAGAAACGTTTTTGCTCTCTAAAACAAAAGCGATAAATTTCTTCTTGGAATAAGTTGAACACTTATGACAGCTATTCTAGGTTGGTTGGTTAGTTCAGACTTAGTCAAGACTTAAGATAAGATTGGAATGAAAAGTAAGACTAGAACTGAAATACAGATTGAAATGGGAATAAGATTGAACACTAGAATTGGAGACTGGAACTGGAATGTAATCAGAGTAAATCAGTACAACAAGTGAGTTAAGTCTTCTCAGAGCTAAATTAGGATTACAAGAGAAGAGCGTATAGAGCTCTAAGATACACACAGTAGTTCCCAAAAGAGATACAAGGAATCAATTGCCATCAATAGCCCGTAATACTAAGTAATGGGCTCTATTTATAGCCTTTCGATTGGACCTCTAACTGGTTGTTCCAGTTATTGTAGTTACTACATTTAGGAATTACTAGACTAGGTGCCTCTGATTAACAACCGTTCCCATCGTCTACATTCCTTCCCCCTTTTCTTTACAATTTTGGGTATAAACCAAAATTTTCAGAGGATGATGACAAATTAGGTAGTGTCAGTCCAGAGAACCCTCTTTCGTTTATCCAGAGCCGTCTTCTTTGGTGGTCGGGACAAAACTCTTGATGGTGCAGTGGATTCATCGGTGGCACTGGAACCTCTTTCTTTCTAAATGAGCTTGTAGATTGCCTCTTGTTCCAGTTTCTCTCTGCGCGCATTTGTCATTTCCAGCTCATATGGTGTCACGGGCTCCCATGTCTTTGTCTCAGCATCATACAAAGTGTTTTTTTCCTTTGGTGAGCCGAGCCCTAGCCAATTTATGGCAAAATGATGTTGTATGTAGCCATCCTGCCAGTATATGTTGGGTTTCAAGCCCTCTACCTGTGGAAACACTCTCTTGGAGCATGCAGATGCACTCCACTTCTTTTAGTAGTTTGCATGGCTAAAAAGATATTTATATATGTAAAAGCTTTAAAATCAAATAGCAATACAAGCGTTATCTTCTATTGTGTTGAAGCTCATCTCTCTCTCTCTCTCTCTCTCTCTCTCTCTCTCTCGTTCTTCTTCCTCCTCTGCATGCTCTCAAGCAGCCATGGCTCCCACCCGTTGGCATCTTCCATAGCCTTGCTTTCCTTTCAAGTGGTATCAAAGCCCAAGTGGGCCAAGCAAGGAGGTCGAGAAGTTCGGAATCCCCAGGCACGCATCTCAAAACATCGTGGACTTTGAGGTGGTTCTAGGTGCAGTGAAGAGCGGCATCCCTAGGCATGCATCTCAAGTGGTATCAGAGCCCAGGTTGGCCAATGCAGGTCGAGAAGGTAGGCATCCCCAGGCATGCATCTCAAAACGTCGTGGACTTTGAGGTGGTTCTAGGTGCAGGTGAAGAGCCAGGTGTGGTCGTTATCGCTGCATGCGTTCCAAAATGCTACCTCAAAGAGCTACGAAAAAACTCCCAAGCAGTGCTAGGATGGCATTTCAAAGCGCCGTATAGGCGAGTGCAAAAGAGAAGGCAAGACTTAGGTGGTGCATCTCAAACAGTTGTGGGCAGATAGCCACAACGCCACCAAGCCTTTTCTAGGCATTGGTGCATAGTGTTTTGAAATGCTGTTAGGAACACTCTCTTGGAGCATGTAGATGCACTCCACTTCTTTTAGAAGTTTGTATGGCTAAAAGCTATTAATATATGTAAAGGCTTTAAAATCAAACAGCAATACAAGCATTATTTCCTATTGTGTCGAAGATTTTCCTCGCCGCTCGTTCTTCTTCCTCCTCTGCACGCTCTCAAGCAGCCTTAGCTCCCACCCGTTGGCATCCTCCATAGCCTTGCTTTACTTCTAGTACAAGCCTTGCTTCAAAGAGTACCTCAACCATCTCTCAAAAATGTGGCTTAGAGGTTGCTTTGTTTGCCAGTGCCTTTTTAGGGATTTTGGAAGCTTCGACATTTAATTGAATCAATTCATTGGTGATTCTAAATAAAGCACTGATTTGGCTCCTGCATTGATCCATCTTGATTCGAAAGTTCCGGAGGTCTGTCTTCACCTCATCTATGACCACCTTGTCTTCAGCTTTGTTCAGAGCCTCTTGCCATGCAACCGATTCAGCTTTGCTTACTTCATACCATTCTCTAAGCTGATTGACAATGTAAATGTATCTATGGTTGTCAGCAGGTTCAGTGTACCCTGGGTACAATGCAAGAAAGAACTGAGGCAGTTCTTCTTCTTTTGCAGGAATGACATAGAGCAATATTGGCGAGTCGAGAATAAACTCTAACAAATTTAGGACCATTTGATTTTCTTGTTGCATCATTTTTTTGAGTGATCCTGATAGACTCTTCAAATTTTGTTCCTGTTCTCTCAATGTCATCGGAGTCTTTGCTCCTCCGCTACCGGTAGCATTACTTTCCAGCAGTGCCTCGCTGGTCCAAGACTCCTCTAGCGCTCTGCATCTGAATCAATATTTCTTTCATTTTGACACAAATGTCCTTCATACACTCATAAGTGAGCTTGGTGCCTAACAACACTTCCAGTTGTGCAGTCCCAAAGCTTTCAAATCATCAGTGATGTCCTTGAGGTAGGGGTTCACTACCTTATCGTCATTAATTAGACACCAATCTAGCACTCTCTCTAGGACTTGAACATATCTTGGGTGCGGCGGAAACTGGGAGACTTCTTAATTATGATATCTAATTGATTTTCAGTCATTGACCATTTGTCGAGGACCCACGTATAGGCCTTCAACCTTGTTTTAGGCCATACAATGCCTTACACAATCTACACACCACTTTTGCCCTCATAGGATACTCAATTTTGACTTCAAAATCCTGTAGCTATTTTATGTATACATCCTCATCAAGATCCGCATGAAGGAAAGCCATCTTCACATCCATCTAGACAGGTTCCATGTCGGTAGTATCTACTAGTCCAAGCAAAAGACACTATGTAATCTTATTGACTGCTAGAGAGCAAATCTTATAAAAGTCCACACATTTCTTTTGCTAGAATCCCTTAGCAACCAATCTAGCCTTATACATAGGCTTTGGATCTTTTATCATGTACTTTTTCTTATACACCGTTTTGCAAGGCAAGGCTTGTTTTCCCTCTAGCAACTCTGTTTGTTTTCAAATTTTTTTGTCATAATTGAGTTATACTTAGATTGCATTGCTTGCTCCTAGTTTATGATATATTCCATCTCAATAGCCTCTTGGTAGCAAGTAGGTTCTCTGCTAGCCAGCTACCAACAAACAGTCTAACCCCAACTAAAAATTCTCAGGGGCACAAGAGACACGTGCAAATATCCTCACTGCCTGAGTGTTGGACTCTGCTCTCTCAAGAGCATCACCAGTTCTCTCTGGAATATTGCTAGCAGTAGGTACATCGCTAGTTGATTGAGCAATTTGCATGACTGGACTTGAGGCTACATCCCCAAATCTTACTTTGCGATACTCAACCTCTTTCATAGGTTGTCTATGAATCTTTGATTCATTAAAATATAATCTGTGAGCTACAAAAAAATCTCCAAGATTTTGGATGCTAGAGACGATAACCCATCTCTCCATCTGCACCATAGCCAATGAAAATGCATTTGTGTGACTTGGGGTTCAACGTATTTCTAAGCTCTTAGGAAAATGTGAGAATGCCTCACACCCAAATACACATAATCTATCATTATTGGGCTTCTTGAATGTCCACATCTCCTACAAAATCTTGTAGGTCAATGGTGTACTAGGTGGTCTATTGATTATATGCACCACTGTCATAACAACCTCTTCCGAAAACACTTGAGGTAAATTTTCCATAGATAGCATGGAAGTGACCCTTTGTTGAATAGTTCTATTCATGCACTCAACAACCCCATTCTGAGCATGTGTGTACGATAGTCACCAAATTCCTCTGTTGTTATAGAAGTCAAACTTAGTGATGTACTGTCCCTAGTTGTTAGTGCGCAAGGCCTTTGTTAGGTTTAATGGTCATGTGGCCGATCGCCCATCACTATCGCTACTAACCCTAAGTGTACAACTATACATTTGTGTGAGCCACTAACACTAAGTACAATGTGTATTGTGCCTTAGTGCATAAGATAAAGAAGAAAGAAAGGGGGCACACATTACGTGTTGGCTCTCCCTCTCCAAGCTGTGTGTGGCTATGGTGGTGCGTGTGTGAGTGTCTGTGCGATTTTTCTTCCTCTTTTGATGTGCTCCCGGCTCCTCCCCTTCATCTGGTATCAGAGCGGTTTCATTTCCAAAATCACTTGCGCGTGCGCGCGCACTTTCAAGAATGCAAACAGGGTTTCGATTTTGGTATTGGCAAATTGAGCTTTTCGAGAACCATTCGAGCCATCAGAAACCTCACTCAAGCTACGGTTCAGGAGCTGAATTTTTGAGGCCTTCTTTGGTAATTTGTGCTACAGAGCTTCCATAGCCAGTTATAGGTACCATTGTTGCAGTCTCTTCCATCTACGAGAGCCCACAGCTCATTCGGGAGTGTGTAGCCTCTTTTGGAGTGGCCTCATACACACACATAGAGTGGGAACTTGACGGCATTGTCTTCTTCGACTATAGATACAGGTACAGGTACAATTACAAGTACAGGTAAAGGTACAGGTACATAGAGCAGCTTGGTTAGTTTTCTCTGTGCTTCTCGGCCTCGATCTCGGCTTCGGCTACGGCATCGGCATCAACTCACAGGCTAGAGGTTTCAGTGCTTGCGATACTCTAGTTCCAGTGGGAGCAGTTGTTTATGTGTACATGCATATGTTGACACTTTTGACAGTGTTTGAGCTCTTTTGAGAGCGGTTTGAATCCCCGTAGGGATGTTTATTTGCATGCACATGCTTTTGATGCCTGTTTGAGCATCCTGACAGACTTGTACGTCTTTGTGGATACTACCATTGTACGCTTTTGTGGAGCCATGCAGGTTGTCACTCAATACCTTCATCAGAAGTGTCATCGTAGCTCTAGCCCTAGTGGTATGCATGCTGCATCTACACTAGAGCGGTTACAGACTAGCCAGTGGGCATAGGTTGAGAGCTGTCTTCTCTCACCTCTTGTACATACTACTAGTTTAGCTAGTAGGCCTCACTTATCTGCGCATCGCCTTTGAGTGGGAGATTGTTGGGGTAAAGGCGCTCCATCTTTTGCCCGCTTGGACATCTAGTGTCTGGCCGCCCGCCCACGTGTGTACATACCCTTATTCTTCATTACGTATGAGAACAAGGAGCTCGTCATCTTTAGTCTTATGAGGCTGCTCCACCCACACCGGCTTGTGCTCTTCCCCCTTTCCTGCATGCACTGCACCGCGCACGAACGCACGCATTCGTGCACACGCACACTCATCAACTTCTTGCTTATCAACCATACCTAAAGACTTTTGAAAGACACTAAAGACTTCTTGTTTCCTCTTTAAGAGGTAGACCTAGACCTTTTCAGTAGAGCAATCTATGAAAGTCAAGAAATATAATACCCCCTAGAGACTTATGCGGCATAGGCCCACATAGATTGCTATGAACCAAATCTAGAGGATTTTCTAACTTTCTATCCAAGCATGAAGTGGTAAGACTAGTTTGTGCGGCACCTTACCATCATGTAGTCCATGCATCCAAAATTCCTCCCCATCCGTTTTGTGAGGTCCCCAAACCCGCCGACACCAAAAAGCGGGATGGGATCCTTGACAGGTCTCTAGGCCTAATAAAATCTGAGTCCCTAAACAAGAAGAATTCAAGGAATATACCTTTACCATTAATAATGGTTTAGGTTTATAGCCCTAGAATGGGACCTAGTCCTGTCTCGCAGTGGAAACGGGAAAACTTGTTGAATAAAAAAAAACTATTCTGGCCCTATAACTTCCATCATTCGGATTAAGGTTTCCTTAGCCAACACTTTGTCCCCCCTAACATATGTGAGGGCACAGCCGCTGGTGGACTCCTCTTCCAAGTGGAGAAGTTTCTAGACGCTTTTAGTGTGAGGGAATGGATAGTTACCTGACTAATCAGGTCCACCTGTCCATGATTGACAACCTTAGTCAATACCGACTTACCACCCCGCACTCAGACATGTTGCTTTGTTATTTAATTACTACCACATTCTTGTCACAATTAAAATCATGATTTCTTCAATCCTTCATAACCGAAGTTCATTAAAACAGCCCTTGAAAACAATATTGAGAACATTCTTTTAGCAAACAGACATCTTTAGACTTAAGACAAGGTACTGTCATTCTAGAGTAACTCTGACCAATACTCGCTTGTCTCAAGATCACCTATACAAAGGTGAAAAAAAAACGGCACACATTACTTATTTATAAAAACCAAGGTGGAAAAAGTCATCACCCAAAGTTCGGGTGCCCATACGCCAATCGGTTGCCCATACAACCGGGCGGTTCCTCTAGGATAAACTCAATATCCTAAGTAATATCCACAAGCACATGGTAAAGACTCCACGTGCACTGAGGAAACCGACTCATCCATGGCGGAGTCGCCATCATTACTCATCACCTGGAGTAAAATATTCCAAGGAATCAGAGGTGTCTTGAGACAAGCTGTCTTAAGGATGATCAAACATTTCTTTCCTAGGTCAATCAATCGTAGCCCAAACATTTCTTTCCTATTTACAACCAATGCTTGTTGGTTTCTTGGAAGTCACCTTCTGTTTATGGCCAGTTAATCCTTCCTAGTTCTTATGTATGCAATGTTAATTTATAAACGAACTTTAAGCTATTTAAAGACTTAAGTGAACAAATGGAAATCCACCTGTGAGACTGGTCAGCCATTTGCTGTTGTACTAGCGCCTGCAGACTTTTCTCCGTAGGCCTATGGCTAGGCCCAACCTCATGGTCATGAGTTGCTCTATTCCTTTTGTGGATTGTATCCTCTTCATCGGAAAGAGGATTTCCTCTGGTTCTTTTTGGAGCCATATTGGCAGCCTTGGATTACCAACTAGAGTTTTGCTCTCTAGTGATTTTTGAGTAGAGATCTCTCTAAGTGAGAGAAAAATGGCCAGGACTCCGAGTCTAATTTTTATTGTGAAGAAGGGGGGTCTAATTATAGTTTTTAGGGTCCCTGGGCTGTTTCTGGCAGGTCCTGGCACCTCAAGCTAGCCCCCAGCTTCCCCTTAGCGCCACTTGCTGCTAAAATTAGCTTGGGCAGGTTCATCACAACCCCACACAACCCCCCAGATTCCTAAAATCGATTTCTGCTATTTCTTTTTACTTTTAATGATTAACTTTGGAAATATCTGCAGTTTCTAGAACTTTAGGATAAAAAGTCTTTAGCAGTAATAATTACTAAAACCTTTCAATTTTACTTAGCTAATTAAATTCACAGTGTAACCTTTCAGAGCTCGTAACTTTTCTAGATTTTATCGGAATTCTGTTCTGAAAAGTTCTAACCATAGTAAAGCCATGGTTACGGTTCCAAAAATACCAATATTTGCCATAGTTGGATCATTCTACAGTGTTTTCTTAACAATCAGGTTTATTTGATCATGGTTTGTACAATTTCTAAGGTTTCAGAAACTGGAAACCTTACATGTTTTCTCGTGAAAAGAGAGAGAGAGAGAGAGAGAGAGAGAGAGAGAGAGAGAGAGAGAGAGAGAGAGAGAGAGAGAGAGAGAGAGAGAGAGAGAGAGAGAGAGAGAGACGTTCCTAACCACTATTACCAATGTGAGAGCACAAGTGGACATGCCTACTCATCTCCACCCAACCATCCCATAAGAAGCACCCTTAAAGCCCAATGCCCTTGAACTGCATGCCTGCCATGTGACAAGGACGTCCCATAGTGACCACTAGTGTGCCCCTTGTTTGTGCTCCTTATTAGTTTTGATACAAATGTGAGAAGATAAGGGGAATGCCATCCCGCTTCTCCACCCATCCATCACTTTTATAGCCCTTACTATGTTGAGTCCCCTTGCCATTCCATGTGGACTCATCGCCTAGAGAAGAAAAAAATCATCAAAAGAGAAGCAAGCAACACATCTCCTAGTTATGATACCAACTTAAAGGAGGCAATGGATGCAATGCCTTACAGAAAGAGATGAGTAGGCCTATGGTTGGGTCATTGCCAATGGTTCCTCTTTTCATGCTACACCTCATTAATCATGGTTTCATGACTACATGCCTCTCACACAGGTACTACCAAACTTGCAGATGGTAGATCCATGGCATTGGAGACATTCTCTTGGCTATGCCAAATGCTACTCTTTTGTCTTGCAATGTGTTCATCATGTGCAAGCTCTTGCTAATTGCTTGATCACTATGGGTGAGCTTGACTCTCTTGGTTATCATGTATCTTTTGGTGATGGATCTTAGAAGATAACTTAGGGAAACCTTGTGTTGGCTAAAGGGCTTAAGGGAAGCTCTTTGTGTTCTCTTTCTGTAGCTAGTGTAGTTGATCACATTGTTGGGATCACTGAGCAGCCTCCAATTTTTTTATGGCATCATCATTTGGGCCATATGTCACTGAAAGGAATGAAAATATTAGCATGTTTTGATTATATCCCTACTTCCAATTTCAATTCTTTTGATATTTGTGAGCATTGCCTTTATAGTCCTCATGCTTGCTCTTCTCATAAGAGGAGTGTCCATACATAAAAATGGAAAAGCTAGCTCTTATGCATACTGATGTATGTGGGCTTATGCCTAATTCTTCTCTCAGAGGTGTTATGGACTTTTTCGTGTTTATTGATGACGCTAGTAGTGTTGGGCTAGGGTGGATTGACAAGTCTAACATTCATCTTTGTAGCATAGAAAATTACACTAGTAATTAGAGAGAGAGAGATTGTGTGTGTGTGGGCTCAAAACATTATAACTTGATTAATCATAAAATGACAACATGCAGACAATGGTTGATTGGTTGGTTGGAGACTGTGTACAAGAGCTTGCTAGTTATATAGTAGTTGCTAGTGGTTAGGTGCATCTCTCAAGGGTCATAGGTACCCAAGGGTCAAGGGGTCAAGAGTGGCTCCATAGAATGTGGAAAAGACATGCTGACTAGGATGGTCATTTGGACTCTTGTGCAACTCACCTGCCACATGTGCTAAGCCATGTCCCTCACATGTCTAATTGCTTAGAGGACTACTTACTATAAAAGAGATGGTTCTCACACCAACTGTCGATGTTAGGCCAAAGGTCACAAACCCAAAAAATAGGAAGGTATATGCATACCCCATTCAAAAACATGACATGGTGTTTGATGCATTCAAACAATGGGTGGTTCTTGTTGGGACACAAACATATATTGTAAGTTGAATTGCTTACATACAAATAATGGAGAAGCGTATATATCTCATGGTTTCACTAGATTTTATGTTGAGAAGAGTATACAATATGAGCTTAGTGCTCCCTATAAGCCTCCTCAAAATGGTGTTGCAAGGTACATTAATATGTCTATATAGAAAAAGGTGTGCAGTATGCTTACTGTGGATGGATTGTCAAAACAATTTTTTGGGGCCAAAGTAGTTATGACTGATGTGCATTTGATCAATCGTGCACCTAGTGTTCCTTTGGGCTTTCTAGTACCTAAAGATGAATGCACATGTTCTCCACCATCTTATGGCGACCTTCGTGTTTTTGGTTGTGAAGAATATATACATGAATAGGTATATATAGAAAAAGATGTGTAGTATGCTTACTATGGCTGGATTGTCAAACAAATTTTTGGGCCAAAGCAGTCATGACTATTGTGCATGTGATCAATCGTGCACCTAGTGTTCCTTTGAGATTTCTAATACTTGAAGAGGTATGCACATGTTCTCCACCATCTTATGGCCATCTTCGTGTTTTTGTCTATGACGCGTATATACACATGCCAAAGTAATACCACAACAAGATAATTATATCTTTTTGGTCATTGCAGCTTGAGAGATATGGATTACAAATATTGAATCCAATAGATATGAAGATTGTGTGCTGCCATGATGTTATTTTTCATGAGAACTCTATGTACATAGCACCATTTGGTGGTGTCATATGAAACCACCACTTTGCGAATGATGCAAGCTTGAAGGTTACGAGCAAGGGACAAAAGGGGGTACTATAGGAGGAGAGGGGAGGAGCTTTTGTTATAGCCCTATCGCTCTCGCTCTTGTGGGCTACCAAATGGGAGGAGCAAGTAGAATGGCCCTGGTGAGGGAGTGTACAGAGCCAAAGAGGAGGACACCCAAAGCTAGGAGCAAGGCCTTTGAGGAGCAAGTAGCATGGACCCACCATCTCTCTCTCTCTCTCTCTCTCTCTCTATATATATATATATATATATATATATATATATATATATATATATATATATATATATATATATATATAATTTACAAGATACAATCGGGGGACCAAGGCTATGAGACTCTCTCTCTCTCTCTCTCATCATGCAATGTCATTGCCGAGGAAACAAGGATTATTTTGACTTTTCTTGAAGATGATTTTATTCATTATTTAGATGATATCACATATTCAAGTGATTCTTGGATAGAATTAGAAACTCTTTGTGGTGCCAAATCCAAATATTCAAAAATGAGCTTAAAGATAAAATTATATTCTCCAACCATGCATGCTGATGAAAATATAGCACTATTAGCCAATAGGTTTTGTGAAATTGTGACAGTCTTGGAGAAAAAATATCCTGTGCTTTCTTTGAATGGTATTGTTAATTCTTTGTAGGAAGAGGAGAAAAGAGCATCTTGTGCCACTTCTCCTATGGTTCCTACAACATATGCAGTTAGTGGATGCACTTCTACATCAACTTCAACCAAACCGTCCACTAGTACTAGATCCTGTGCAGTTTGTGGGCAATATAATCAATCATTAGACAAAAAATTGCTTTACCAAAACTCCTTGTGTTTATTGTGGTAAGACTAACCATCCTTCCAACAAGTAATTCAAAAAGAACAAATGGCAAATAAATATTGTTGATGGTGATGTTGAAGCACAAATGGTCCTAGTAAAACGTGACGTCCTTTAGTTTTCTACTTTCTTTCTTTTGTCATAGTTAATAAATATCGTAAAGGTTATAGACATTGCCACACAAAAACGTGGTAAAACCTCTGATATTTGTCGGTTTGGTTGAGTTCTATTGTCCCACTGTAATTATTGTCCAAGGGAAGTACACACACCTCGATGAAGGGATGGCTTCTACTAATGGTTCAAGTGGTCTATTAAACTCTGCCATATATTTGTCACAAGCCCTTTGTTAATGGTTTGGGCTTGGGGTGATTGTTGGGCTTCTAGTCCTTACTGTTGGGTCTAGCCTGTGGCAAACTACCATGTCAAAGAACTCACATATACCACTCCTTTTTCACCTAAGCTTAGGTACATGGAGCTCCACAAAATAAGTTTTATATACATGTATAGATCTCTCAAGTTAATATAGCATTGGTTTTCTTCATTTGCTCGCAAGAATCTCTCTCTCTCTCTCTCTCTCTCTCTCTCTCTCTCTCTCTCTCTCCCCTATTGTTTGCTATCCCCCTCATGGCTTGCATTCAACAACACCCATCATAGCCATGTCCCCTAGCAATAATCACATTGTAGATCCACTTCTATGGTATAATATCTTAGAACCCAGTAAAACCTTCACAAAAAAGGGATAAATCCATGAAAACAAGGACATCACTCTAACAGGGGACAAATCTCAAAGTTCAAAGTATGAATAACCTGCAACTAACCCATAACTTGTGTAAGCCATTAAAGTGGATATGGAACCACTAAATCAAAAGTGGAGACCGCTTGATAGGGGGGATAAAATGGCTTTACAATATAGCCAATCCTAGAAGATGAAATGTAGAGTTGAGGAAGTACATGCACAGCCATAAAAGTCCTTGTAAATCAAATCAAAGGTTCATATAATCAAAGACCAAAGTGTCTTCAACCACTTGTTTTTGTGCATGTAATACTAGCCACTAAATTAGATACATAAATTAAGGGATGAATCCCATGTATGATAACACTTGATTATCCAACACATTGTACCCTCAAACTAATCACCAAATTTATTGATAGAGATTGGTTGTGTGTCTCTCTTAGGCTTCTCTATATATTCTAGGTTAGCTCTCAATTCTAGTCTCTAGTTTAGCTCTCATGTTGCCAGTGTCCTGTTGATTCCCAAATTTTTAGAACAATCACCCAGATCCATCCATATGTGGCTTAATCTTTAGCAAATCTAGTAAAGATAATGTACATCTCATTGGCATAGATACTAAGTTCTGTAAAATTCTTGAATTTGACATAGACAAGATGGTAGCTTTTCTATGTTAGTGGACTTTGCTTCACATGCACCAATGTATGGCAATGTTTGCAAAGATATAAGCTTGCTGAATTCGAACTTGTAAGATGAAACATCACCATACAATGATCTTCACTTTGAGTCTAGTTCAGTTGATTCAAATCCAATTCCTCTATTTCTCTCTCCCTCTCTCTCTCTCTCTCTCAATTTGGCATTGTGTTTGACTATGAGAGCATCAAATGGTTCACAAGTCAAGATTAGGTGGGATGAGATTTTTAAAGAGTATCATGATTGGCTAAGGTATGCCAATGGTCAATACAATGTTGTAGTAGGTGCTCTCAATAGTATGTCAAATATTAACTCAGTTTGTTCACGGAGATAAAAAGAGAGTTTTTTGCCTCCCTTAAGGGTTGATATGAGAATGATTAAGGCATACTCCGAGGTGTGGTGCCATGTCAAAATGAGGGACCCTTGTTGCTCCAATGATGGTAGTCCTTAGAGTATGTCCATACACAATTCTCTTGTATTGACAGTTAGATTGCATCGATGGTATTAGAGACTATAATGTAAGAAAAATTGAGTGCATGGGGGCCCTAGTACTATAAGGATGAGTAGTGAGCTGACTAGTACAAGTTACAAAAGCATCATGTCTGAAGAAGACCAATTACTTGAGATAGAAGCAGCGATGGTGTGGGAAGTGCATGTTAACCTTAGGAACCTTGTGAAAAGGCTGCAATTGCTTTTGCCTGTTGAGGTCTACAGGGAGTGAAGAAGTGAGGAGGTTAAGAGCGTAAGCGTGGGGCCACATTGTTTGCAAGCGACGTCTAAGCAGCCACAACTAGGTCATTTCTCGATTTGCAAGACATTCCTGAGCAATGCTTAACCTTATGTAATTCTAGTTAAACTCAACCTAATGATTTTATCACTTTCTTATTGTTTTAGAAAGCCATCGTGACCCTTTCACTTGTTTTTCTCAATTTTCTACAATGCTTCAAGTGATTTTTTCAAACATTATTTTTTATGTTTTTGGAATACATTGTAGTCTAAATAGTGTTTTGTTACACTTTTTTTAATGAAACATAATATTTTATTGTAATAACAAATGCTTTATAAAACAAGTGAAAAAATCACGGTGGCTTTCTAAAACAATTAGAATGTGATAAAATCATTTGGTTCAGTTTAAGTAGAATCAGTGGTCAAGAAAAGATTGCCTCAGCTTAGCCTTGAGCCGGTTGAAAATCGAGACTAGTTGGTTGCAAACCATGGCAAAGGGAATAAAAATTGGTGAAATATGTGAGAAAATAATTCAAAAAATATTACAGATTCTAATTTATGCTAGTATTTCTAGTTCGCTTCTTTGTGGGGAGGAAACTCAAGCGACATCCGCTTAATAAAACTGACTTTCTTGAATATTGGCTAGAATTAAGTTATAGAATGTAAGAAAAGTCAAGCCATGTGAGACTGTGAATACTGTTAGAGAAAAACTGGGATACAATGTATTTTAACTGGCTAAATTTATAAAATCCCGGTTAGATTTTGAGCTTACCTTGAAAAAACCAGGAAAATTTACACAAATTTTAGTGTAAATACCAGCAAAAGCTTCAAAGTTTGACCTAAAAACCGATAGAATTTCAACTTTTCCTTTATTTTCTTCGGCTAGGAAAAATGTATTTTTCTAGCCTTGGAGCATGTGAAATGAAATGCACTCATTAATATATATGTGTGTGTACGTGTGCACTTGTGTATCCATAGGATTTACTAGAATTATGCAAGTGAAGTTTCACTTTAACATTCTAAAACAATAGAATGCAACAAAAGTCAAGACATGTCATGATATGAAATGAAAGTGAGATAAAAAGATCCATTACTATTTTAAAATAACATTTAAGGTAAGTCACAATCATCGCTGAAAACATTGAAAACCTAACCCAACTCAACTCTAAGGCTTCTTTTAGAAACCCAATTAATGTCACTTCCTTATTTTCTCTCACAGAGAAACATCTTATTATTAAATTCTTCTCATAGCCTTATGTAGGCCATAGTAAACTTTCACCTTTTGTTAAATTGAAATCTAAATAGACATAAAATAACACCAAGCCATATATATATATATATATAGAGATAAAGTAAAATTTGACAAACATACAAATCATTGGTCATGCTCACAATAAGCCATGGGTCCAAAAAGAGTTACAAGGGGTTCAAGTGTTCCAAATAGCAAATGACACCACAATAACTTGAGCTTTACAAGGGCCCTTACCTATACATATTGAAAACTATACAATTCTAAAATAGATTTTGGCCTAGATGTCACAGACAGCTAGCCTCTACCACATGACTAGTAGCCTTCCATGGAGAAGAACGTGATAGTACATATCAAAGTTGAAAATAAGACTTACCACCACACCTAGCATCACAAAGAGGGAGGAGCCCAAACACTCCATCATCGGCCACATAGGGGACATCCACCAAAATTAGCTCGAACCGCTAAAGCCATCAATGCCATTCAAGAAGGCCATGCCACCAAGAGTCCCACCAAGGGGTCACCCTTGCGAGAGGAGACCCACCAACAATCTGGGTAGAGCTTCTCAATATCACCATGAGAAAAACAAGATCTATCATCAAAATCACCAACATTCCAGTGGAAGTGACATCGGATCACCATTGACTAACAAACCTTGGGCCAAAGTCCACCCAACACACCTACCACGCAAAATCTTAAGCTATCCACCATGTACCACCAAAGAGGGCACATACAGCTGGGAGCTCCTCCCTTCGAGCACCTCTATCCCCTAGGCCTCACCAAAACACTCCTAGTAGCATCGAACCTACAACATTTTAAGATTCATACACAAGCAACCCGGTGAATCCCTAGACAACCCACCTAAAGATCCTCCATCTCGATATGGCATCGTTGTTGCAATTATCTAATGAGCGACTCAAGCAAAGTATGGAGGGTCCTTTGCACAAGTGCTTCTGGAAATAGGGCTTTGAGTTTATTAAAGTAACATATTATGTTATTATTATTTGCAAAACTCACAATTGTGAGTGAATTAATTTTTCTATTATAAAGAAAGCCGCTTGAAGCTTCGCTTCGACTAGTTTTACAGGAGTACACCCACTCACCCACACATGTCTCAAAGGTTGAATCATAGTGGGTGTGGTGAAAGCCCTCACCTTTACCACTAGGCCAAATTCCTTTTGACGATTGTAACCTAGGCCTATTATTGTAATCAACAAGTTTTAGCCCAACCCATAATAGAACGAAAGATGTGTACTTTTGGTTTAGTTTGAGGGGGGCCAATGCAAAAGCTTACTACCTCTATAATTGAAACCATCATAAAAGTGTTTCTTTGTTGTTAAGCATGAAATTCAAAAAAACCAAAGAAGAAGGTCACCTGCCCCAAGGATCAAAGAAGCTACTGACAATAGGGGCTCATCTCTTGAAAGACCCACTCTTCAGAAGCCTGATCATAAAAGTTATAAGTGAGCTTCGTAAAGATGTGGATATGATGATCCCTAAGGCCTAGGATATCTTCACCAAGAATATTAAAAAAGAAATCAAGATTGCAGGCCTTAAAAGAAAGAAACACCACAAGGAGCGATTAAAGCAACTCGGAAACAAAGTAGAGCTTTTACCACCAAAAAACAAGAAGGGTCGCCTTCTAAAGCCGAGCACAGAAGGTGGCTTGAAGCAAAATGTGACTTGAGTGAACAACAACTCGAGGAGGTGGAGAAGACTAGAATTCTATCTAGAGAGACTTTCGTACTGCCGGAGGAGGCTAATCAATCTCACTTCTTTAGGCCCCTCAAAGTCAAGAGAAATCGGGGCATCGTCCACTCGCTGTCCGATGGGGAAGGAAAGGCGATTAAGGACCCATATGAAATGGCTCATATGATGTTTAACCACTTGCAACAGATCATTGGCCAACCTGAGGCTCTCTCCCCAGAAGTGGTTGGAGCTAGAGATGCTCTTCTAAGAAGTGTTAAAAAAACGGTATCACTTTCAGACGCCAATATCTTTGAGAAGGCATTCTCCGAGGAGGAATGCTCTCACGCAATGCAAGCTTTGGGCAAAGAGAAGTCTCTTGGATGGGACGACATGACTGCGAAATTATTTAAAGAATCCTGGGAGGAGTTCAGGTCTTTGATTACAAATGTCTAACCAAGCCCTAAACAATGGAGCTCTCGATTTGAGCGTCAAAAGAGACCTTACCTATCCCTGAACAAGTTTGGTGCTCCCAGTTGAAGCACTAGTGCCCAATAACTATGATGTTAGTGGCATACAAAACTGTTGCTCTCAGGCTCTCTCCCTTGCTTGACAAGGTCATCACACCTCACCAACATGGATTTATAAAAGGAAGGTCTATCTACGACAACATTTTGGCAGCAACAGTCGGCATAGAGTTTGCATCATTCACTAAGCAAAAGTGTGTATTCCTACAATTGGATTACGTAAAGTCTATGATAGGATCACATGGTCCTTGATTGAAGAGGTCATGAAATCACTGGGCTTTGGACCGCGGATGTGTCAGTTGGTTAGCACATTGGGGGATGGTACTCAATCTGAGCTCTTATTTGAAGAGAAAATTATGGGGGCTTTCGAGGTACAAAGAATTAAACAAGGCTTCCCACTAGCTCCTCTTCTGTTTGCCATTGGATCTCATCCCTTGGTGAAAATACTCGAAGGTAGTGCTTCAAGAGGGGAGATTCAAGGGCCATTCCTCCCCAATAATGACCAATTACTAGCTCAGCTGTTTGCAGATGATTCACTACTCTTTCTCAAAGCTTGTTCTTAGGTGATCAGGAAGGCACTAGAGATTGTGCATACATATGCCATTGTGTAAGGGTCAAAGTGCAATATTGAAAAATCTAGATTGATCCCCTCTCAAAAGATGACTCGTTCAATCCAAAAATGTGGTTCGGGGAGATTGTCTCCAAAGGATGGTGTTTAGGCACCTAGGAGCGCCTCTAGGGGTGGATATAACCCACAATCAAAGATTCTCATGGGTGTTGGATAATATAAGGAGAAAGTTGCGTAGGTGGGAGTATGTGCTTCTCCCTTTCGCGAGCAGATTGAAAGACTCGTTGCCTTGGCAATGGGCAATCTGGGAGACTATTGCGAGATCTGTGGGCAAGACGATCTCATAATTCTAAACCCTAGTACTCACGTGGAGGCCCAGTGTGCCAAGCTTGTGGTTGCAATCACAAAGCAAGATCAAGATTGGGCTGTTATGACAAAGGCCATGATGGACAATGCCAAACTATGCTCACAAGGTGGCCCGTGGAAAGGGCTAGATCTGCACGACAAGTTGCTTGCTCCTCGATGGTCTAACTTTAAGCTTGCGGGACTTATCTGGCGAGCTAGCTCAAAAGTGCAGTAGAACAGTGGAGGTCTTGGAATGGAGAGAGGTAACTAGATACTTTCACAACTCGATGTCTCACTGGTCCCCTTGGCTTTCTAATTTGGGAAGCATCCAGTTAAAGCCTACTTGGAGGGAGGTAGCCAGAAAGATGAACAACAAAGGACTCCAACGACTGGGCCAATATTAGGACTACAATAGCAGTGAGACTGGAAAGGATTAGACCAACTAGCCTCCCAGTTCAATCTCAATGGGACTGAAAGATTGTTGTAAATAGAGTCTTAGAATGGCTTGGCAATTGTTCCCTATCGATCTGCAAGTCTAGGTTTGATTGGAAAGCATGGCGATGGCCCATAGACAGACACTTTTGTAAACCACACACCAAGGAGGTGTACAACATCCTCATGGTCTTGGCGGATTTGTTCTCCCCCCTGAACAAGCAATGGGGCAAGCAATGGCCGGAGGCAAGATGGGTGACAATTGCAAAGAACATTTGGTGCCCACAATGGCCACTTAGGATGAAGGTCTTTGTATGGAAGGTACTATGGGGGCCTTGCTGACTGGGGTGAAAGTCCTAGCTAGAGATATTGACACATATAGATGCCCACAATGCAGATCAGTAAGTGAGAACCTCCCCCACCTTTTCAAGGACTGTCCGAGGATTTGTGCCTAGCAGGAAAGACATGCAAGTAGGTTCAAAAGACATGGAACATTGGGTTCTGTAAGAACGATCTCTTCTTGGGTGGGAAGGTAATCATGAGCCAACCACTACTAATAAGTACAAAAATTGTCAGGTTCTGCTACTTTAAACATGTTTGGAAGGCTAGGAACTGTCGATTATGTGAGAACGTCATCGAAACAACAAGGTTCACAGAGATCATTCAAGAAAGCAAGGAAGCAATTGTTGCCATTGGGAAAGAGAGGAACTCTAAAGAGTGGAACAAGGTTGTGAATTTTAGGAATTTCTGATGTAACATTTAATGGCCTAGTAACTTGTGTGTGTAGCGAAAATTAGCATGAACATAGTGGGCATTTCATTAGAATAGATTCTTAATGAGAATTACAAGAGTGCTTGGGTGGAGAGAGCAACAAAAAGCATAACACCTAGTTAGATAGCATTAACAATACTTTCAAAAGAGAGAGAAATTAAGCTATTGACAATAGTTGAGGACCGGATTTGCATGGAGCTGGTCCCCCCTCCAAAAGGCTTTGTATTATGGTTTCTCCCATCAAGAGAGACATTGTACAATACAATTCTTTGTGTTCCTTCAAGACTAGCTAGTGCAATGAAGATGAAAGCTTCATGCACTAAGCAAAACACTTAGTAAACACAAATTTAATTATCCCTGTTCTCAGACCCAAGACCTCACACACCTTCGAAGATGGTGAGAGCTAGCAGGGTATGAGAGTAGATTGAGAGGAAGAAGGAGTATCTTACGAGAAAGATGTACATCTCCTTACATAATCACTCATATTAGCATAGCTTTAGCTTAGTAATTAACTTGGTGGAGGAGATGAGCATGCATTGAAGATTGGCTCTTGGTTGGATTTGCATCCACAAGCCAAGAGTGTGTCGATGTAGGCTTCTATCTCACAAGCTTGGAGTAGGTGACGAGCTCTCCATTCAAGCTTGGGAAGAGATAGTCTTCTCTTTCTTCACACATGAGATTGTGTGAGTGTGTGTGTGATAATGCCTTGCAAAAATCAGCCCTCTCTCTCTCTCTTGGGCGAGCCCTCTTGCTATTTGCTCTTGCAGGCTCCCCATTGGACCTCCCCAAGTCAAGCCAATGGCTATTAAGCAGCATAAGTGATAGCCTTCTGACATGTGTCCCCCTTTCCCCTTTTCTGAGAGCTTAATCAATTAAACTTAATTGATTTAAATGAATTAAATCCCCATTGGACCTTTCCCCATTCTGACCAATAGGAATTAAGTAGCCCATTGGGCTGCTCAATTCCTATTGGACCCCTTCACGGGCTGTCCAATAATCATCCAGGAGACTTAATTTTCATTGGTTCTTTTTTTTAAGTGTTTTAAAATTAATTAGGCTAAATTTACTCTAGCTTAATTCTCATTGGTCCACTTCAAGGGTCATCCAATAGGAATTGGGTACTCCTTGTGGGCATCTGGCCTATGGAGTTGACATGTGTCCCTCATTCCCTTTGTGTAAAGGGAGCTTGTGTGTGTGTGTGTGGCCTTGTCTCTCATCCCCTACTTGCTAGGCTCGCCCCCTCCTATGTAGGGATATTCAAAGACTTTTTTGGTCACACACAAAGCATCCAATTTCCTTAAGGTTGACCTTTGGACACAACCTTTGAATTTTGGAACCTTAGCATTTTGGAAGTCTTAATGGGCTGAACCTTAGGGTCTTTTTAGCCCATTGATGCACATGGCTCTTCTGCACTAGATGGACCCCCCTTTTGATCCCTATTTTCCCTCCTTTGGATCCCTATTGTGGCCGGTCTGCTAGCTTAACCAATATTCTAGCTTTTTCTGCCCTGGCACTTCCCCACATTAAATGATCAGTTTAATATGAGAAAATCATTTAGGAGAATTAGATATTGATTATTATGACATTACCTCTCTCTTGAAATCATAGTCGTCCTCGACTATGGTGTAGAGAAGATAAAGCATATTCATGAGTCCTTTTCTTAGCGGGTAGAGGATCCCTATGTTACCCTACGACATCATTCCACAATGGATGACCAGTCCATTTGGCACTTGAGAGCCTGAGGCTGCCGCAAGCATGTCTGCACATTAGTCCTATCAATCTTCCATAGTAGAGTGACAAGCTCTACTTGGTGTTTGGGAGACGTCGTCTCCGCAAACTTGATCTAAGCATGCATACTACTTCATTTTGTGCACAATAAAGAAAAAAAGAGTCTTATAAGACAAAAAAAGTTTGTTCATTTTTAACATTTTGTACATTTGCTTACTCTTGGGAAGCATTGTAAGCATTGACAAGGTTTAGATTATCCTTTAATTGTATGCCTTGCATCCATCTAGCATCTTCAAAAGAATAATTCTTAAACTTAATAAGATATCGTCGGATAGTCTTAGCACCACTTAATACCTTGTCTTCATGTCGGAGAATGGACTCGGGCTGCAACTCCTCCTCTTGGTCCTCGATCTCCGGTGGGTCTTCAATAGTTGGTTCTTGAGGTGGCTCTCCTTTATAAGGCTTTAATAGGCTCACATGGAAAGCATTGTGTATGAGCCAATGATTGGGCAACTTGAGTTGATAGGCCATCTCATTGATTGGCCTAAGAATCTGGAAGGGACCATAGTACCTTTTTGCTAGTTTAGCATGGTACTATTGGTGGCCCGTAGGATTCTTGCCCGTCGTGTGCCTTAATCGAGCCTTGGGAAACTTTAACAAGACCCAATCGTTTTCTTTAAAGGCTTGGGATCTTATGTGCTTGTCAGCAGGAGCCTTTTGCCTTTGCTGTGAGATAGAGATAGCATCCTTAATCTTTTGAAAAGATTCTTGTAGGTCTCAGCTATACTCATCTGTAGCGAAGATCTTCCCATGTACCTTAAGTAGCAAGGTACTTTTTGATCTTCCCTCAATTACCTCGAAAGGTGCTATTCCCGTGGAAGTATGTACAGTGTTATTGTAGGCATACTCCACTAAGGGTAAGTACTTCTCCCATTGGGAGCTTTGATCTACTTCCGTTACATAGGCTTTTAGTAGATCGAGAATTGTTAGGTTAGCTATTTCACTTTGGCCATCCGTTTGTGGATGATAGGCCGAAGAGAAGTTTAGCCTTGTTCCTAAATTCTCAAAGAGACCCTTCCAGAAATTACTGGTCATTCTAGGATCTCTATCCGACACTATAGACATTGGCAAGCCATGGCACTTGAAAATTTGTGAAATGAAGAGGGTTGCCATTTGATGGGCTTTGATAGTCTTTTTGACATGTATAAAATGAGCTTGTTTACTGAATCTGTCTACTATCGTCCATATTCACGTATTCCCATGGATAGACTTAGGCAATCCAAAGATAAAATCCATGGATATGCTCTCCCATGGTGAATTAGGGATTGGCAAGGGTTGAAGCAATCCAAGTTGCTTCCCTCTATCAAATTTTGTCTTTTGGCAAACCACACATTTAGAAACATACTCTTGTATGTTCACTTTCATGGTAGGCCAATAGAAATATGTTTCAATTCCCTTTAAGGTAGACTGAATCCCTCTATGCCCCGCATACGGTGGAGCATGATATTCATACATTAATTTCTCACGTAGTGAGTTAGTAACGCATAGTCTATTGCCATAGAGAAGATAACCATCTTGTAAAGTAAATGGTTCTTCTTTCTTCCCTAATGCAAGGGCTGAAATCACATCTCTAAAATCGGGATCAATAGCGTACTCATCTATCATTGGAGATAGATCATTGTAAGTTGCTATGGAAACCGCATTCACTCTCGGCCGTCTTGAGAGTGCATCAGCTACTTGATTATGCTTGCCAGCAATGTGAGCAATATGAAAATGAAATTGCAAAAGGAAATTTTCCCATCTCATTTGTTTGTCGGAGAGCTTGGTCTGCGTCATGAAGTACTTAAGACTTTGGTGATCCATTCGCAGAATGAAAGGAGTCCCCAATAAATAGTGCTTCCATGAGTCTAAGGCATGTAGAACTGCAAGGAGTTCCTTTTCGTATATTCCTAGAGCTTGCTCAACAGGGTCAAGCCTTCCACTCTTATAGCCTATGGCGTGCCCTTCTTGGAGTAAAACAGCTCCAAGGCAATCACCACAAGAATCACATTGGACCTGAAATGGTTTTGAGAGATCCGGTAGTGTAAGCACAGGTTGAGAGATAAGCTTTTCGAAAGCATTGTTCTCCTTAGCGGACCATGTGTACCTAACGATTTTCTTTGTTAGGTCATGTAATGGCCCTGCAATTTGTGAGAACTTTTCTATGAAGCGTCTATAGTATGCACACATACCTATAAAGCTTCTTAGTTCATGTAGATTCTTTGGTTTAGGCCATCCTTTTATTACCTCAAACTTTGATGGATCCATTTGGATGCCATCTTGAGAGATAATGTGACCTAAATACTGAATCTCTTGCAAGAAAAATTCACTTTTCTTTCGATTAACATAAAGTTTATTCTCTCTCAAAACTTGAAATATTACTTGGAGATGTTGCTTGTGTTCGTCTAATGAATTAGAGTAGATGATAATATCATCAAAGAACACTCCAGTGAAGGTTCGATGAGTCCTGAACAGCTTCTCCATCAAGCGGTTGAATGTGGCTGGTGCATTGGTCAAGCCAAAAGGCATGACAATGTATTCGTAAAGACCAAATGTGGTGCGAAATGCGGTCTTTACAATGTCTTGATCAACTATCCTTATTTGATGATAGCCACTTTTTAGGTCAATCCTACTGAAGTAGGTCGATCCTTGTAGCTTATCAAATAGGTCTTCTACCCGTGGAACGGGAAACCTATTCTTGATAGTGATCCTATTTAGTGCTCTATAGTCGACACACATACGATATGTGCCGTCTTTCTTTTGCACTAATAGCACAGGTGAACAAAATGGAGATGAGCTACGCCTAACCATGCCCTTCTCAACTAACTCATGCACTTGCTGCATAATCTCCTCTTGTTGAGCTTGAGAAACTCTATAAGGAGGTTTGTTAGACGGTGAACTTCCTGGAAGAAGTTCAATTGCATGGTCATCATTACCTCGTTCAGGAGGTACCTCACAAGGGATGTCGTCAATAAAAACATCTTGAAACCCCTTGAGAAAATTGAATAACTCTAATTCCTTTTGGTTGCTTCTATTTTCTTTTGCTAAAGCATTAGGTTCATTTTGAGAATCTTTAGCAAAAATCATGTACACGGAAATAGAGCTCTTTATTGACTTGTTGAAAGCTGGTGTATGTACAATGGGGATAGTGTTACCCATTTCCTTAGCATCTATATACATGTCTTTTTCCCTGAACTTAAAGAAGATTCTCCTTTCAAGAAATTTAACATCGGCAGCAAGGCGGTCAAACCATGGTGGTCCTAGGATTACATCCTCATGCTTGAGAGGAGAGATAAAGAAGTCCTCTTTGTCCACATAGCCTTGGACATGAAGCCTCAATTTCCCGATTAAGGGAGTGACTGAAGCTTCTTGCCCCTTGAAGGCACTGTCTGTGGGTAGGACATCTCCCATCTCGTAGGATTGTATGCCTAGCTTGGTGGCCAACTCTATAGATATACAATTTTGAGTAGAACCAGGGTCAAAGAGAATTAAAGCATCATGTTCTCTTACCTTTCCCAGAGCATGGCATAGAGGAGATCCTTTGTGATGAGTTTGGTGAGTCTCCTCCTCTTGGATTTCAACCAAGGAAGCTCTAGGAGGATCTTGGCGGTTGTTCTTTTGGGGACAAGCACGGTACGCATGCCCTTGTTCGCCGCACTTGAAACACCGGTTATCCTTGCGATAACCCTCAAGATCTTCAGGAGAGAGTTTGTTCTTACCTTTCTAAACTCCCTTCTCTTTAGCTTTGTTGGAGTTGCCCTTAGGAGACTTTTGGACATTGTCCTTCCCCTTGGGCTCATTGGAACCCTTGTTTTCCGGGGGCTTATTATTTCTTTTAGCCGCCGTTTGGAAATTGATTCGTGAGGCCACCATAGTATGGTGTATTACCGCCGATATGGTACGTGGCCTTTGGGAGTTGACATACTCCGCCATTTCTTCGGTTAAGCCCGCATAAAATTGTTGCTTTTGCTCTCCAAAATCCAGCTTTTTAGAGACAGTGGCTTTGAGTTGTAGATCCCAAAACTTGTCTACATATTTGTGGATGGATTCATTGGGAGAGAGCTTTAAGCTTCGCCATTCGGTGAGTACTTTGTCTTTGGCATCGGTGGCCAAAAACTGCTTCATAATGGAAGCTCTTAAAGCTTTCCATGTTCGTGGAGCTTCACCGTTGGCTCGTAGGCTAGACCACCATTGCCTGGCGGGCTTTTGAAAGTGCATAGCTACATGGCGTAGCTTAGAGGACTCCGTGAAGCCCTCATCTCCAAACGCCGCATCAAATTGCTGGATAAAGGCCAAGACATTGTCCGTGGCACCAAAGGTGCCATCATAGGTAAGGAAAGAGATGCTCTTCCCTCCCTCTTTGAACTTCTTCAGCTTGGACGACCTCTTCCATGCGGCATAGGATTTCCTATGGCCTCTTCTTTTTGATGGTTCAAAGGTTGCACCATCACTTTCTTCAGAAGGTGGAGAAGAGGGTGACCTCTTTCTCGCCTTTTTCTTGTTTTGATCTTCGTCGTCTTTACCATCACTTTCATAAGAGGAAGAGGATGAAGAAGATGGAGAAGAGGGTGTCCTCTTTCTCGCCTTTTTCTTCTCTTGCTTTTTTTCATCCCTCTTTGAATTATGCATGGAGAAGAGTGTGATGGTCTTCTCCGCTTTGGTGGTGATGGAGAGCGTTTAGCCCGCCGTCTTCGTGGAGCCATCTCCGCCGAGGTGGCGGAAGACTCACTTCTTTCTCCTTCCTTCGGTGGAGGCTCTTGAGTTCTCCTTTGGGAAGGAGATGCATCATCAAGAAGTAAATTCTTGAGCCCTTCGTATGGATTCTCTTCTTCTTCCCGAATGGGAGAGAGACCTCTTTTGGCAGTCTCACAAGGAGGCTTCCTAGGTGTTCTCTCGTCATGGTGATGAGCTTGGAGAATCCCGTGAGCGCGGAGCTGCCGTTGCACTTCACTTTGGAGAGATGGATTGCCCATGGCTTGTTGAAGCCTAGAAACAAGATAGTTAACAAGCATTGAAGCATCATTAGTAGCTTGCTCATGAGCAAAATCAAAGTTATCAACATTAATTTCACTCTCTTTACTATTGTCAGCCATTCTAACAACTTTTAGGTGTAACTTTTTAGGTGTACTTTGGCACTTCAAGCCCTAGTTGCTACTCCTCTTTACCCCTTTAGAAAAAGCACTCAAGCTACTGTACCCGCGGCTCGAATACCATTAATTGCAAGGAATAGAAGAGAGGGTCTTTCGACACCAAAACAGCACCGGCTCCTGTCAAGCTTCTAATAGCTCAATAGTGGTTAAGCCGTAGGCAAGCCCCGTAGGACTCCACTATTAAGACCATAGCTCTCGACGGTGATGCCCCGTTAACTGCACAAAGGCAGGCGCACTGCAAGGCTGAAAAATCCCTATTCTACTTACTCACAGGCAATTAATAATACCAACCATTTATAGCTAGCTTGAGGACCTCCCTTCTTGAGCAAGAAAAGAGAGAACTTATGCTCTGATACGAATGTAACATTTAATGGCCTAGTAACTTGTGTGTGTAGCAGAAATTAGCTTGAACATAGTGGGCATTTCATTAGAATAGATTCTTAATGAGAATTACAAGAGTGCTTGGGTGGAGAGAGCAACAAAAAGCATAACACCTAGTTAGATAGCATTAACAATACTTTCAAAAGAGAGAGAAATTAAGCTATTGACAACAGTTGAGGACCGGATTTGCATGGAGCCGGTCCCCCCTCCAAAAGGCTTTGTATTATGGTTTCTCCCATCAAGAGAGACATTGTACAATACAATTCTTTGTGTTCCTTCACGACTAGCTAGTGCAATGAAGATGAAAGCTTCATGCACTAAGCAAAACACTTAGTAAACACAACTTTAATTATCCCCGTTCTCAGACCCAAGACCTCACACACCTTCGATGATGGTGAGAGCTAGCAAGGTATGAGAGTAGATTGAGAGGAAGAAGGAGTATCTTACGAGAAAGATGTACATCTCCTCACATAATCACTCATATTAGCATAGCTTTAGCTTAGTAATTAACTTGGTAGAGGAGATGAGCATGCATTGAAGATTGGCTCTTGGTTGGATTTGCATCCACAAGCCAAGAGTGTGTCGATGTAGGCTTCTATCTCACAAGCTTGGAGTAGGTGATGAGCTCTCCATTAAAGCTTGGGAAGAGATAGTCCTCTCTTTCTTCACACATGAGATTATGTGAGTGTGTGTGTGATAATGCCATGCAAAAATCAGCCCTCTCTCTCTGTTGGGCGAGCCGTCTTGCTATTTGCTCTTGCAGGCTCCCCATTGGACCTCCCCAAGTCAAGCCAATGGCTATTAAGCAGCATAAGTGATAGCCTTCTGACATGTGTCCCCCTTTCCCCTTTTCTGAGAGCTTAATCAATTAAACTTAATTGATTTAAATGAATTAAATCCCCATTGGACCTTTCCCCATTCTGACCAATAGGAATTAAGTAGCCCATTGGGCTGCTCAATTCCTATTGGACCCCTTCACGGGTTGTCCAATAATCATCCAGGAGACTTAATTTTCATTGGTTCTTTTTTTTAAGTGTTTTAAAAGTAATTAGGCTAAATTTACTCTAGCCTAATTCTCATTGGTCCACTTCAAGGGTCATCCAATAGGAATTGGGTACTCCTTGTGGGCATCTGGCCTATGGAGCTGACATGTGTCCCTCATTCCCTTTGTGTAAAGGGAGCTTGTGTGTGTGTGTGTGGCCTTGTCTCTCATCCCCTACTTGCTAGGCTCGCCCCCTCCTATGTAGGGATATTCAAAGACTTTTTTGGTCACACATAAAGCATCCAATTCCCTTAAGGTTGACCTTTGGACACAACCTTGAATTTTGGAACCTTAGAATTTTGGAAGTCTTAATGTGCTGAATGGAAATGAGCTAGGCCTAAACATGCCCTTCTCAACTAACTCATGCACTTGCCGCATAATCTCCTCTTGTTGAGCTTGAGAAACTCTATAAGGAGGTTTGTTAGGCGGTGAACTTCCTGGAAGAAGTTCAATTGCATGGTCATCATTACCTCGTTCAGGAGGTAGCTCACAAGGGATGTCGTCAATAAAAACATCTTGAAACCCCTTGAGAAAATTGAATAACTCTAATTCCTTTTGGTTGCTTCTATTTTCTTTTGCTAAAGCATTAGGTTCATTTTGAGAATCTTTAGCAAAAATCATGTACACGGAAATAGAGCTCTTTATTGACTTGTTGAAAGCTGGTGTATGTACAATGGGGATAGTGTTACCCATTTCCTTAGCATCTATATACATGTCTTTTTCCCTGAACTTAAAGAAGATTCTCCTTTCAGGAAATTTAACATCGGCAGCAAGGCGGTCAAACCATGGTGGTCCTAGGATTACATCCTCATGCTTGAGAGGAGAGATAAAGAAGTCCTCTTTGTCCACATAGCCTTGGACATGAAGCCTCAATTTCCCGATTAAGGGAGTGACTGAAGCTTCTTGCCCCTTGAAGGCACTGTCTGTGGGTAGGACATCTCCCATCTCGTAGGATTGTATGCCTAGCTTGGTGGCCAACTCTATAGATATACAATTTTGAGTAGAACCAGGGTCAAAGAGAATTAAAGCATCATGTTCTCTTACCTTTCCCCGAGCATGGCATAGAGGAGATCCTTTGTGATGAGTTTGGTGAGTCTCCTCCTCTTGGATTTCAACCAAGGAAGCTCTAGGAGGATCTTGGCGGTTGTTCTTTTGGGGACAAGCACGGTACGCATGCCCTTGTTCGCCGCACTTGAAACACCGGTTATCCTTGCGATAACCCTCAAGATCTTCAGGAGAGAGTTTGTTCTTACCTTTCTAAACTCCCTTCTCTTTAGCTTTGTTGGAGTTGCCCTTAGGAGACTTTTGGACATTGTCCTTCCCCTTGGGCTCATTGGAACCCTTGTTTTCCGGGGGCTTATTATTTCTTTTAGCCGCCGTTTGGAAATTGATTCGTGAGGCCACCATAGTATGGTGTATTACCGCCGATATGGTACGTGGCCTTTGGGAGTTGACATACTCCGCCATTTCTTCGGTTAAGCCCGCATAAAATTGTTGCTTTTGCTCTCCAAAATCCAGCTTTTTAGAGACAGTGGCTTTGAGTTGTAGATCCCAAAACTTGTCTACATATTTGTGGATGGATTCATTGGGAGAGAGCTTTAAGCTTCGCCATTCGGTGAGTACTTTGTCTTTGGCATCGGTGGCCAAAAACTGCTTCATAATGGAAGCTCTTAAAGCTTTCCATGTTCGTGGAGCTTCACCGTTGGCTCGTAGGCTAGACCACCATTGCCTGGCGGGCTTTTGAAAGTGCATAGCTACATGGCGTAGCTTAGAGGACTCCGTGAAGCCCTCATCTCCAAACGCCGCATCAAATTGCTGGATAAAGGCCAAGACATTGTCCGTGGCACCAAAGGTGCCATCATAGGTAAGGAAAGAGATGCTCTTCCCTCCCTCTTTGAACTTCTTCAGCTTGGACGACCTCTTCCATGCGGCATAGGATTTCCTATGGCCTCTTCTTTTTGATGGTTCAAAGGTTGCACCATCACTTTCTTCAGAAGGTGGAGAAAAGGGTGACCTCTTTCTTGCCTTTTTCTTGTCTTGATCTTCGTCGTCTTTACCATCACTTTCATAAGAGGAAGAGGATGAAGAAGATGGAGAAGAGGGTGTCCTCTTTCTCGCCTTTTTCTTCTCTTGCTTTTTTTCATCCCTCTTTGAATTATGCATGGAGAAGAGTGTGATGGTCTTCTCCGCTTTGGTGGTGATGGAGAGCGTTTAGCCCGCCGTCTTCGTGGAGCCATCTCCGCCGAGGTGGCGGAAGACTCACTTCTTTCTCCTTCCTTCGGTGGAGGCTCTTGAGTTCTCCTTTGGGAAGGAGATGCATCATCAAGAAGTAAATTCTTGAGCCCTTCGTATGGATTCTCTTCTTCTTCCCGAATGGGAGAGAGACCTCTTTTGGCAGTCTCACAAGGAGGCTTCCTAGGTGTTCTCTCGTCATGGTGATGAGCTTGGAGAATCCCGTGAGCGCGGAGCTGCCGTTGCAGTTCACTTTGGAGAGATGGATTGCCCATGGCTTGTTGAAGCCTAAAAACAAGATAGTTAACAAGCATTGAAGCATCATTAGTAGCTTGCTCATGAGCAAAATCAAAGTTATCAACATTAATTTCACTCTCTTTACTATTGTCAGCCATTCTAACAACTTTTAGGTGTAACTTTTTAGGTGTACTTTGGCACTTCAAGCCCTAGTTTCTACTCCTCTTTACCCCTTTAGAAAAAGCACTCAAGCTACTGTACCCGCGGCTCGAATACCATTAATTGCAAGGAATAGAAGAGAGGGTCTTTCGACACCAAAACAACACCGGCTCCTGTCAAGCTTCTAATAGCTCAATAGTGGTTAAGCCGTAGGCAAGCCCCGTAGGACTCCACTATTAAGACCATAGCTCTCGACGGTGATGCCCCGTTAACTGCACAAAGGCAGGCGCACTGCAAGGCTGAAAAATCCCTATTCTACTTACTCATAGGCAATTAATAATACCAACCATTTATAGCTAGCTTGAGGACCTCCCTTCTTGAGCAAGAAAAGAGAAACCTTGTGCTCTGATACGAATGTAACATTTAATGGCCTAGTAACTTGTGTGTAGAGCGGAAATTAGCATGAACATAGTGGGCATTTCATTAGAATAGATTCTTAATGAGAATTACAAGAGTGCTTGGGTGGAGAGAGCAACAAAAAGCATAACACCTAGTTAGATAGCATTAACAATACTTTCAAAAGAGAGAGAAATTAAGCTATTGACAACAGTTGAGGACCGGATTTGCATGGAGCCGGTCCCCCCTCCAAAAGGCTTTGTATTATGGTTTCTCCCATCAAGAGAGACATTGTACAATACAATTCTTTGTGTTCCTTCAAGACTAGCTAGTGCAATGAAGATGAAAGCTTCATGCACTAAGCAAAACACTTAGTAAACACAACTTTAATTATCCCCGTTCTCAGACCCAAGACCTCACACACCTTCGAAGATGGTGAGTGCTAGCAGGGTATGAGAGGGCAATGGTGTGTCACTCACCGCTCTATGCTCCTGCTGTGGAGGATCTCTTGCCGCGAAGAAGAAGGAGACGCCGCTACGTTGCGGTCCACCGCTTCACCGCCGTCGTGCCGCCGCAATGCTCGATCGCACTCTCTCTCTCTCTCTCACACACACACACACACACATACACACACACACAAGGAGGTGAAGAAGAAGAAGATGGAGATGGAGATGGAGCAAGAGCACTCTTCTATTGCACAAATGAGAGAATAAGTGAATTTTAGGTTTAGTTGGCTTTTATATGAGCTCACCCCATTCACACTTGGGCGCCCATGCTTAGCCGACTAATCCCTTGAATTTCCCAGTTAGAGTGCGCCTCTCATCGGCGATCACTCTTACCCTTTTCCTATTGGACCGACAAGCCCGGTACCTGACTCTACCAAATAAATCAAGTTGAGATTTCTCTTCCAGCTTAAAATTTTACATTGTGGCACTTTGATATTTTTTTGTGTTGTTTGTTTTCATCATTTTAATTTTGTAGCTTTGGGGGGTCATATAACTCTAATACACCTCCCCAGGCTCATCACACTAGTAAACTCCCTTTATAATACTTAAGCTAAAGGTCAATAGGGTCAAGCCCACTAGAAAGCCCTAGTACATTTCATACAATGCTGCCTAAATCAGATTAAGAACCTAAGTAACCATTGATTATTAGGAAGGCAGTCCCCATGGTATTAAGAGAAGATCTCTAACACCTAACTTGGTCAAACTAGCTTAGTCGGACTGCTTGATTTTTAAACCTAGACAAGTGATTATGACAAAAAATTACATTGAATTAAATGTTTGATACTAAGCAAATGCGGTGAATATTAGGCTACTAATCACAATTAAAGCAGACAATCATAGATGCAAAAAAGATAAGGGGCAATGCTAATGGACAAGAAACACCTGTTTGTGTCGATGGTCGTGCTTGATTTGAAGTGTGAACGAGAGAAAGGTTCCATGAAGGTCCAAATCCTATCAATAGCAACACGCTCCTGTACACACTAGGAAACAAAAGGAATACCTCCAGGAGGCACATTAGTGGGAAAAGGTACCAACACTTATTGAACACAACAAAAAACATAAGGAGCCCTAACCTAATTATTTGCACTCCCCCTAGAGAGTCAAGGGAATAGGATATTGTAGAGGTTGGGGGGAAACCCTAAGGCTAAACCCCTATCCTCGTCGTCGAGATAAACAAAGTCATCATCCATGAGACCATATGTGCCATCTGTGTAGTCCTGTAAATTTTCTTCTTCATCATAGGTGCCCATGTTTACTAAGAAGGTCACTAGACGCCTATAGTCATCTTGGTCAAAAGGGTAGGCTTGTGCAATGGGAGAAACGCTCTCTACTAAGTATGGATCAGACGTGGTCAAGAGACGTATCAGCCATTCTAACTCCTCAAAATTCCTCTCACATGCTAGCGTACCTATCAAATCCCATTCACATGCAAGCACTGGAAAGACCATGTGAAATATTTGTGAAAAGTAACGAGGGTACCTCTCACCCAAGATAGGAGTGGATGACTCGAGCGTACTAGCCATATCTGTACACGCAAATAGATGATGGTTAGAGTGCAAATATTACAAGGGTCGTGTTCTTGTGCATAATTTGTTTTTATGATTTTGTGTTATGGATCTTACTCTTTTACTTTTTTATCTTGTTTTTGTGAGTATAAGGCTTTATATATACATTCCCTAAGATTGGAGATTAAGAGGTCAGGGAGAAAGGTTAAGAGGGAAGCAAGTGAATAATGGATGTCCACAAACACTCCCCCCTTCCTTGGGTAGATCATACAGTTTGAAATGATGTCGTCACCCTTTGAAACCAGTTGTTCCAAGTTGTAATAGGTGAAGATTTTTGCCAGTAGTTTTCTATTACCTTAGGTGACTCGTCGAGTTGCAAGGGTGGTAAGGTACTCTCCCAGGATCGAACTTGAATTGGTTCATCAGGTGATTCTTGAACACTGGAAGATGTGGATTCCTTTGTAGCTTCGTGGAGGTCCACTATTGTAGGTGGAGGCTGTGTAGAAGCTTTTACCTCTATGGATGTATTACATGAGGAGCTAGAAGCTTCATGGAACTCCCCCCTTCCTGAGCTAGGTGGAATAAATTGGTTTTGCCTTGGAGCCCAAACTAGCTCTGGACTAGGTGTGTAGCATTCTGTGATCTTTCCCTTCCCACGGTGTGCCATTGTGTTTAGCGTTACACTGTTTGACTCATGTGGGTTTGTTGTCGATAGGGAAGGACACATTTTACGTTTAGGTACCCAAATTTTCTCATTTCCATCATAGTAGCCTTGGGCTTCTAATAGTCATTTTGGAATCCATCGTGATTTGGTCTTGACCCTCCTAGAGCGCGCTCTTGGTTTTCCAGGGAAATTTTTTCTTGGAATGGTTGGGAGGGTTGAGGTAGTTGGAAGTAAGGCCTTGGGGACCCGTTGATATGTACTCTTAGGTCGTGCAGGTTGAGTACTTGCAATATTACTGCTTGCTGCAACTACAAGTGTTGAAGTGCTAGGTTCATGGATAGCCGGCAAGGACGAGTTAACCACCTTGGCTTGTGAATGTTGGCTATCCTTCAACTTTGCTAGAGTTTGCAACGTAGGTGACTTTGCTTGAATGATAGGGGTAAGAGTCGGTGGTCGCATCGTGACAATACCAGTATCCCAATCAATAGTGCATTTAGTTGCCAACATCCACGTGCGTCCCAGGTTTACGTTGCCTTCCATAGCTCCCGCGGGCATGACTAGAAACCTGTGCACTATGCTTCCATTGTCATAGACAACAGGGGTCTGAAGGACTCCAAGAATAGCAGTTTTCTTTTTAATAATGCTCCTGACTTGCATCGTACTCGGGGATAGGGTCGGTTTCCCTAATTGACACCAAACTCCATAGGACAACAAATTGTGTTTAGCTCCTGTATCTAATAAGGCATTGTATAGTACTTTCCCCTAGGGGCTATTTAGCTCAATTGGGTATCGTAGGGGTGGCTCAGATTCTAATGAGTCGTCATCTGTGTCCTCGAAAAATGCTTGCGTGATTCCCAGATTAGCCTCTCGTTGGCGTCTAAGACGTTGTTGTCGTTCTCGAGGCTCAACTCTTGCTTGGATTTTTCTAAGCTCTGCTTGTTCCTTGGCAGCCTTCTTTTGATGGATGGCTTGCAACTCTTCCTGCATTAGAGGATCATAATATATTTTGAATTTACTCCCATTAAGGAATCCAATGGTTTCAACTCCATCTAGAGTCTCCACACGAATGGTACCTTGCAGGGTAATTTCACACACTCGATATGGTCCCTTACCAGCGTATTTCAATTTCTTCTTTTCATTACGTACCCCGTACATAAGAACTTTATCACCAACCTTGATGTCTTCATCCTTTAAATGGCTATCAAACCACTTCTTTCTCCTATCCTTCTCCACTAGAGCATTTCGCACAGCTAATTGCCTTTCTTCATCTAGCCTTTCCAGGATATATAATCGCTCCACTAAGGGGTTACCATTCCAACCTTCTTGAGAAGCTACTCGAAGACTAGGAATGACAAACTCCCATGGAATAACTGCTTCTTGGCCATACACCATCTTAAATGGTGTGCAATTAATAGCAACTTTATACGCAGTACGATAACCCCATAAAGCTGATGTGAGCTTTAGGTCCCAATCAGTGCGATGAGCCTCAACTGTCTTTGTCAAAATGGAGATGAGAGTTTTGTTGGTACTCTCAGCTTGGCCATTTGCTTGGGGATAATAGGGTGTAGACTTGTGGTGAGATATCATGAAGTTTGATGTGAGTTCTTTTATTACTTCATTTATAAAATGAGTTCCATTGTCACTCACAAGTTCAAAGGGGCATCCAAAACGTGTGATAATGTTCTCAAAGAGGAACTTAGCTGTTGTTTTTGCATCCGCCTTTCGTGTTGCTTTTGCTTCAGCCCATTTGGTTACATAGTCGGTAGCCACAATGATATATCGTGATTGCGTGTTACGTGCAGCCGGACTAATCGGTCCTACAAAGTCTAAGCCCCACTTTTCAAATGGTTGGGTTACCTTGATGGGATGTAGAGGCATCCTATCCCTTCTTTGTGGTTGTTGAAGCGTTGGCATTCATCACATCCCTTTGCAAAAAGTGATGCATCCTTAAACAGAGTGGGCCACCAATAGCCTGACTGTAAGATCTTTCGGGCAGTCAACTTTCCTGAAAAGTGACCACCAGCTACGCCCATGTGTGCCTCTTGTAGAATATATGAATACTCATCCTCGCGGGCACGGCGTCTAAGAACATCATCTTTTCCTCTCTTATAGAGAGTTCCAGCTAGTAAGCAATAGGGTTCGCATTCCTTAATTAATTTTCGAGCTATATCTTTTCGCAGCTCTTTGGGTGGAAAACCATTAACTAAGAAGTTAACAATCTTTTCACTCCATTTAGGCATTGTCTCAACAATGAACAAAGGAGTATCAGGCAATTCATCATCAACCCCCGTAGGAGCTTCGCCATTAGGGATACGAGATAAATGATCCGCCATGACATGTTTCCTCCCAGGCCTCACAACAACGATGAAGTCAAACTCAAGAAGAATTAACAACCATCGTGTAATTCGACCTGTGGAACACGGCTTGTTTACCAAATATAGCAATGCTTGATGATCAACATAAAACACAAACTTGGTAGCAAGAAGGTAATAGCGAAATTTCTTTACTGCGTAAATCATAGCTAGACCTTCGCGCTCTGTAGTAGTGTAGTTCATCTCGGCATCATTTAATTGGCGACTTGCAAAGCTAATAGGGTAGTCCAATTTATGTTCTCCTGGTTGAGTTAGAACACACCCAACAGCAAAATTTGATGCATCAATATGCACATGAAAAGGTACATTCCAATCAGGTGTTCGCAGGATTGGAGCACTTGTTAGGGCCTTCTTTAATAACTCATAAGAGTGATGACATTCTTCCGTCCTGTGAAACTCGATAAGAAGCTTGTACAATGGACGCGCTATCTCGACAAAGTTTAAAATAAACCTTCGATAATAACCAACATGGCCCATAAATCTTTGAACTCCTTTATAGTTAGTAGGTGGTGGCAAATCGGCAATGGCTTTAATCTTACTCTCATCTGTGGATATCCCGTTCTTGGACACTATATGCCCTAGAATGACTCCATGCTTAACCCAAAATTGGCATTTGAAAGGGTTCAATGAGATGCGATAAAATCTGCACCTTTCAAATATTTTTCGTAGATATAACAAATGCTTCTCCCAAGAAGAATAAACACAAAGGTCGTCTAGGAAAGCTTCACAAAACTCCCTTAGAAATTCTTTAAACGCAGTGTTTATTAATCGTTGGAATGTAGCAGGGGCATTTGTTAAGCCAAAAGCCATAACACGAAATGCAAACACTCCAAACTCTGTGATAAAAGCAGTTTTAGCTTGGTCCTCTAATGCAATTGTGATTTGATTGTAACCAGAGTACCCATCTAAAAAGCTATAAGCTTCCTTGCCCGCAACTCTTTCAAGCACATGTTCTGAATATGGCAAGGGATAATGATCTCTCCTAGTGGCTGCATTAACTTTCTTGAGGTCCACGCAAACTCTTAGTTTCCCATTCTTTTTTGGCACAATGAATATTGGAGAAACCCATTCTGAGTGCTCAATAGGGTATATGAATCCACATTGGATAAGTTTTTCAATCTCCTCTTGTACAATTTTGGCGTACTTAGGATTCATTGGATAGGGTCGTTGCTGGACGGGTTTAGCGATGTTGATCATGGGAATTGTATGTTGCACCACAGAAGGTGGAACGCCCTTCATGTCATGATATGTCCAAGCAAAGATATCCTTGTATTCCTTGAGGAGCTCCTTAAGTACAGCCTCTTCAGTTTCGGTAAGGTCTTGAGCAATAAAGACAGGTTTAGACTCCTCACCTGGTTCTACTAATTCTATCTCTTTAACTACCACTGGACCATCATAGACTCCACTGCTTCCATTGGTAGGTATTCATTGGGCTTTGGCATACACAACCTTTCGCTCCCCCGTGGTATAAGATTTAAAATTTTCAGGAGCCGTATGTAAGTCAGCAGGCTCTTGTCCTAATGGAGACCTTTCTTTTAGTTCTGCCTCCTTTTGTTGTTGTGCTAACTCTCGGTTTTGACGTCTTCTTATAGTTCGACTCAATTTCGGCTCTGTAACCTCCAATTGAGCGAGGTCAATGGGTCGCGGGCTGCACCACATGACACTCTGGAGATGTTCACCCCAATTGTCTACTAGCTTTTGATAAGCATCACATGCCCCTAGATAGCTAAGCCATTTTGTAGTAGGTCTTTCCTTGTTTATCCTAGCTCTCACATTTGCTCGATATCATCGTCTCTTATATGACCTTTGTTTCTTGTTAAGGTTTTGATTTTGGTAAATGTTTGAACTCGACTTGCCTGATAGGTCTTCGCTTGTATCTTCTTCACTCTCATATAAATTACCATAGATGGTCATACTAGGCCTTGAGTGTTCAGTTTCTATACTTGGTTCACTCGATGTTTCCTCAGGTTTTGAATCCATTTCTCCCTGAGATTCCATTTTTGATGTGTATTGGCCTGAAGCCTTTGAGGAATCATCGGTTTCACTCTTAGGTAGGTGTACCTCTTTCTTATCATCGGATGTTACATGCGCTACACCTAACATGTTTACTGGTGCAATGTGTGGTATCTCTTCCCCATCTGGTGTTACCCAGGTTGTTCCTCTAGCTCCCCATGTATCTATAGTTTCCGCTAGGTGTACCCAATCGACATTGTCTGACTCAGCCATTCCGGGTAGGATATCCATATAAGGAGAGTTCTCCCCAATATCCGTGTCTTCGTTACACGTGTAACAATACTGTAATGGAGCTGAGTGAATTGTTGTGTCTGATCGATTATCAATGATGAATTTATTTCCTAGAGGATGCGTTCGACCACTTAAAAGATCAACTCGAATGACAGAGTCTTGGAACTGTAGGTAGACGTGGTTTTTGGACCAGTCATGCACCATTTTTTCTTCCCTCATGAATGGACGCCCTAAGATCATCTCAAATGACATAGGATGCTTGGAAAAATCCATAACAATGAAAGTCTGCCTTACCTTGTGTCCCAAGACCTTGATTCTGAGATCCTTTAGCATACCAATAGGCGTAACAATAGATCCATTAGCCATTTTTACCACTATGCTTGTGGCTTCAAGGTGAGGTCTCCCCATAGACTCCCAACAACTCTTTGTCACCACGCTGACTCCCGCACCACCGTCAAGGACCCCCTTTATAGTTAATCCTTTAGTAGTGATTGGTAGAGTAGCATTAGATTCATCACCTTCAAAGTATTGCCCCAACTTGTTAACGGGTATTTCAATTATAGATTCATGTCCCGCTAGGTCAGATGGTGGTGCTAAATGTTCCTCATCATTCATTACCGAGTCAGGTTTGTTCATATGTGCAAACTGTGGTAATCCGGCCTATAATTCTCCATTGAGGAAGGCTCGAAGAGCTAAGACTAGCTCGGGGTCTTTATATAGTTTGGACATGATGGTGGTTCTAACTTCTGAAGACATGAAATCCATCAATTTGGCAATGTTTAACGGCACCTTTTGGCCTTGAGTCCCTTGACATGGGGAAGATGGGATGTCCATTTCTCCGATAGGATCAGGTAGTCCCTCTGTAAACATTCTTTCCATCAAGAAGTGAGTATGCCCACTTTCCCATGACTTTAAGTCACTTTCTTCTTGGATGACACTAGGTATGTCCAAGGGTCTATGGACTTGGTGAGGGTGTTGTTGTGTAGGGAACACGGTGTCTGTAGTCTAGATCTTCCTAGGTGCTGGTTCTAGATCCCTTTGGGTATCTTCTACCAAACTCCTTAAATGCTTCACTTGCTCAATCTCCTCTGTAGGGTTTGGGTAAGTTCCTATCTTCTTTTTGGATCCTGGCCATTGTGGCTCATGAAGATCTTCCTTGTTGGTTTCTATGTTAGTGG
Organism: Adiantum capillus-veneris; assembly: GCF_014529385.1. Taxonomy (NCBI): domain Eukaryota; kingdom Viridiplantae; phylum Streptophyta; class Polypodiopsida; order Polypodiales; family Pteridaceae; genus Adiantum; species Adiantum capillus-veneris. The sequence goes on along the minus strand of NC_140936.1, from coordinate 10,212,520 downwards.
TCGTTTTGGTCTCCATGGTTTCACCTGAATCAGAATCTTCTTCAGCGTCGTTCATATATACGGGGTCATCACCAGTTCCTATGTTGGTCTTTGATCTGGGGTCTGACTTCGCTGCTTTTTGCGATCTCTTTCTTCGTGTTTTCTTCTTTTTCTGAGATTGGACAATTGATGCCGTGTCTCTTTCCTCAAGAATATAATTTTGTTTTTGGAGCATCGATCGTGTGAGTGCGTTTACTGGTACTATGTTTATAGTTGGTGGTGTCCCATCAACAATCTCTATTAAGTTCAATGGTGTGATTTTCGGTGCGTTTGGATTGTTAGGACACTGTGCGATCAAATGATCTATGCCACAATGATTACAAGTGAGTATTGGCATTGCCAACGCACTCCCTTGACTTGTTTGCATTAGTGCAGCATTCTTTTGCATTCTAATGGGGCACTGAGCTACTCGATGTGGTCCACCACATTCGTAGCATTGAAGAGGTGGTCTCTTGGCAAAACTATTAATGTTTTGGCCTCTTGCTGCTAGCGCAGTAGCTTGATATACCGGTTTGATTTGTCCCCAATGGTCTTCCATATAGTACATGGGACACTCCTCAAGCATGTCGACTCCATAGGTGATACTAGAGTCTATGTCCTCTTCGCAATCTACATAAGTACTAGATGACTTGCAACCTATTTGGTTCATAGGTGTAACTCTTGGATGAGGGGGTTGCGGTCCTAGCACTGGAGGTGGCAATGGTGTGGTTTGGACCACATTTTGGGTTCTAGGGACCATGTGCTGTAATGGCAACTGTTGCTCCATGGGTGGGGTAGGCATCAATGCAGGAACTCGAGGTGAGTCTACCCAAGCTATAGGCGGTCTATTTTCCATGATGCGTTTAAGCATTAGGCAATCCTTCGCTTGATGGCCATACCTACCACACGCGTTACAAGTCCCGTTAAACTTTACTCTGAAAGTAGGGCATTCACTCGTAGTATGTGGGCCCAAGCAAATTGAGCACCATTGTTGCTCCCTTCTTGGATACATATGAGTGTTTTGTGGAGCACGATTACCCCTAAGGCTTTCTTGGATGGCCTTGGTGAGATCTGCCAAAGTCATCTCATATATCGGTTGCTCTTTCACGATTGGCTTTATCTTCATTGGCTCATGCCCTGACGCTTGCGAGCTACTAGACTTCGGCTCGGCGGACACTCTTTCTCCTGCAATCAATAAATTATCCTCCAATTGGATTGCATTCATGGTGACTGCTTCCTAAGTAGTGATACCTCTAATGACTAGGCCATTATAGATACTTTCATGTCGTAGTCCCCTAATGAATCTATCGAGCAATTGGTTGTTGTTGAATCGCTCATTTGGATTGCATCGAGAATTCAAATTCTTTAGGCGACTAATGAAGTCTCTCACGGATTCACCTTCTTCTCGTTGGGCTTTCTGGAGCTGAGAGGCTACACCCCAAAGTACTCCCTCTCGTATGTATTCTTTTAAGAACAGTATCCTAAGAGTAGAGTAGATCGTTTTCTCTTCTACTCTTAAGGTTCTATACCAATCTCCAGCCTTTCCGCTTAGGGTTAAACTCAAAGCCTTACACTTATGTAGCTCATTGTGCTCTTCCAAGGAATTGCACACATGTTCAAAGACTTCCATATGCTTTCTAGCATCTCTGTCTCCACTGAATTTCTGTGTGAGCTTAGCTACTTGAACTGCCTTGCTCCTAGGCACTCTATCAGGTGCACTACGTATGTTTTCCGCAATAGAGCGACCGATAGTTTGAGCAAATGCTGCCAAATCTCCTATTTGAGCAGGTATAATGGGTGTATGTGCTCCTGGAACCACATGTGAGATGGGAGTTGGCCTTGGCCTTCGCATACGCGCGGCTCCGTGGTCCCATATTTCGTATGGTGGTGTACCAGACGGTGTTCCAAAGTTTACAGGCGTGGCCCTAGGCATAGGGGGTGCCTGATATGGCATGTTATTATTAAATGGCATGGCTCCACTTGTATAAGAGCTTGGATAATGCCATTGTGGATTGTAAGCTCTTGGAATAATCGGAGGTGTAGGAGCTACATGAGGCTAAGGTACGACACGTGCACATGATTGATACATACATGTAGGTATAGTTGGGGGCACTGTGCTACTAGGCATCGGCGTAGTGTTAACAAATGAACTCCATGGTGTACTTCTTGTCATGCTCACCACTGGGATATGCATGGTAGCCGTAGCGTCATTAAGAGAAAGATGAGCTAGATCTGGGAAGGTAAAGCTGCCACTTGTGGGCTCAGATTGTACTGAGGCTCTTGGCGAAACAACATATGGAGGATCAATGGGGCTCACTGAGGGAGTCTCCATTTGTGATAGGGTTGGTTGGTTGGCCTTTCCCGTATCCAAGAATCTCATTAGGCCTGTTGAAGGCATGTTGATCCTTGTGTTCTGTCTTTCTAACTCGACAATCCTATGGAGGACATCACAGACTTTCTGTTGTTGCTCATCTATGCTAGTAGCACCCGATGTGGATTGTGAACATCTAACCAACCCACATGATAGGTGTGTCCTGTGTACCGATCAGTTAAAGCTTCTGCTTGTAGGTCATACTCCCAATTTTCGTTTAGGAATATCCCATCTAGGCCTGGCGTGCTGGAGGTTTCCCTCGAAGTGGAAGCATTATTGCTCCCCATCGCTTGCCCCTCCGTGACTGCTACCTTGGGAGCCCTCGGTTGCTCGGCTGGCATGATTGTTGTCATAGGAGCCTTTGCTTTCAGGGCTCGACTTTGTTCTAGCCTTCGTAGGTTCTCAATTTCCCTCTCCCTTGTTGCTTGCATATAGCGTTCGATCTCTTGTACTTCGGCAAGACTCCTACCATCGGGTAGTAAAACCTCAGAGGGAGATAGTCCTAAAGGATCAGGAGGTGCAGTGGATGGAACATTCACATGCACACTCTCAAGAAGCATAGGGTCTATTTTAGGCATGAATGACGAATTTACCTCCCCACTCCCTTCATTTATTTCATTAACCGCATGTTCGGAGCGAGTAGCTCTACTAAGGGTCTCTTTTAAGCGGCTAAACACGCTGGACCCGGGCCGTGGGCCCAAGGCATGCATATCTTGACTTGAACTAGCAGGGTTTGGTGTAGGATACCCCTCCATGACTTCGTAGTCAGAGGAAGAATCACTAGACGCGATATGAGGATCTTGGGTCGCGCTACCTTGAGTCCCGGCCGAAGGTCCAGAACCTAGAGTGGAGGACTAATGGGTGCCCGCGTAAATGGAGGCACTACCAATATGCTCGTGCTCTAACACTCATCCAGAGCGTAGGTTCATATGATTTGGATCCCCTAGAAGTGTTAGTGAGTGCCCGTAAAGGCTGCTCACCTAGTAATTTTGGGTGTTTTGCAACCCAAGTCTTTTCTTATTTATTTATTTTTTGATTTTTTGGTCCTTTTTTTCTGACCCAGCTATAGAATAGAACGTATGATAGCTCAAAACGAGCGTCTCGGTCAGAGGGACGTGCTGTGCTTTACAGCCCTCCGTTTGGTCACTTTATGCCCTCGGAATCCCTAAAACTGTCAATTTCTAGTAGGGAACTAGGCCCAAATTAGAAAGTCTAAGGGTGCAAGTGGGAAGAGAAGGGAGGAGAGTGGAGGACTTGCCCCACATGCTCTCATTCCCTCTTGAGGGGGTAGGGTATATATATAAGAGTGAGTCTAATATATATCATAAGACTGAGGACTCAGGCCTGGGCCTGGGCCTGGGCTTGGGCAAATGATTTTGGGGAAATGATCCCGATCCCGATCAAAATTTTAGTGTAGCCCCCCAGTCACTCACGCTTAAATATTTTCGGTTTTTTTTAAATTTAGATTTTTTAATAATTTATTTATTATTATTTTTATTTTTTTATTTTATTTTTGAGGCGACGATCGCGCGCGGTTTAGGTGACCCTTTCTTGGCCACACACACTGTCAACACCTACCTAACCTCTCTGTCCACAGCTCACAGCTCACTACCTTATCTACTTACTAACAGTGCTGCTAACCACTAACTAATCTACTAACTAATCTATTAACCACTCTGCTAACTGCTTACTGACAGTGAGCTAACTGTCCACCTACTTCCTCTCTCACTACCTTACTGTGCAAAGACTGTGTGCAGGCAAACCTTAACAGAAAACTGTGTACAGACTGTGTGCAAACAGAAATTGCTAACTGTCTACCTACTTACTCATTCACTGCGAACAAGCTAACGACTACTAATTGTGCAAAGACTGTGTGCAAACAGAAAACACAAGATTATGCAGAAATCACGGAACTTGCAGACAATACAAAAATTAACAACTTGCAGAAAAATAACTCATTCCTCTTCCTCTTCCTCTTCTTTCCTACTACAAACAACTCATAGAAGAAGCACAAGGTGCCTCTTGGGCTTAGTGCAGGGTGATTCCCCGGCAGCGGCGCCAAAAATGTGCGCTCCTTGCCGCACTGTCGAAGCAAGGGACTTGCCTAACACTGTGTGCGAGCCACAGACGGCTCCAAGCACACAACTAGCTTAACTAGTAAGCTCAAAAGAGGGCAATGGTGTGTCACTCACTACTCTATGCTCCTGCCGTGGAGGATTCCTCGCCGCGAAGAAGAAGGAGACGCCGCTACGTTGCGCTCAACCGCTTCACTGCCGTCGTGCCGCCGCAATGCTCGATCGCACTCTCTCTCTCTCTCTCACACACACACACACATACACACACACACACACAAGGAGATGAAGAAGAAGAAGATGGAGATGGAGATGGAGCAAGAGCACTCTTCTATTGCACAAATGAGAGAATAAGTGAATTTTAGGTTTAGTTGGCTTTTATACGAGCTCACCCCATTCACACTTGGGCGCCCATGCTTAGCCAACTAATCCCTTGAATGTCCCAGTTAGAGTGCGCCTCTCATCGGCGATCACTCTTACCCTTTTCCTATTGGACCGACAAGCCCGGTACCTGACTCTACCAAATAAATAATACAATGTCCACCGTAGGTTACAACGTCCGTCTCGTAGGTGATAGGGTGTCCGTGAGCCGTGAGGGTTAACACTCTCCATTAAAGCTTGGGAAGAGATAGTCTTCTCTTTCTTCACACATGAGATTGTTTGAGTGTGTGTGTGATAATGCCTTGCAACAATCAGCCCTCTCTCTCTCTCTTGGGCGAGCCCTCTTGCTATTTGGTCTTGCAGGCTCTCCATTGGATCTCCCCAAGTCAAGCCAATGGCTATTAAGCAGCATAAGTGATAGCCTTCTGACATGTGTCCCCCTTTCCCCTTTTGTGAGAGCTTAATCAATTAAACTTAATTGATTTAAATGAATTAAATCCCCATTGGACCTTTGGAAGTCTTAATGGGCTGAACCTTAGGGTCTTTTTAGCCCATTGTTGCACATGGTTCTTCTGCAGCGGATGGCTCCCCCTTTTGATCCCTATTTTCCCTCCTTTGGATCCCTACTGTGGCCGGTCTGCTAGCTTAACCAACATTCTAGCTTTTTCTCCCCTGGCACTTTCCCACATTAAATGATCAGTTTAATATGAGAAAATCATTTAGGAGAATTAGATATTGATTATTATGACATCGGAACTACATGGGTAAGAGTCTAATCCTTAATCAGCTTGGTGTTATACTTTTGCCACGGGGTGGACTCCCTATTAGCCGATGTACTGATGTTTGCTAGAAGAGGTCATGGCGCTCGACATGAGCATGACTAGTAATTGTAATTCTTTTGGATTGCTAATATAATCCACCCATGATTGTAAATTTTGCAAAAAGAAAAAAGTGTTTCTTTGTTTGCTAACTAATTATACTTTTGGTAGGTAGGAACCGTGTAAGCAAATTTCTCATACATTTTGTTGAAGGTTCTCTAGCTTAGGAGTCTCCCTTTTCTACAGAAATCGTGAGATATTGCTACCATAAACACATTTGAAAAACAAGGAACGGTCGGATCTTCGAGAACTCTCTGATGGTAGCTAAGTTCACGGAGATAGTCCAAGAAAGAAGGGTAACGATCATCGTCATTGGAAAGCAAAGGAACTTAGAGGAGTGGAACGCCGTAGTGGACGTGCAAAGGTGAATATGTGGGATTATCTATGGTCAAGGGGTGGCTCCCCCATTAACCGATGTATCTAAAATCTATTGAAGTAACCATGGCTCATCATGAGCATGGCAAGAATATGTAATTTTTTGGATTTGTTTATATAATCCAATCACCATTGTGAGTTTTGAAAAAAAAAAAGACTCCCCTTTTTTTTTTTTCCCAAAAAAAAAAAGGTCACGAACAGGGGGTGAATATATATTTGAAAGAAACATACACAGTGGGTGGGTAAATAGAACAATCACATCATACAAACAGGTCGTTTGGAGGACTCTCCCACTTTGCTCATGGGGATATATCATACACTCTAAAATGAAAGGTTGGTCACTTTCCCACTTTTTGTGCTTTGGGGAGGATCACCTTTGTGGATCTTGTTTGAGTTGCATTGTTGTTTCCTCCAGGGCCAACTTACTAGCAAAAATACAACAAATCCCCATCGATCAAAAAGCAAGGCTCCCTTTTGAGTTTGCAACGCATAGTCAAGCTGGCATCTTCCACTTGCAAACCTCCTCAATAATGAATGTGGATTCCTATCTATCCTATAAGCTCCATCTCCTAAAGCAACCTTTGCCTTTTTGCCCCCTCCCTCTTGACTGATGTCATATCCTATTCCATATTTTAGCAAATTCACTTCTAATTTCCACCATAATCATGTCTTTGTGGTGATGTTGTTTTCATCTAATCCTCAATGTTTTTATCTTTTTCTCTTAAAAGATACTTAGCCGTTTGTCTTACTTGGACACTTGTTGCATTGCAATGCTCAATAGGGATCACAAACACTGTGCCTCATTGCCATCAAAAGGCAAAAAAGTCAAGATAAGAGCAAAGCTAGAAGAATAATGCCCCTTCAAAGTCATTAAAAAAGCACCTAAATTACAAAAAAAACGAGTCACCATCGTGTTGAATTTTCTATTAGGAGTGCCTTGAATGGGAGTGTGCATGTTTTGAAAAATGATATTTCCATAACACTAGCGCTCAATTAAGTATTTAATCTTGAAAAATAAAACCATCCATCATCATTATACCGTACTAGTACGGCCGGCAGCCTTTGGCCGTCTCTCTCTCTCTCTCTCTCTCTCTCTCTCTCTCTCTCTTTGCTCTCTCAATCCCTGTGCGATTGTCGGAGCTACAAAATACGATTGCCGGAGCTACAAAATACACTGTCGAATGAAGGAGGGACTGCCACGTGTCCGAGGGAGGGTGCTGGAATGCCTCCCCCTTTTATAATAATATAGATAATATAGATATAGATATAGATAATGAAACCCAAACATGTTGTAGTGGAGGATATGATAAATTAAATATATTCAAAATGGGCTCAATCCATATACTTAAAGGGTATACCTAAATGGCTTCAAAATAAATATTCATTTCATTATGAGATTCTTCTAGATTCCATTGCCTCCAGGCGTTTCAACCTTCGAATTCAAAACACGCTCTATCTCTCTCTCTCTCTCTCTCTCTCTCTCTCTCTCTAAAAGGGATACTCAAGATTCGAATACGCATGATTTGTTGAATAAACACGCACAAGTGACGCTCCTAACCAACCCACCACTCCAATTTTGATGCAACGATACATCGCATATGCATATAACAAAATTTCAAATGCTATCTCAACCCCCAAAACAGCCAGCTCCGATCTCGCTTTGTGGCCTTTGCAGGCTCGTCTATCCAGACTCCCTTGCCTCGTTGCAACCTCACAACCTTGCCTCGTGTGTCAATTGTTTACTGTGTCGCTTGGCATCAATTGAGATTCCGCTTTTTTACGGAATTACACCAGTTGGTATCCCCTACTAGCTTCAAAATTAATATATTCACTACATGCATTGTAAAGGACACTCTAAAGAGAAGAAAATAGCAAAAGGGAAATTAAGCAAAGAAAAACACAAGTGCAATAATGTGAAATCTTTATTAAAAAAAAAAAAAAGTCTATTGACTTTTCACTTCCATGGGTCTTTTCGTTTCTTGAACTCACCCTTTTCCTCCACGCATCCTTTCCCACCCTTTTCTCAAACAAAAATGGGAGCATCTCTGCAGATTCTTATCTAAAGAAATGAAAAGAACGTTTTGGGGATGTACTTGGGGAGTTTAGGCTAAGATAGTCAATTCAAGATTGTGCAATAGTGGCCATGGAATGGGGTCCTGCTATATAGGTTTGCAATTTAGGATGGGCTAAAATAAACGGGGGGAAAATCTTGGCCATCGGTGAATAAAATATCTCAAAAGGGTAAATTTTTGGACCCTGTGTATCGAGGAAGAGGCGACGGGTTGGTGGGGGTGGCTGCCCTGATGTAATTATAGTCTCTGGATGATGTCATGGCTCAACAAGAGCATGACTAGACCTTGTAATTTTTTTGGGCTGTTCAATATAATTCACTCACAATTCACAATTGTGAGTTTTACAAAAAAAAAAAAAAGTTTTTCCACTAGCACCCAATGTTTAATTCAAAATACATGGTCATCCTAAGAATGGAAAAGGACGAAGCTGTAGTATTGAACAAATGTGCTTCATGTAAGCCTCAAGCTGAGTCCTCTCCTTAGCCAGAGAGATAGCATGCTTCATTTCATTTTCCCATACCTTCAAGGGTTGGTATCAAATGAATCCTGTGCATGCACCTTCTTTTCTTTTCGGTCGACCAAAATTGTAGTCAAGACTCGAGCTACTTTCTTTGTATATGTTTCCATATAATATTATTGAGGAAACCACTCCATTGAAACTCCATTGAAACTTGCATAGACATTCTCTCCGCAAAGAACAAACAAATAAATTAAATCTTGAGAATATTAGGGTAAAACACCCAACTTTAAGACCTTTATGCAGGTGTTGGTCGCGTTTTGTGAAGGCTGCAACATTTTCATTGTTTTTTTTTTGTGCAAATCATAGGTGAGGGGAAGGGCGACTTGTAAGAAAAACCTTTGCCGTGATGGTGAATCTCACAGTGCGTGCGACAGGGGAAAAGTTTTTTAGCGTAAAATTTTTGGATGCCAGGAGCGAGATGGCAAGGGGGGTAATCTAAGACAAGCGCGCCAACGAGGATTGACCCCACGTTTTAGCCAATCAAAACTCGAAATTACTCCTCATAACCATTCCACCTCCAGAACCACGTTGTCCTACATTTCAAACCTTGACAACTGACTTTTACGGGCATGTGCGTCTCAATAAAGAGGGCCATTCCATTACTGGCCCCCGTACCCTACTGACATCCACAACAAACTCCATTGCCTGGCGGTAGTTCATATGCCTCGGTGAAGTTTAAGCCATAGTAAAACCAATTTATAAGGCTTTATTCAAGGGTCTCAAAATGAGGAAAACTTGATCTTCCATTGCTCTACATCCAGTAAAGGACCCCATCTCTCATTTGGGATGGTGGGAATTAATAAGTCATTTTCTAGAGGTAGTGCTATGCATGATTTTGTTGCTTGGCCATCATAGGGCCACCACATCCAATCTTTCATATATGTCCATCTTCAATCTTTCATATATGTCCATATGGAAAATGGGATCAATGTCGATGGGGGTTGCCTAATTTATGTATACATTAAGAGGAGAACGACTTAGTAGGCAGTCTCACATGTGAGAAAATTGATTGATAGCCCATGGTGTAAATATTTGCAAGCCCAGAAGCTAGTCTTTTGCTAGTTGAGTGGCACTATATATTTTAGGTTGCTTTATCCCAATAGAGGATCATCGATGCCAAATTTTACATGCTTTCATTAACTCAAGTTGTGCTAATTGCTAGCACACTCATATCCACATGGTTTTGTTTCAGGCTTAAGTAACCCATGCATATCATGATTGAGCAAGAAGTAGCCTATTATGGCCCCTTGTATTTGTGAAGCTAAGGTTAAGTCCCTCTACTTTATAGTTGATTTGGGTGCTTTGGTGATTTGGGTGCTACACCAAAGTCTACCACCAGTATCTTCATTGATGGTTAGAGTGCATTGGCAATTGCAAGAAACCTAGTATTTCATGCTTTCATGAAACAATTGAGGGGCATTATCATCGTGTTTTCTGGAAGATACCCCTTCCAATTGAACATTTTACAAAGACTCATCAAAGATGCTACTAGTGAGGTGAAGATACAAGATGGATGCCATTGAGTAAAGACTAGAGCTCACATTAATTTTTCTGTTTTGGTTTATTTTGGCCATTGTGGTAACCTTATGTAAAATTAGCGAAACTATAATTTTAATACAAAAGGTGTATTTTTTGCAAATCTTTGTAATTGCTAAGGACATAGTTGGTTAATGAGTGAGCTTCGATTTAGTAAAAGGTTCATAATTTGGCTGGCCATTAAGTTTTGGGCCACGTATAAAGGCCAAATCGTTGATCGAAGAGGAAGTCAAAAACCTCCTCAAAGCTCTAATTACATATGTTCCTCTCAACTTTCACCATCTCTGTCTCAAACACATAAATAGTCAAGAGTATGACTATGTCAGAGTCAATAAACATGTTTTGTAATAAATTGGTGGATTGTATATGTTCCGAAATGGCATCCCAAAATCACATCCATTCCATGCAAAGGTGTGACCAAGAATGTGCATGTTTGTGCAAAACCACAAATAAAATTTTCAACTTTGACTTGGCTTTTATAATTATGGGTAGAAGCATGTTAACGTGTCAGTGAATATGTTGTCGTGGACAGTGCTAGTTAATTGTGCTTGTTAGCATATACTGAAAATGGATGGGCTAATCCTTTGAATTTCAAATGCTCCATAAAAACATTATTTTCCCTCCTCATGTGCTTTTGTTTTCAATTACTGAATATGACATGGGGAGTCTCTGTGTGTGTGTGTGTGTGTGTATGTGTGTGTGTGTGTCAGACTAGTAGGCGGTTTGCTAAGTCTCTCTCTCTCTCTCTCTCTCTCTCTCTTGTTTGTTCCGTTTGTTCCTTGCATTGGGCATCCTGCCTCAGAGATGAGTTGTCAAAGCTGAGCTCTTTCTCTCGTTCCGACACAGAACTATAGATATAGAGAACCAATAGCCAACATTATTTCCATTAGCTCCAATGCTGGAAATGGAGCCGTACTGTAATGTGATGGTAAGCAAATCTTATGTGTAGCCCACCCACTCCAAATGAGTCATTGGTTTTGTTGGTCACGTCTATAGTTTGTGAGGATATTTGTTCATAGTATGTGTGTATTACAACATCAAGTGTTGTGTTGACAGCTATACATTTAAGTGATTTTAAGTAAGTAACATATTATGCACGTCTATAGTTCTCATCAAAAAGAAGAAGAGAGCCACTACGGGCCATTAATGAATCACAACTCCCAAGATCCAGCTCTTTCTGTAATCAGGGAATATGAGAGAGTAAGAAAGAGGAAACAACGAGATCAGAAACAATGAAATTTGAGTGACAACATCATGCCCTCAACGATGAGGAGAAAAAGAAAATCTCCTCCGAGATTGTGAGAGCTTTCAAGAGTAGGACTGAAGGTTTTAGTACAGAGGCAAAGTGAAAAATTTGGAATCTTGTTGCTCAACATCCGCATGTTCGAGCGATCCATAACCGTCAAGCAGTCAAGTTCCAATGAGGAGTTGTTTTTGAAGAATGCAACATTGTAGATGATGTTGAATTCAAAGGAAAACATGCCTATTGCAAAAATTGCCAGGATCCTAAATGTCAATCATCGCACCTTGCACAAGGCGAGATCACGACAGGCGAAGCTTGATGTTGATGGTCAATTATTTTCATTGGTTGCATGTCACAAGCAACACCGTCATAGCCCTATCAAAAATGAAATTAAGGAATTGGTCTACACATTTTGGAAAGTGGAGACTCGCGTTTTACCGAACAAGAAGGATGTTTGTCGAAAGAGGATGGGGAGGAAAAGCTACATAGAACACCCTGTGCACCTCCTAGATGAGCCTCAGGTGATCAATCAAATACTTGCACCATAAATTATGCATTTTATGCATTGCATCTCTAGTGCATAGTAACTTGTATATATCGATCAATAGCATACTGATCTATAGAATTTTGCTAGTTAGCATATGGACTATGCTAGTTAGCATATTGGCTGTGCTAGTTAGCATATGGAGTATGCTAGCTAGCATGCCTTGGGTTCTAAATAGCATACAGAGCTAGTTGGTTAACACAATATGTACGCTAATTAACATACCTGGTATGCTAGTTAACATACCTGGTATGCTAGTTACATACCTAGTATGCTAGTTACATACCTAGTATGCTCAATTGCATGATAAGTACGCTATCTAACAGAAAGTGATTATGCTAGTTAGCACATGGAGTGTGCTAGGCAGCATATGGAGTATGCTAGTTACCAGGCCTTGAGTTCTAAATAGCATACATAGTTAGTTGGTCAACACAAAAAGTATGCAAGTTAACACCACTTATGCTAGTTAACACCTAGTATGCTCACTAGCATGATGGGTATGCTATTTAAGACAAGGGTTATGCTAGTTAGTACTAGCAGCTGGGTTGGGTATGCTAGTTAGCATATGGAGTATGCTGGTTAGCATATGGAGTATGCTAGTTAGCATGCCTTGTATTCTACCTAGTATACAGAGTTAGCTAGTCAGCACAAGATGTATGCTAATTAACATAATGTCTGGTAGTTAACACCTAGGATGCTCAACAACATGATGGGTGTCCTATTGAGTATGCTAGTTAGCATATGGTCTGTGCTAGTTAGCATGCTCTACCTAGCATATATAGTTACTTGGTAAACACAAGATTCGTGCTAATTAACACTCTTTATGCTAGTTAACATACGTTGTTGCATGCACATTAGGATGTTGATTGTGCTAATTAACACTATGATTTTTTTTTCATGAAAATGCTGGATGTTCGAGTTAGCAATCTGAATACTGATCATCATTTGGATGTTGCAGGTTGAGTTGTTTCGTAGATTCAAGGAAAAACATCCAGATTGCAAGATTTGGCATGAGAATGTTTGAGATGTTGAAGCCATTTTTTTGTAGGCGGCTGAAGGATAGATACACATACTGTTGCGAATACCATGTGCAAATGTCCTTTTCAAAGGACACACTGAACCACATGCGCTCTTGTGCTTTTGGGCTGCATAGAGCAGGTTGTGATTGTATATGCAATATCTGTGCCCCAGGTGAGAACATTAGCAAGGGTTGGTTGGCTTCACATCACACGTTCAAAGGTGTCACACATATGTGGGAGTTTGTTCTCTGCCCAAAGCCCGCAGATGCGGTTTTCCATAGAAGGGAATGCCTGTTGGGAGAGTGTTTGACATGTAGAGTGAATAGGTTGGAATTATGCTACTTGGAGACAACAAAGCTAGGTAATAGTATTAATGTGAAAGTATTTGCATATGTACAAGCTCAAGACACATAGGGAAATAGTAAGAAAAGAAAAGATCTTTTGCAGAAAGAAATGCAGTGCTGGAAGTTTCTTCAACTCTTGAAGACCAAGTTGGAGCTCTTTATCACTCATAACTATGTTGCTCAATGGCAAGAACAACAATTCAAGGATTGCCTTCTTTGATTTTCGGATGATGTCATCATGTCAGTATTATGCCTTCAAGGAAAAAAATGAGATTCAGTCAATGCATTGGCACTCTAGTCAAGTAACCATTTTTGTACACATAACGTACTACCGCAGGGCAGGGGAGGTAGTCAAAACCATCCACTTCTTCATATCAGATGACAAGGTGCATGACACGTTGTTCGTGCAACACTGCTTCATGCTACACCATGACTGGTTACAACAAGAGGGTGTCACTCCTAAGCAACATTGGGTGTGGTCTGATGGTGCGGCCTCGCAGTTCAATGGAGCCGGGCCTTTTTACTTCATTGCAAGATATGGTGGACTCACAGAGATGGGGATGAGCTGGTTCTTCTTTGGATCAGGGCACGACAAGGGAGAGCATGATGGTGCACGAGTAGTTGTGAAAAGAACCTTGACCCATGAACAACTAAAACCTAATGGAGCTATTTTGCAGTGTGCAACTGATGTGGTTGCTTATTGCCAAGCCAACCTATTGCAGGGAGCACCTTCACACTATCCTTAAAAAGAAAGGGACAGTGTGCTCGTGTGTTCTGGGAGGTTAAAGAGGGGGAAGTGAACAGGGATGTGAAGTGGAATTGTGCCACTGTGGCAAAAACTCGCTCTCTGCATGCTTTTCGTGGTCACAACCCTGGGGATCCAACTGCCCTTGCAACAAGAGCCTTGGCATGCTTCTGTGATGCATGCATGCACGGAAGATGGAATTGCTGCATGAATAAAGCTCATGTGTAGCCTTGGGATTATCATAATCTACTACCATTACCTAATGAGGTTGTGTCAGATGAAGCAGCCACCTATGATGACTTCATGTACAAAGGTCATCATGATGTGTTGAGTAGCACTCTATGTGCTGGCAACACATTTGCTATAAATCCAGATGCTTCGACCAACATCAAGGATGTGGATTTCTACCTGGTCAAGTGTGTTGCAGCAAAGGAGAAGGTGGAGAAGGGGTACCTTGATGAGTGGGGCAATGCAATTGATAGAGGCTCATATGCTGTGCAAGGTTTGTATTACAAGAAACTGGATGCATACAACTTCAAGCTAGACCACAAGCAACCCATTGTCCACGTACTTTCACATATGGTACGATGTATCAAAATACCCATGGAGCACATCCCAAGGAGACGGCATGTGTACACAATCAACCCAAAAAGCTATGAAGCAATTTATAATAGGACGCCCTTCAACTTTTAAGTTGTAATCACTGCATCTGCAATATTCTTCTTGCTCGGAGATAATGTAGTCTTATCAAAAACTTGGGTATCTTCTGTCTCTTGTGTCTCTTGTGTGCTTTGTGTATACATGACTTTGGTGTCTATCACAGAGGTGTCTCAGTTTAAGAGAGATCATTTGTACAACTTGTCTCATTAAACCTAGAGGATCTGAGCTCATCAAGAAAATGTAGAACTCTAGAGAGGTGATCAAACAAGCTCAAAGTTTGCCTCCTTTAGTGTCTTACAATTTACGCTTTTTACAGTAGGACTCCATATGGTTTGGGCAGGCGGCCCACAAATATAAATGGAAACTGTAAAAGAAGGCACACCCAGCTTATAACAAAGACACCAGGGTTTGGAAAGATGTGTACAAAGAAGGCCAGTCGCTTGCACATTATGATAATAAGAAGGTATGCTAATTGTGTTATGTGGGTATGCTAGTTAGCATAAATGGTATGCTAATTAGCAATTGTTTATGCTAACTAGCATACTGTTTATGCTAGTTAGCATAAATAATGTGCTAATTAGTATACCTTTTGCTAGTTTTCAAGGAGAAGAGATGGCAACTTCATGTATACTGTGTATGCTAATGCTAATTAGCATACTGTTTATCTTGATTAGCATGAACGTATATATGCTAGTTAGCATAAACAATATGCTAATTAGCATAACTTTGTTGGTTTTCAAGGAGAAGAGATGGCAGCCTTCTGTATACTATGTATGCTAATTAGTATACTATGCTGTGAGTGGAATGCTAATTAGCATACTATCTATGCCAATTGGCATAAATAGTATGCTAATTAGCATACCCTTGCTGGTTTAGGGGAGTAGAGATGGCATCTTTCTGTATACTGTGTATGCTAATTAGCATACCTTTGCTGGTTTTAAGGAGAAGAGATGGCAGTGTTCACTGTGTATTCTAATTAGCATACTATTTATGCCAGTTGGCATAAACAGTATGCTAATTAGCATACCTTTGCTGGTTCAGGGGAAGAGATGATAGCTTTCGGTATACTGTGTCTAATTAGCATACTATGCTGTGAGTGAAAGTTAGCACAAACAAAAATGCATAGTATGCTAATTGAAGGTATGCTAATTAGCATACTATTTATGCTAGTTGGCATAAACAATATGCTAATAAGCACATCTTTGCTGGTTTCAAGGAGAAGAGATGATAGGTCTCTACATCCTATGTATGCTAATTAGCATACAATATATGCTAGTTGGCATTATGTGGGTATGCTAACTAGCATAGTTACTGGCATAAACAGTATGCTAATTAGCATAGTTTTGCTGGTTTCAAGGAGAGGGATGGCAGCTTTCTGTATACTGTGTATGCTCATAATGTTACAAAACTGCAGAGAGCCTCCTACTCTGGATAAGATCGTGGTTTAGGGCGCTTGTACACTAGCTTTTGCACAATGTTTGTTTGCTTCTTTGTTTGCTGAGCTTTTGGGTCTTGCTCTCTTTCTTCTTCTTGCTGATCTTTTGGTTCTTCCAACTCTATTTCTTCTTCTTCTTGGTGCTGCTTCTGTAATTTTTCCCTATGTAGCTTCTCTCTATCATGTCTTTCAGCTTCTTCATTAGCCTCCCTTTGTCTTCTACACAAGGCTTCCTTATGCTGTGCCTTATTGCGCTCTTGCATTTTTGATGCCAGCTTCCTTCTCACTTCTTGTGAAAGAAAATATGGGGAAGTATCAAATGCATTTTCAGCTGTATACGCTGCATGATCCTCTGATTGCAGCCATAGGAACAACCAGCTACTCAAAGTATCTATCAAGAAGTTTTGCCGTTGTTCTTTGGTCTGGTCCTCTATCTTAGGAGTAACAAGCCAACTTCCTTCAGGGTTCTGGCACTCTTTGTACATACTATCGTCAATAATTAGACTATTTTCAGGCCCAAACTTGCAGTTCTTCCAAAACAATCTCAAATCCTTCAAGAATACAGGCTTATTATATATATGTCAAGGCTGGCCACTACAATGATTTTGTGAAAAAACACTTTTCAACTTAGCCCGCTGCTCTTTGAATACTGTTTCTAATATTCCATTCACTTTAGGTGCCATGCTGGTGCTCCATATATACACATGGAAAAATCGGAGGTGCTAATCCAAAAATTTGTGGCTGTCTCTGCGACAAAATACATACCTCCTACCTTGCACATTGTACTTTATCATTTCCCTTGCATGTTTAGGGGGAATGCCACCATACATTGGCTCTACAACTTGAACAAGCAGGCCATTTAAATCAAGAACCAAAGCGTGCCCCTCGTCTGGCAACGGCTTTGGCATGCATATTGGGTCTGACATTGCATACCACTCAACAAAAATAACTTCCTCCGAGGGTGAACATAACTGAAGTACTCAACAATTTTCATTAAGCGTTTAAGATAGGTATCCAAGCGCTTCTCAATCTTGGATTTTTCTTTTCGTACCTATCTCGCCTTGGCAATACGCCGCTTTCGTATGTTTTTGCATGCAATGGCATAATTCAAATCATGCAGGGTAACTAATTGTAGTTTCTCTTGCCCTGTGACAAAAATGGTATCCAATAAAGACATCATAAACGACAAGCAAAATCTAATGAACAGTTGCACATTAAAATAATATTGAAAAGAGTTTCTCCATTAGAAATATCTAGAGAGATACACGCCACAGGGTGTGGAGCTTGCTAACACTACATAACTTGGACACAACAGGGAACAGATTCAACATAATTTCTTGCAAGCACGTGAGCGAATGGATTTCTTTTCATCTCTACTACGTTCATTTATGTCATCCAGGGTGCTCGGAGGGGCAGCACATATCTCGTCCCCAGGATCTTCCGGAATCTATTCCAGGCCACCTTTTCTCTTTAATTTCACTTTGTTTACAAAACCCTACAGGGGGCTGTCATCATCGGCGTCTTACGCAGCCAGCCCACTATCAGTTCTGAAACCTTCCTCTTGAGCACTCCTACCTTCCTCTTGCACACTCCTAACTGTTTCCTCTGAGATGCTTGTTTGATCATCTGTAGGGGTCTTGGGTTTGGGATGAGTAATCATGATAAAATCTTCTTCATCATCATCATCATCTGTTTCTTTACCATCTACAACAGCCTTGTGCGGTGTCGCATGCTGTGGCTGTATGTCTGCCCTTTCATGCTGTCTATCTAGCTCATCAGATTCATCGTTATAGAGCTTCTCTTCTATCCTTTGATTGATAGGTTTCTTGTCAGGTTTGCATCCCGCATCATTGATACCTATGTATTCCATTCACTCGTTAATTTTCATCGATACCATTATAATTGCTTGTATGCATAGTGTGACAAGTAGCATTCCATGTATGGTAGGCATCTATATCCTGTACACATTCATATTGTCTATGCTAACTGTTATACAAAGTGTGCTAACCACCATGATCAATATGATAACTAGCATACAAAATATGCTAACAAGGAAGTGTGAATATAGTGTGTATGCTAACTAGTCGAGAATGTATGCTAATTAGCATACATAAAATGTTAATTAGCAAAATTGTGTGTATGCTAATGGTATGCTTATTGATGGTGTGCTAACTAGCATACATGCTATGTTAATTAACATACGTGGTATGCTAATTAGCATACATAGTTGTATGCTAATTAGCATACCATGTATGCTAGCATAGATGGTATGCTAATTAGCATACACAGTTGTATGCTAATTAGCATACCATGTATGCTAGAATAGATGGTATGCTAACTAGAAGATAAGTTATGCTAATTAACATAACATCTCTGCTAATTAGCATACCATCTTTGCTAATTAGCATACCACTTTGCTAATTAGCTAATTAGCAACGATGGTATGCTAAATTGTGTGTATGCTAATGGTATGCTTATTGATGGTGTGCTAACTAGCATACATGCTATGTTAATTAGCATACATGGTATGCTAATTAGCATACACAGTTGTATGCTAGCATAGATGGTATGCTAACTAGAAGATAAGTTATGCTTATTAACATAATGTCTCTGCTAATTAGCATACCATCTTTGCTAATTAGCATATTGTCTTTGCTAATTAGCTAATTAGCAAAGATCGTATGCTAATTATCATACCATCTGAGCTAATTAGCAAAGATGGTATGCTAATTAGCATACCCTGTATGTTAGTTAGCACACTATGCACTAATTAGCATATTTAATATGCTAATTAGTATACTTTGTTTCTAATTGGTAAACTCTTTATGCTAGTTAGCATGCATAGTTTGTTAACTAGCATAGAAGGTATGCTTATTAGCATACATAGTAAGCTAACTAGCATACAAAAAATGCCAACTAGTATTCACAATATGTTAGCTAGGATAACTAGCTGTGCTAACTAGCATACACAGTATGCTTACCACAATGATAATGTATGCTAGCTATATCTCATAGTATGCTAACTAGCATAACTAGGTTTGCCAACTACCATACACAATATGCTAGCCACCATACCCACTAAGCTAACTAGCATACCTTCTATGCTAACTAACATACACAGGGCTAGTGTAGGAATCAAGGCTGGATAAATGTTCCTTAACACTATCTTACCAGAACTCTGTGTGATTGGAGGTCCTTGCCCTGTGACATTTCCACACCATTCAGTTGGTATCCTCTGATGGAAGGTGGAAGCTCTACATCTGGTCCCCAGGGAGCATTCAACAACAAAGCAGATTAGGTCCTTGCCCTGTGACATTTCCATACCATTCAGTTGGTATCCTCTGATGGAAGGTGGAAGCTCTACATCTGGTCCCCAGGGAGCATTCAACAACAAAGCAGATTAGGTGATAGGTATGCTCACATGGAATTTTGACCATTGCACTGATTTTGTGTACTTCTAGTGGCAAACCATAGCCAGTACACTCGTTGCTTGTTGTCCCATCGCGTACCCCTCCTATACACTTTGTAAAAGTGTCCGTAGCTATCTTGCATAGGGTAGTGGGGATGAAGGAGACTTGTATCATCCTACTTATCTGCATGAGCAACTGCAATTGACTATCGCAGGCATGCACTTTTGCTTCATACACCTCCACATTAGTCTACAAGCCAATCAAAACAAAAGCATGGTAAGTACATAGGATAGTTGTGCACATATTCAAAACATAAGGTTCAATCACAAAAACCATCGGCACTTACACGAAGACATGTTATGTCAATGTCAACACCAATGGGGGTGTCCTCACCGTGAGGAAACCTCAAACCATCCAGTGTCTCTTTCAGTATCTCAATCTTTACCTTGAGCTCTATTTCTCTCCTTGCATCCAGACTGTCAGTGAGGTCTAAACACCACAATTCATTCTCAGCATCATGAAGCTTCTGTCTCATAGCAAGTACTACAGGGCTGACCATATCATGGCATGCTTTCAGAACCCTTGCAGCTTCAAGCTCCTGACCCGCATTCTTGAGCTGCTGTTTAGCATCTTGCAGTCGATTTTTGAGATGGTCACTTGCACTCATGATGTGATGCAAATCAGAGAGCCCAAAATATGACAGGCTTATTGTCACTTTGTGAGCTATTAATAGAGAGGGATGTTGCCTTGGTAGCAGAAACAACGTTCGGAGCTACTTGGCCAACATCGTAATCGTCCTTTGTTTCTTTGGAGCCATCCTCTGTTTTTTGACTTGAGGGATGGGTATTAAGCACCCTCCCCTTTTCAACATGGGCATCATAGTATCCTTTTTCTCAAAGTTCCTGCAAATGCTAAAGAGCAAACTCAGCTCAATTGAACTGCATGATTGAGCCACTTGCAATTTCCATTGGACTCTAGGATTGTTTTACAAAACCCTTCACAAAAACCGAATTAATTTCCATGTTGGTGGGGGGCCTTTTGGTACACCCCGTAGTGCAGCTGAAGTACTTGGTCGTACATGTCGCTACGAATGCTACTGCATTTGAAGCAATATTTGCTGCAATCCTTTGCCTCTCTGAATACACTGAACTATAAGGTAGAAGAGATAAAGTCTTAGTCATTAGTCAATCTTACTTAGCGGGTAGAGGATCCCTTTTTACCCTACGACATCTTTCCAAGATGGATGACTAACCCATTTGGTGCTTGGGAGACATAGTTGCCACACGCATGTCTGCTCTTTAGTCCATTTCATTCTCCCAAAGTAGAGTGACAAATTCTACTTGGTGTTTGAGAGACGTCGCCATCACAAACATGATTCTAAGCATGCATACTATTTAAATTTGTGCACAATTAAAAAGAGAACTAGTCTTATAAGACAAAAACATGGGTCATTTAAAAGAAATTTGTACATTTGCTTACTCTAATGTAGCATTGTAAGCATTGACAAGGTTCATACCTTCCTTAAGCTGTATTCCTTGCATCCATCTAGCATCTTCAAAAGGATAATTTTTGAACTTAATAAGATACCGTCGGATAATCTTACCATGTGTTGTAGTACCTTGTCTTCATGCTGCAGGATAGCTTCGGATTGTAGCACCTCTTCTTGGTCTTCAACTTCGGGAGGGTCTTCGATAATTGGCTCACTTGGTGGATCTCCTTTGTAAGGCTTAAGTAGGCTCACATGAAAGGCATTGTGTATGAGCCAATGGTTGGGAAACTTGAGTTGGTAAGCCGTCTCATTGATGGGCTTCAAGATTTGGAAAGGATCATAGTACCTTTTCGATGGCCCGTAGGTTTTTTGCCCATCATTTGCCTTAATCAAGCCTTAGAAAACTTAAGTAAGACCCAATCATTTTCTTCAAACGTTAAGGCCCTTCTGTGCTTGTTAGCAGTAGCTTTTTGCCTTTGTTGAGAGATGGATATAGCCTCCTTAATCTTTTGAAAAAATGATTGTAGGTCACGGCTATACTCATCGGCAGGGAAGATCTTCCCATGTACTTTGAGTAGCTAGGGACTTTTAGGTCTTCCCTCAATGATCTCAAAAGGTGCTTTTCCCGTAGAAGTATATACAGTATTATTGTAGGCATACTCTACAAGAGGTAAGTACTTTTTCAATTGTGAGTGTTGATCTACTTCGGTAACATAAGTTTTGAGTAGATCGAGTATCATAAGATTGGGTATCTCACCTTGGCCGTCCATTTGGACCGATTGTTGTTGTTGTTGTTGTTGTTGTTGGAAGTTCCTTGGGAAGAATTTTGAGCATGGTTTTCCCCTTTGCATCATTTTTGTCTTTGTTTTCCATGGCTTTGACATTCTGTCTAGCCCCTTTATGGAAATTGATCCGTCTAGCCTCTTGTATTCTCTAGGAGAATAGCCATAGCTTTCGTTTGAAGGTGAAGAAGAAGGAGAAGAGGGTGACCTCTTTCTAGCCCTTTTCTTCCTTTGTTTCCTCTCTTCGCTTTTGGAATGACGAGGAGAAGGAGTGTGTGTTGATCTTTTCCTCTTGGGAGGAGTGGGCGATCGTCTAAACCACCATCTTCGTGGAGCCAAATCTTCAGAGGAACTTAAAGTTTCATTGCTTTCTTGCTCTTTAGATTCCTCCTCTCGAATGGGAGAGAGTCTTCTTTTGGGGGTCTCTTCAAGAGGCCTCCTAAGATCTCTCTCCTCTTGGAGAGGAAGGGAAATTCCATAAGCACGAAGTTGTTGAGTAACTTCGGCTTGCAAAGCAGGGTTGCCCATAGCTTGCTGCAACCTAGTAATAAAGAGATAATTCTCAAACATGGGGGCATCATCATTAGCACCTTCATGTGAAAAATCAAAGCTATCAATGTTCATTCTACTCTCTTGATTATTGTTAGCCATGTTAACAAAATTTATGTATGTACTTAGTGTAAGCTTTGGCAATTCAAAACCTTAGTTTCCACTCCTCTCAGGCTTTGAAAATTGGCTCTTAAGTATCTACACCCATGGCTTGAAGGGGTTGATTGTAGAGATTAATGGAGTAGGTCTAGCATAGCAGAGTTGCCGAGGGCTAGCTCCTTTTGGACTTCTTATGGCTCAATAATGGTAAAGCCGTGGGCAAGTCTAAAAAGACTCCATTATTAAGATTAAAGCTCCCAAGGTGTGCACCATATCCCACATAGTGGGCTCAACAAAACTGATAATAGATCCCAGTTCCACTTACCCTAATATAATTAACAACATCAACCATTTATAGGCTACTTAAGGACCTCTTTTCTTAAGTAAGAAAAGAGAAACCAAATGCTCTGATACTATTGTAATGGAATTGGCCTATTAACTTGAGAGTAGTGGAAATTAATGAGAATACTTTTAAGAAATTACTTTGTGAGCATAGCGGGTGAACATAGTTGAAGATGACAACATAAACATAGCAATTAGTTAACTTGTCATGAACAATATTTTTTGCAAGAGAGAGAATTTAGAGAACATGAAAACAATTGAGGACTGGATTTATGTGGAGCCGGTCCCCCCTCGGATAGGCATTTGTATTATGATTTCTCCCATTAAGAGAGACTTGTTACAATACAATATTTGTGTTCCTTGTGACCTAGGTGATGCAATGAAGATGGAAAGCTTCATGCATCACAAGCATACCATAAACTTTGAAGAAATCTTTAACTATCCCAAGCCTCAGTCCCAAGACCTTAAACACCTTCTAAGGTGGAGAGAGCTAGCAAGGAATGAGGTAGGGAAGAGGAAGAAGAAACATTTCATAGGAGAAAGAATTAGTTCCTCACTTATCATAACTCTTCTTGCTAGCATACATAATAGCATAGTAATGAAGATAGAGAAGATGGCAAGCTTAAGCATTGAAGCATGGCTCTTGGTTGGATTTGCACTCCATAGCCAAGAGTGTTGGTGTAGGCTCTCAACCTCTACTTGCTTGGAGAAGGAGAGGGAGCTCTTGCACTTTGTACAATGCATAATGAGAGAGTGTGTGTGAGTGTGTGTGGGAGAGTATACCCCCTAAGAAACCCCCTAGATTGCTTTGGTCGACCCCCCCTTGTAGCTCATGCTTGAAGCTCATTGGACCCCTGCAGGCCTAGCCAATCACAAGCAGGAGGCATTACAAGCAACAAAGGTAGCCTTGGGACAAGTTTCCCCCTTTTCGCTTTGAGAGAGAGGACTTGATAGATACAAAGAAAATTAATTAAATATCCTAAAATATCATTGGACCCCTTGGATGGCCAACCAATAGGCTTCAGGCATACCATGAGGGCAACATGAGGAGGAACTTGACAAGTGTCCCTTATGCTTTCTTTGTACCAAGTATGCCTTCTGTGAGTGTGTGGGTGCTCTCTCTCATCCTCCCTCATGTAGGAATCGCCCCCTCCTTGTAGGGATTGGATCTTTGACTTTTGACACCTCAAGCCCCTCAAGCTTAGGCCAAGTTCCCACTACAAGCTTGGCCCTTAAGCACTTTAAGCTTGGGCTGGGTTCTCAGCTCAAGTATAGCCCTAGCATCTCAAGCATGTCAAGAACCTCATGCATCTCAATCATCAAGCACCTCAAGCATCTCAAGCACCTCAGTCATCAAGCACCTCAAGCACCTTAAGCTTAGGCTGGGTTCCCACCTCAAGCACCTCAAGCTTGGGCCGGCGGGTTCCCACCTCAAGCTCAACCCTAGCTTACCTAAGGTCAAAGGACTTTTACACTAACTATTGGAGGTCTTCAATGAAGCTAACTCTAAGGTCTTATGATCCATTGGTTAGCCTTGCTCTTCAATAGACCATCTCTCATTTGGGCCCCTTTACCATTGGCCCCGTATTGAGATAGATCTATAAGCACATGTCTATATCTTAACCCCCCGTTTATTCTCCCATATTAAATGATCAGTATAATATGAGAAAATCATTTGGGTTGGTTAGATATTAGATTTTATGACACGATGCCTGTCCATTCACCATAGTACAAGACCCAAGAGAATCCTATGGCTCTTTAGAGTCTAGAGGCTTTTTTTCCATTAGCACTTCAAAGGGGTTGCAGAGAGGGATGGTAGAGGTCCCTCTTTTTAGTGGGGTAGGGGTGGAGAGGTGCCTTTCCCTTTCAAGGCACCAATAGCTTCTAGTGTCATGGATTCTCTTGCCACTACATTCACCTCATGACCCTCTTCAACCCTAGAACTTGCACGACGAACATAGTTGTAACTATTAGTTCAGTAGAGAAAGAAAGACAAAATTATTTTCATTGCTTGGACACTTAGTGATTTGTGGTGTGATACTCTGCTTATCCACTGACTTCTCCTTGATTTTTGTATCTTCTTTATTGCAAATCATGGCCTCTTTATCCTCCCTTGCTTTTGTCTCTTCATTTTTATTCGTCTGTTTCTCACTCTCTTCCACAGTTGCTTCCCTAGCCAGCGATTGATTTCCATCCCCTAGATTGGACTCTTGCACTTTATGAATGGTACTTACTTTAGCCTTCATGGGACAGTCCTTGACAAAGTGCCCAAATTTGTTACATTCAAAGAAGGCCCCAAAGTACGTCCCGAAGTTTAGAGTGATTGTTATCAATCTAGCCCCCACATTGATCAATACTCTTAGGTGGAGATCTAGACATGTTCCAACCTACACG
This sequence comes from Adiantum capillus-veneris, assembly GCF_014529385.1. Classification (NCBI taxonomy): domain Eukaryota; kingdom Viridiplantae; phylum Streptophyta; class Polypodiopsida; order Polypodiales; family Pteridaceae; genus Adiantum; species Adiantum capillus-veneris. The sequence continues at coordinate 10,187,242 of NC_140936.1, read as the reverse complement.
CGCGCGCGCGCACACACACACACACACACACACACACACACACACACACACACACACACACACACACACACACACACACACACACACACACACAATTGGAGGTCCTGCGTAGACCTCTCTTGTTAGGGACAAAGAGAGGTGTTCTGAGCTAACTAGCAATCATCTTGATGTTGTCATAGAGCCAACTATGCAACCCAACAAATTCTCGACCTAGACAGGATGTATTCCCAAGAGAGACTCTGCCGAGTCAAAAACTCGCTCCCATGGAACCACACACACTGTTGTCTCGTTGAAAATGAGGGGACCTTTATCAATAATCTTCAAGACATCAGAGTCATCTTGAATCTAACTGAACAGAATCCTTTGGTGAGATAAGTGATACTTTCGATGGCACTGCCATGCCCGAGAAGTTGAGGACTTTGGATTCATTGGATCAATTTGTATCTATTCAAGACTCTCTTGTTGAAGCCAAACACAAGCATGAGCTTAACTTGCAAGGCAACTGCTTCTTGGCGGAGGGATTGCAATAGTGATAGCCTCCACAATATCCACCTGCTGTCTGCAGAAGGGAGTTCTTGAGTGCATTAAAGGCACAATCTACCAGCCTTTCTTCAAAAATCTCATTGGTTTCAGGCTGGAAAAAAGTCATTTTGCTGCCATTAGGGCCCATCTCCATCTGTTCGTTAACCTCTTTCAGCTCTTGTTTGAGTCGAGCCTTTTTGTTCTTCACATTTTCCTGCTTTCCATCACTTGAAGTCGTAACAGCATTGCCCCTGGCTGAAACATCAGAGTAGGGACCCTTCAATATGCTTGCAAACAAGATGCTTGTCCTTAGTGCTATGGCACCGGCTGCCTCATTGCCAACAAATGCAAGAATCACACCTTGAGGCATGCTCTCTTTCACGGTCTTCACTTTGTACTAGAACTTTGGGCAGAAGACTCTTGGTCTACCACTTTACTTTGCCCTTATTGGAGAAGATTTCAATCAACCAGGTTTGATCATCTTCCTGGGCCAGATCTCCTGTCATTGTCTCCTTTGCTAAAGCTGTAACATGCATGGCTTGAGATTTCCCTCCAAGACTAGTTGCATTCGAGCCATGCCCTTCGTCCATCATCATGTCCTCCCCTTCCAAAGTCAGCTTCTTGGCCACGAGGAGTTGTGAAACAGTTTTAATCTTCAGCAATAGGGAAATTGACCGGCGTGGGCACAAGACCCTTAGCAAAAAAGCTCAAGGTCTTAAAATGTGACGAAAGCCACCATAGCAAAACAACAATACAAGGGGAAGGGGGACTTGGAAGGGGAAACAAAAAGGGCTAAGATAATAATCATTTTTTGGAACAACAATTATTATCTGAGAGCAAAATATTGCAACTATTATATTAATAATAACGATTATTAGGATAATAATCTCAAAGGAAGAGATGAAGTTTTGCACGCTTATGTAAACAATAATAAGCACACCGAATGAAGCTCTGCAAGAAGGCCCTGTCTCCTGCGAGATACATCAAGGGGGAGGTGGAGTTGCCGTATCAAGTACCACCTCCACTTGTACTCTCGAGGTTGCAAGGCCAAGGAGAGTAGCTCCCCGATGCCTAATCCAAAGAAAGGATGCCCAGAGTGTAGTACTGGCCCGAGAAAAGAATTTTTTGCGGACCTTATTGTATCTTTATCTTGTAAAATAAAGGGGACATTTTGCCCTGTAGGGATAGTGGATTGTATTGACTAAGGTGAAACCGTATGTTAGCAACAAGCTAACTGATAACATTTTTTGGAGCTTTTATTGTAAAAAAAATTATTATTTTGATAAATCAAGAATGTTCTAACTCCTACTTTTGAGATAAACAGTGTAATTGATGAGTCGGGGCTACAAGCTTCCATATTGTATCAACCTATCTTTAGTTAGAGCTCCAAAATTATTAGTTTTGCCCAAAGAAACCTTTGCTAAGGTATAAAAGCCAATTTTTGTAAGTATTTTGGATAATAGAACATAGTGTGAGCTAATGGTGCTTGATAATAGAACACAGTTTGGATGTCGTTTGATGCTGTAACGGTTATGATTTATTTGCCGATTAGCGACTAGTTTTTGGTGATTTCGGTCATTTGAGTGTAGCTTGAGTTATATGTGAGTTGTCTGTTGTTTTCCAAGAGATTGACAACCTCTTGTAGCCCTCTATGCACTAGTCAAGTCAGCTTCATCCCATGGATTGAAAATTATGTTCGTGGTTCTTGCTATGTCTGCAATAAGATAGGAGTGAGGTTAGAAACCCGTCCCACATTTGGCGCCATTGCCGGGGATCGAAGAGACCTAAACTAGGAAAAACATGAGCGTCTTGTGTAGTTATCCTTTAACTTTCTCTAGGATCACCTTGAGTCAATTTTTTTTCTTTAAAATCGCTTAGCTTAAGATTGTCTTCTTTTGCTCTGTAGAGGTAACTCGGAAGTAAGTGTACTTGCTAAGTACCTTTTAGCATTGTAGGATTGTATGATTAGATTAGGATTTTGAAAATGATTGATAAACAAGACAAGTCTTAAAATCAAGGCTCAAAAAACCATAAAAAAAAAGAAAACGAGTGTTTGTGGACACTTTCTACAACCCCATTGCAGTAGAACCTAGTGTTACCATAGACATGTGGTAGTGATGTGTGTGAACACACTAGGACCGCCAGGGTATTTTTTCCTCTTTAGGAGGTTTTTCCCCCTGTGCATTGTATATACGCCCATCACTCTAGGGCTATCTATCTTTCCATTACACACTAAGTAACACACTCTCTATTGTGTGCCTTGAGCTTCCTTTGCCTTCTCCAAGATGTGTGCATTTCTCTGCAACCCTAATTCCAACAATTGGTATCAAAGCAGGTTGCATCCTACCGGGCTTAGTCGCCAGCTGCTGCAGCACATGCCTGCTCACTTTCTCCGATTTCAGTGAGGTTTGGCTAGCGTTTACAGGTCGACAAATATTTCGGGAGAGCTCATGGAGCTTAGTCTGCTCAGATTTTTGATTTGGGATCATTTCGGCCTCAGTTTCCACTACATGCAGGTCTGCACATGCAATTTTATCATTTTGTGTAGAATTTCTATCAGTGCCATTTTTTGCATAACACGTGCCTTACAGTCTTCTATGGTTTGTGCTATATAGCACGGGTTGTTCCTGCTCCGTTTCTCCTCTTTTTGAGCAGCTTTCACATTAGGTGCAACATTTACCATGGCTGACAACAACACAAATGTGTTCAAGATGTTTGTTGTTGAGGACAGGTTGGATGGGGACAATTACCCTATGTGGGCTTACAAAGATGTGTTCAAGATGTATGCTGCTTTCAAGTTGGATGGGGACAATTACCCTATGTGGGGTTACATGATGCAACATGTTCTTGTGTCAAAGGGCATCTAGAATATTGTGCAAGGCATTGATGTACGTCCTGGTTTTGAGGATGTAGGCGATGTTGAGAATGTTGCCGGTCTTGCTGCAAGGATTGCTGTTATTAGAGTCGTTTTGCCTACGACAGAACAAGCTCGTTGGAATGTAAAGGATGCGCATGCTCATGCATTGATTGCATTGTCTATGAAGCGCACTATTGTTCCTCACAATTTGCAAAACAGGCTTGGGATATTCTAGCAGGTCTTTATGCAAGCCGCCATGAGGCTAAAATTGCTTTGTTGCGTAAAGAGCTGGAGTCGAAGATTATGCATGAGGAAGATGATGTGGACACTTTTCTTGCTGGTGTAAAGGATATCAATGAGCAACTTATTTCTGTAGGTGAAGTCATTTCAGACAGTTCCCTTGTGCAGACTGTTCTTGATGCCTTACCAGATTCTTACCAGACTCTTGCTAGTACTTGGAGACTTATGACCCAAGGAAATCGAGAAGTTGTCAAGTTTGATGCATTATGTACATTGCTGTTGCAAGAGTCACTTTCCAGAAAAAAAGGGACTAGACAGCGTACAGTTGAACAGGCTTTATTGCTTCTCAAAGAAAGGGTCTTAACAGCAATGCAACCACTTCTTATGGTTCTGCTGTGAGTGGCAAAACTTCTGTTCCCAATGCTTCTACTAGCAGCACTTTGTCTGGCAATTCTGGTGATAAGGAAAAATAGAAGATGCGTTGCCATTATTGTAAAGCTAATGATCACTTGATCAAGCAGTGTCCTAAGTTGAAGGCAAACGAGGCTAAGAAGAAAGAGGGTGGTTCCACTGCAAATGTTGGTTCCACTACAAATGCAGCCATGATTGAGTCTTCTGTAAAAGGAGACTGTAATGCTGATGTTGATGCAGAATGGGCTTTTACTACAGAGTGAACTTATAATCCTGCTGTCCATGATGCATGCATGTCAGTTGTTGCAGATTCACATGTGTGGTATTTCGTCAGCGGTGCTACAAAGCAGATTACCTCACATCGTGAATTGTTCACCTCTCTTGAGTATGGGAATTGTGTCACTTGTGCCAACAACGCCTCTTATCCAGTTCAGGGAGTTGGAAAGGTTGTGCTTACTGCTGCTAATGGCAGTTCTTTCACACTTGTTGACACACTTTATGTACCTGGGATCAAGAATAATCTTTTGTGTGTATCCGCACTTGCTAGACTTGGACTTGTAGTCAAATTTGTGGATGACAAATGTATAATCGTGATCTCAGTTTTGGTGATGAAATTGTTGCATTTGAGCTTCTTTGGGCTGTATAAGCTCACTTTATATGACAAGTATGGACAAAATTTTGCAAATGCAGCCGTAGATTCAAGGGCTATTTCAGATGCAAAACTTTGGCATGCATGTTTTGATCATATGAATTTTGCCAGTTTGCTGCGTTTGCAAAAATCTGATATGGTTGCTTCTTTGCCGCTCTTGAAGCACCTGCCAAACATGTTTGTGAAGGCTGTGTTTTGGGTAAGATGAAACGTTCTAAGTTTCCAAAGGATGGTTCAGTTCGGGCCACATGCAGGTTGTAGCTTCTGCATAGTGATGTTTGTGGGCCCATGCAAACTCCGTCCTTGGGAAATTACCTTTACTTCGTGATTTTCATTGATGATTACTCCAAGCATGTATGGGTATTTCCGCTTAAAGTGAAGTCCGAAGTTTTTATGTGCTTTAAACAATTTCTGGCTATGGCTGAAAAATGTATCGAAATGTACTATGGGCACCCTCCATTCCGATTGGGAGGGGGAGTATATGTCTCATGAATTTAATGCATTTCTGGCGGTCGTGGGATAAAACACCAATGTACAATGCCTTATACACCTCTGCAAAATGGTGTTGCTGGGAGGAAAAATAGGTCACTTACGGAAATGGCACAATGTATGGTCAAAAGTCAAGCTTTGCTGCATTCTTTTTGGCTTAAGGCCATCATATGTGCCACTTATGTAATTAACAGGTGTCCTATGAAAGCTTTGCAATCTATTAATCCATATAAAACATGGCATGATAGAAAAACTTATATTGAGCACATGCGTGTTTTTGGCTGTTTGGCATATGCTTTGGTGCCACAAACACATTGCAGAAAATTGGATGATAAGGCTGTCAAATGTATTTTTGTTGGTTATAATGCTGAAAGCAAAGGTTACAATTGTATCATCCGCAAACAAAGTGTATTTTGGTTTCAAGGGATGTAGTGTTTGTGGAAGATTCTGTTCGGCCCTTGCTGTCATGTACTAGAGACAGTAATGTAAGCTCAGAGGACATTTATGACACTTTGTTGCCTCTTTCCAGTGGTGGAAATACAAATGTAAATTCCAATGAGGCAAATGTATAGCCTATGGGGGTTTCAAAAAATGTTACAGATCAACCTATTACTGATGCAGATATACATGATGTACTTGATGAGGAAAGGGCTGAAAATGAGCAGGCTAGAGGTATGCCAAAATGGCTGGTGCAGACGTTGCATGACAGTATCGGATGCACCTTTGTCTAGTCATACTCGCTTAGGCTCTTGCCATGCATCTTATGCATCAGATTGTTATGCTTTGGCTGTGTCTAGCTTACATGATGTTGAGGAGCCTCTATCTTTTCATGAAGCACATAATTAAAAAAATTGGATGGCTACCATGCAATCAGAATATGATGCACTTATAGAAAATGACACATGGACTTTATGTGATTTGCCTCCTGGCAAAAAAGCCATCGGTACAAAGTGGGTTTACAAGTTGAAACGCAAGCCGAATGGTGAGATCGATCGCCATAAGGCTCGACTTGTTGCAAAGGGTTATGCACAGCAAAAAGGCATAGATTATGAAGAGACTTTTTCTCCCACTTGTCGTATGACTACTATGCGTTTTCTATGTGCATAGGCAGCTCATTTTGGTTGGGATGTACATCAATCAGACATTGTTACTGCTTTCTTGAATGGTGATATATTTGAGGAAGTTTATGTAACACAGCCTCGCGGTTTTGTCAAGAAAGGACAAGAGGACGAAGTGTGCAAATGTAACAAGGCTTTGTATGGGTTGAAGCAATCTCCTCATGCTTGGTATGATAAAGCTGACACTCATTTGGTCAAACAAGGCTTTCATAACAGTCGAAGAGAAAGAACACTGTATGTAAAGCGTGATGGTGATGTACACTTCATTGTGGTTCTTTAGTAGACGATTTGCTGACCACTGGACCAAATGAGAGACATATTGCTGAACTCAAGCTAATTTGAATGCTACTTTCAAGATGAAAGATTTGGGACTGTTGCATCATTACTTGGGTTTACAGTTTAAGGAGTGTGATGGTGGTATTGCCTTGTGTCAAAAAAGTTACATAGAGACATTGCTATGTAAGTTTGGGCTTGAGGATTGCAAACCTATTTCCACTCCTATGGAAACAGGTTTGAAGTCGAGTCTACATGATGCTGGCGATCCTGCTGATGTCACTCTTTACCAAGCTGCTGTTGGATGCCTCATTTATGTATGCAACATAAGGCTTGATATATAGTTTGTAGTCTCACAGGTCATCAGATTTAAGCATAGCCCAGGGTCTAAGCATTGGCAGGCTGTCAAGAGAATTTTCCGCTACCTTAGTGGCACTTTACATCTTGGTTTGTTTTATCCCAAGGGGGGATCATTTCCGCCAGACTTACATGCTTTTTCAGACTCAAATTGGGATGGTTGTTTTAACACGTGAGTGTCCACAAGTGGTTTTTGTTTCATGCTTGGCAATTCATGTATATCATGGTTGAGCAAGAAGCAACCTACTGTGGCCACTTGGAGTTGTGAGGTTGAGTGCAGGGAATTCTTCACAGCTACAATTGAGTGTGTATGGCTCAGACGCCTTATGGATGATTTGGGTTTTGGACAGGACACTGCCAACACTATCTACATTGACAGTTAGAGCGCATTGACAGTTGCGAGGAACTCAATTTTTCATGCTTGCACAAAGCACATTGAGGTGCATACTACTATGTCGAGGAGAGACTCTCAGCAGGAGAGATTAGCTCAGCTTATGTGTTAACACAGGACAACCTTGCAGATATTTTTACAAAGGCAATATCTCGTGAGAAGCTCGAAGATTTCTTCAAAGCTTTGGGCTTACTCCCCTTTGTGGATTGATCATGTCCTCGGGGCATGTCACTTCCCTTTACTCATGTACCAGCTCTCGTTCACCGCATCACTCCAGGGGGGAATTGTTACCATATACATATGGTAGTGATGTGTGAACACACTAGGACCACAGGGGCATTTTTTCCCTCTTTAGGAGGTCTTTTCCTTCGTGCATTGTATATATTCCCATCACTCTAGGGCTATCTATCTTTCCATTACACACTAAGTAACACACTCTCTATTGCGTGCCTTGAGCTTCCTTCATCTTCTCCAAGCTGTGTGCGTTTCTCTGAAACCCTAATTCCAACCCTAGGACTAGAGTAAGTAGAATCCAAGGTGGGATCTCAAAACATTTCTCTCTCCAAAAGAATCAATTGTCAGTTGTTTATGTGAAATTGCAAAAAATTTCAAGTCTACGGCTTGAAACAACACCAAAAGACTGTTAACCATTGAATTCAGCTAGAGATTATGCTTTAATAGTTGTATGAACCAGTGGGTAAGGTTAAGGACTCATTTGAGGTAAATTTTGAGGAGTTTGCAAAAACTCAGATTATTTACTTTTTCTTGACATTTTAGGCCAAATTAAGTTTTGACTTGACTCACATGTTTAAACTAGATCATAAAAAGACACTCCACTGAAAAAGTTGAAAAAAGTATTCATTTTAGGCCAAAAGTAAATAATCATGATTATTTACTTTTAGCTCAAAAGTGACCAAGGTTGATACCGGAGATTCTATGCATGTGTGCAAACATCTTTTGTGCAAAGCCCATAGAATTTGGATCACCAAATTGACCAAAACCTTGATTAAAGTTGAAATCAATACTGATTGTTGAGAACTTAAGTATGACTTGGGAAAATCTTGTTCAAACTTAGTGGAACTTGACTCAGAGGCTTTTATTGAAGTGTTAAACAAGTATACATGCTCTGTTGATAAAAAAGATGCAAAAATTTGTCAAAACTAAATAATCGCAATTATTTACTTCTGTCCCATTTCTCAACTTTTTTGATCAACCCATCATACCACTAGTTTTAGCATGTTATATATTAAGCCCACAAATCAAATTTGGTAAGATTTGGATCATTGAAATGAAAATTGTGGCCAAATTTGTAAAGTTAGTCTGCAGACACAAAACTGTTGACCAATTGAATAGGGATTATTCAAACTTGATGGAACTTGGCTATGGGGCTTAAGTTGAGCTGCTTAACCATTTTCTGTCAACATTGTGGCACCAAATTGCACAAAAATACCAAAAGTAATAATCGTGATTATTTACATCTGCTACAAAATTGGACATTTTTGCACATTTGAGCATACCTCAAGGACAAATGTATCAAGTAGAGTCCACAAATCAAATTTGGTGAAATTTGGATCACAAAAGTGAGACTTAAGCCAGTTTCTCTAAAATTGAGTCTGCGGACACGAAACAATTGATAACTTGGACAAATTTTGTTCAAACTCAGTGAAACTTGTCCAGTGACCATAACAAGTTGAATACTTGGCAAAGAAAGCTTAAAAAGTGTAAAAATTTGAGAAAAGTAAATAATCACAATTATTTACTTCTGAGACACAAAGACAAAATTTTATAATTTTGAGCTTGTATAGTGTTAGAACAACATAATGCAAGGCCACTGGTCAATTTTGGATTCAATCGAATCCAAATTAGTACCTATTCACTCAGTTTTCAGATCGCAAATTAGTCCTTTGGCTTTTTGCAAAAGTAGAATCTGAAAGTCTCAATTACTGACTCACTTAGCTCAAATTGAAGTGATATACATAGACCAGTCACAAGAGTTAGCAAAAAAATTGTACAGTCTTTGTGAAAGAATAGCTAACTTGATTAAAACTGATACAAGAATCGGGTTCCTGATAAGGAATTGAAAGCTTGATAGGAGTGGCACTCGAGTCAAGTGGAAGAAACAGATAACAAGTCAATCCGATGGTAAGTACTCTATTCAGGGCTTCACAAGTCTATATGAACCTTAGATCTAGTTGTATACTAACAACCAAGGCATATTTGGAGAGACCGCTAGTAGAGTATCCACCAAAGAGAGTGTGAATCAAGGTGATCACTTGGACACTATCTTTGAAGAAGTCTCAGACACTTTTTAGAATCAACATCTGAAATGTCTTCCTATTCAACTCATTCAGGAACCTGAACGACAATGCATTATAAACACATACTCACATTTTATAAGACGAATGACCGTGGAGCTCAGGTTTACCTGGATCCTAATGAAAGATTATGCTATTCGCATTGATGACCATGACATAGAGTTTGAAGAGAAAATAAGGACAAATAACCAAGGAAAAATGTATATAGATAGAAACGGGACTCAATATTTAAAATTTGGAAACCATGATGTGATAGACAAATGGGAATTAGAGGTGAATACACTCATTTTGGATATGGCAGCAAAAGAAGGACCATCGACTTTAGAATTTGAGGGATATGATCAAGTTGATTTGAAGCCTGAAACGGCTTAGCATGGATAATCCTAGGATTGGAGTCTATTCTTTGGAGGATAGAAATGTCAAAGATCTTCCAGGGACTTCTCATGCCAAATTAGGACAGTTAACACCCATAAAGATCATCTATATCTTTAAGATCAAAGACAAGGGTTCAACAAATCTACCAACCTACCTACTTAGGGATTGTTATAACAATAACTTTGTTATGATGAGTCCTGAGGAGGTGGAACAAACCAAATACCAAGGGTACTCCATAACAAATTGGATATTGGACCAAGGACTAGAAACTATACCAAGAGAGGAACTCCGTGAGAGATCTTTTGGGAGCAATGTTGAAAAACCTGAATCTACCTCATCACAAAGAAAACCATGTGACACTAAAGCCAGTCCAAGGCTACATGAGTCACTATTTCCAACAGACTGGTTTGAAGGACTTGGGACAGGACCAACTGCCAGGAGACCTGTAGTTGAACCAAATAGACGTGTCAAACCAGCTGATTTTCAAAAATGGGTTAGAAAATACAGTGGATCTGGGGATCCATATGACCACTTAGCAAGCTTTAAGCAAGTGCTAAGAGCAGAACGTATATTTGATTTCCATTCTCAATTTGAGGGATTTGGAATGACATTAGAAGGAAAAGCACTGACATGGCTCCAAAACATTCCACTGAGGTCACTCACAGGTTTAATACATTAGCTCACGAATTTATAGCTGCATGTTCTAAAACTGTGGGATCAAACATAATATAGTAGCTCAAATCTATAGCTTCAAACAGAAACAAGGAGAGTCTGTTAGGGATTGTGTAACTAGAATGAAACAATACATTGCAAGATGCCCAGAACTAGAAATACCTGCAGAAGAAAGATTAGTATCATTATTTCTAGAGGGACTGCTAAACAAAGAACGTCATGATATATTGTATAGCAAGAAACATATGACCCTAGAAGAGTGTGTATCGGATGCCATTGAATTGTGAGACAATTGTGATATTTTCAATGAAGATGTCCCTAAGGATAATCAAAGTGAGAAAACAATATCCACCAAACCAGCACAAGTGGGAACAACTGCTGCAACACCGCTTACAACCATAGAAGACATGCTCAAAAGGATGAATGAAAGGATGAAGAACATGCAAAAAGCACCTATGAGGGGACCAGTGCAAGGGATACCTCAACAGGGACAACCAATTAGCCGCAAAAATGGTGTGTAATCGAGGGTAAATGGACCAACCATGAGACCAATGAGTGCTATTACCAATCAAAGTATGATGTAAATGTTCAATATGTGCCTATGAGGCCACAAGGACAACCCATGTATAAATATTAGCCTAATATGGCGCCAGCTCAAAGACCATCGATGGGTATGGAAAGACCTCACCCCGTGTTGGGTCAACAACCTCCATATCCTGGACATAATGCAGTGCTTGTAAAGTACATGCATTCAGAGGGAATCATAGATGAACAAGCACTAGTGCCTGCTATACCCTATGTTGAGTCTAGTCCATCTACAATAATAGTAGAAGGAGAGTGGTATAATTTACATCCACCACCAATGGAAGAAACTATGACTTATGCTACACCAGAGCTTGCATCGATGTACTATAGCTAATCAAAGGGTTAGACTTCCAATGGTAAGACCCATGATTAAGACAAGACCTAGAAACTGCCATAACTGTGGTGCAAATGATGACTGGAAAAATGAATTCCCAGAGCCAGACAAGAACATTAAGCCAATTAAAGCTTTTTGTATACAATGTTGTAAAAAGGGAGAACACTTCCCTGAAGATTGTCCAAAAAAATCCTTTAAACAAGGGTAAAGCAGTAGTGAATGTAGTCCAAGTGATACCTAGTAGCTCACTGGAGAGTGAACCTATTGTTCCAATCAAGTTAATCACTAGAGCCGAGGCTAAGAAAAAGAAACATAACTCCTATGATGACTCGGAGAATACTAAAATTTCCTCTCAAAAGACCAAGAGAAGAAGAAGCTAGAGGTATGAGATAAGAAAATAGAAACAAAGAGCTGAAATCGAGGAGAAAGCCAAGAAACTATTCTAGGAAAAAGTGAAAGAAACAGGAAGTGAAATCGAGGAAACCATGGTGAAATTTGGAGGATAAATTTTGGTAGACAATTTTTTGATCCAATCAATGCAGCCTTCAAAGCTTACCAAGCGGGGTTTAAAGCAGACTAAAACATGGGAAACAAATGGAAAAAATATCCTTCTCCAGATATGGAAGCAGCTAAGCTTGAAGCTTATCAAAATCTGGTAATAATTACTCAAGAGATGCTGGAAAACAAAAACCAAGCTCGAGAGTCAAGCAAAACCTAAGGAGCTTGTGGTAGTAACCCGTAAAGAGAAATACAAAGTGGTGAAAGAACCTCACCTTGAAACTAAAGAGCCAGAACTCATAGTACCTGATAGTGAAGATGCCTTAGATGGAATTCCGTTTGTAGAAGAAGACTGGCCATGACATTTATGGAAAAAAGTGAGAGAGATTAATGATGGGAGCCTAACTTTGAAGTCAGCTCCTATAGAGGAAGTTTGTTTAGACAATCTACCTCATGATATGGACATGGATGTACAATCCTTGTATGGGGACTGTGGCTCTGAAGCTTCAGGAATGTCTAAACCAATGACTCTAAAAACACTACCCTCTTACTTGGGAGATGACGAAGACGAATCTGTAGTGTGTATAACCACTTGGATTAAAAGAGTGAAACAGATCCTAGAGGTAGATAACATCCATTCAAGCATGTTTACACCCATTCAATGCACTCTTACTTTTGGAGAACTATTAAAAATCAGACCATATGTATGCAATGATCTACAAAAAACCCTAGAGAAGGTGGGAATAACAGGGCTAATTGCGAAAAATTTGGAAAAATTGAAACACAAATTGGATAACAAAATTCGTCCCAATGAACAAAGTCGGAGAATACTACGGAAGGGTAAGAAGTAACACACCCTTGTGATAGTTAGTTCCTACGGAATTGATTATCAACATATTTTTACAATAGTGGACTTTGGAAAGAAACTCAATTATGAAATCATCTTGGGAAGACCTTTCATGCGACAAGTACAACTCATTTAGGCTTGGGGAAACTGTTGACCGCTGGGTCAACAACACAACATAACTCAAGTTTCGTACCAAAGTCTTATCTTTTGCAAGTTATGAAATGCTGCGGATTATGGCTATAAATGTCATTTGTAATGAGTAGTTATTCTAGTTTTAGAAGCCGGGGTGCAATGGCACTTCCAGATTGTAAATACAAAGCCATTTGACCCTTTCAACCCCATTTTTGGTTAAACCTAAGGTAGCCTTAGTATATAAGGTACCTAGGTCATTTTGTAAAGGAAGACTTTTAATCATAATCAAAACTTAGCGCTGCCGTCTACTGTGTGTGAGAGAGAAAGAGAGTGAGCGTGAGATTCATCCTCTCGCTACGCCCGGCTCGCTCAACACATTAGAGATCCGACTGCACCATTGCTGTAGACTCGAGGAGAGCTACGCAACAACGCTAAGCATTCCACGCGAGAGGAAGCGCACAGGCCGACGCACCTACGAGCTATTTGTGGTCGTAAGTGTATCAAACGATGTCTATTTTCTGCGTGCTAGTAGTCTATAGAATCATAGCGACATAAGCTACGCATAGGTACTCATAAATTTTAGTTTCGGGCACTTTCAAAATTCTGCTCTGTCATCCTACGTGTTTTCTGCAGATGGGTTTAGAGTGAGCGTTTTGAGTGTTGAAGCGTAGGGACAGGTGTATCCTAGTGAGGGGATGGTGTTCCTTAAGTTTCGTACGAATCTGGCATGATTAGGTGAGGTACCTTCCGTATGTGTGTATGTGGTGTAGTTGAGAGCAGTGAGTTACCTTCCGTATGTGGCTAGGTGGTGTAGTTGAGAGCAGTGAGGTTCTTGATTGTGGTATAGTTGGCCTTCCAGAGTGTAGTATGTGTAGGATGGTCTCAGCCTCTGACAAGATTAAGAGATTTCCTCCGTGTGCCTATCGTGTCATCTGTGTCCTCGATTGACATTATGTTGATCTAGGTAGTGTTTGCATGCACTTCATGGGTGTGTGAGTCGCCCCCGTCCAACATTGGCGCCGCTGCCGGGGACACAAGGACCTAAGTAGGTTTCCTACTAACACTCGTGGGTGATGGTTGCTTGATTTAGTTTCGGCTAAAGAAAGTGTTTTCTTAAGTGGATCCGGAAGAGGATATTCCGTGATCAAGTGGATAGACAGGAAGCGTGTGTCTTGCCGAGGGTCTGCGACTAGATAGGTTTAGTTAGGATCTGTGGATTAGAGTAGTTGTTGGTGGTCAAGTGATTTGTGAGGTGATAAAAGCGTTTACTAGTCCGTGTGTGGTAGTGAAGCGTTTTTCTACTCATAGATGCAAAACCCCATATGATTTGTAGGAGTAGCTTTAGGTAGGTGATCCGATTCTTATCTAGAGCTATTCTACATTGAATTATTTGCTAAAGTGCTTGATTGCATTTGAAATCACAGAAAAGTGTGCTTTTGAGGGTAAAAATGCATTAAACAAGCTTTTGTGGATATTTTTGTATGACTGACTGATGCTGTGCATATAAAAGAGCATTTGCAAGGGTTCTGTGAAGAAAACCTGCAATTCTGTAAACATAGACATCCTACGCGTAGGATGTCTCAAGGGGGTTTTGGAGACCAAATTTGAAAATTCTGACTGCTCCAGTGTGTTCAGAGGGTAGGTTTTACCCTAGTAACATATTGACTTGGGTGTTTTTCCCTATTTTTGTTGACGAAAAGCCAAAAGGCGGAGTCAAAAAACGTAAAATTTCTGAAAAGGCTTAAATTGAGTGATTGTTGCATGTTTTTGCAATTGTGAAGCATACTTGCACTTGCTGAGAGCATAAGGAAGCATCAGGGACACTTCAGTCTCAAAAAATCACCAGTAGACATCCTACGCGTAGGATGTCTACAGGGTGTTCTGGGAATTTTTTTTTGAAAATCTGAGGTTACCAGTGTGTTCAGAAGGTAGGTTTTACCCTATTTTCACCTGGAAAGTGGAAATTTGACCAAATTTTGACAGATAAAAGCCAAAAGACTAGAATTGCCAGACATCCTACCCAAATTGTGCCAAGGCATTATTCCAAGACCAAAACCATAGGGTGACTTCATGTGCATGTTATACATGATTTTTTGAGTGCATGTGATAAATTTCATCTTATTTGGGTTAGTGAAAGTGAAGATAGAACAGACTTTAGCATTTTTGACTGAAAAAGGCAAGGATAGCTAGTTTCGGGGTCTTTTGACATCCAAATTAAAATCTAAGCATACCACTGGGTTACTGACATCAAGGGGAAGCTGTGGGACAAGTCTGGGGTCAAACATGCCAAAAACACATCCTACATAGCGTAGGATGTCTTTTGTGTGATTTTGGACTCTAAACAAAATTCTGAGCATACCACAGTGATCAACACCTTAAGTAGAGTCTGTGGTTCAAATTTGGGGCAATTCTGAGCAGTTAGACATCCTACGTGTAGGATGTCTAAGGCATGATTTAGAGGACAAATTTAAACTGTGGACATAGCAGGGTGTTGTATAGACTTAGGCAAGCCTCCTAGTCAATTTTGGTCCAATTTGGAGTTGATTTGACTTGGGAATTCATAAGAACAGACATCAGGCTTCTGGAGCAGATTCTGGATCATTTGACCAACCTATAGGTTTCAGAATAAAAAAGTAAAAATAGCTGTGAGTTTAGCACATCAAGGGGAAGCTACAGTGCAAGTTTGAGCTGAAACAGAGCAAAAAGACATCCTACGCGTAGGATGTCTCCAGGGTGATAAAGTGGTCAAACTTCTACTTTGGCCATATAGGGAGGTTCTAAGTGTCTCAAGGATTCCAGAACTTTTTTCAAAAGTGAATTTGGACCTTGTTTGGACTATTCACCAAGCAAAGACAAGAATTGTCAGACATCGTACTCTTGGAGTGCACTAGAAGCTCTTGCAGCCTAAATCTTGACCTATTGGCATCCAAAATCAATTATAAGCATACCATTGGGTTGCTGAGGACTAGGAGAATCTTGGGATCAAGTTTGGACAAAATCTGAGTAGTTAGACATCCTACGCGTAGGATGTCTCCAACTTGATTTAGGGCTTCAAACCAACCTATGAGCACACCACTGTGATCAACACATCAAGGAGAAGCTGGGGTAAAAATTTCAAGTCATTCTGAGAAAAAAGACATCCTACGCGTAGGATGTCTCAAGGCCATTTTTAGGTCCAAATGAAATTTTGAGCATACCATTGTGTTGCTGGACTTAAGGGGAGTCTCTGGACCAAATTGTGTTAAATTCTAAGCATATAGTAGGATGTCTCTAGGCCAGTTTTAGGGTCCAACTGTACTTTTGACCATACAAGAGTGTTCACAGTGTCACAGAGATCCCAAATCTTCTTTTAAAATTGAATTTGGACTCATTTTGACCAGTCTAAACTGCATTTCACTATTTTGGCCATAACTTTCACAAACGGTATCGGATCGGAAAAGTTTTTATATCAAAACGTAGCCTGAGAGCGGCTCTACAGATCTTAGAGCAAAACCTACAACAATCATTTAGTTCAACTATGAAAAAAACGTCGTTTGAGGCCTCAAAATACATTTGCAAGTTAGGGGTGTCTGAAAGCGACAATTTGCGAGAATTGTGACGAAACGGTTGCGATTTTGGACATAGTTTCGAGTTTTCCCTAACCAAAGAACTTGAACACAGTGGACTAAGTCTACTTGAACCAAGCAAGCCCAGAAATCATGTCTACCGTAGATTCAAACGCAGCTTACACAAGCTTGGAGATCCCGATGATAGCGGAATATCCTCCCACAATGGATCTTCCAAACTTGCAATTGATAAAGACCCATCTTGTTGAGAGAGTTTGGATGATTGGTCATGAGAGTGAAGGACTATATAGATACATTGACGACAATGAGGTCAATATTTATAGATGCTCAGATCCATACCTAGAAGAGATAATGGATTACAAGCTCTTATATGTCTACACATACGGAGTCGACTGTCAATGGAGATCTATAGTTGTTGACAAGTATGGACGAGAATACAGAGTTGTAGAAAGCACAAATCCACAGACTGTACTAGAAAGAGGTGGATATTTGGTCAATGAAGGACCACAAATGCCTCCACCAAACACGAGAATTCCTATAGGAGTTCCAAGAAGAGAGCCACCAGGATTCCCTTCAAGAGCGATAACGAGAGAAGGATTGGGAGAGTCTCTGGTTAGAGACTTGTAGACAATCGACGAGTTAGACCATCCCAAGTCCAGAAATGGGTAAACAAAAAATACTCCGGAGATAAAGATCCGAGAGATCACGTAGCGGCTTTTAGAAGAGTGATTAGAGCTGAGGAAGTTTCAGATTTTGCGACACAATTTGCGGGATTTGGATTGACTCTAGAAGATGATGTAGCTACATGGTTCGACTCGGTGGAAAAATGGGATTTTGAGACCCTAGATGAGATGTTTGAGGAGTTTATTGAAGAATTCTCGCCAAAAGGCATTGCTCACAACACGGTCTCGCAAATCCATAGATTCAAACAGAAAGAGAATGAATCAGTACGCAAAGCATCATTACGGCTCAAGAGATATGTTAAGCTCTGTCCGAGAGCGGAATTACCTACGCAAGCACGACTGATGCTGATCTTTATCCAGGGAATGAGAGATGATGGCCTTCAAAAGGATCTGCATATGATAAGGAGGATGACACTAAACGAGTTGATCAAAGAAGCTCTTTATCTAGTGGATAACTGTGAGGCATACAAAGAAAAGGACTTAAAGAGTCAAGGAGATGACACATCCTCTCAGCATAGTGTTTCACAGATAAGTGAGTCCATTGCCAAGCCAACGGCACCTATTGATCAAGAAAAGCTTATCGACGACTTGGTCAAGAGGTTGATTCCTCTTGTAAGGTTTGATTCAGGAGAGTCGAAGTGGTGTGAAATTGAGAGAAAATGGACGAACCATACGGGGGAAGAGTGCTATTATAGCATGGAAAATTCTAGGGAGAGGTATGTACAACCTGTTCCAGAAGCACCTACTCCACCTAGATACATTACGGGGAATGCGCCAAGACCAGTAGGAGTTTTAAGGCCACAACTTGTCTTAGGACAACAACCTCCGCTGCCAGGTGCTAGAATGCAGGTAGACATGAGATACATGCCAATGATGAAAGCATCAAATAAACCAACGCCAGTACCAGCTACAATGTGGTATAGCAACCAAAGTGAGTACTACCCTTCGGAGAAACAAAATGTGAGAGAAACACATGGAGTGGTGAGGCCGGTACAACCTCCACCTCCTGGGTTTTCAGTCGAAAGAAAAAAGGTATGAAATGGACGAAAGGACATTGCGATTCATTGCAAATAGCGGCTTATAGCCAAGAGGAAATGCTAAAAGAATCTCCTCAACCAGAGACAGATTGTCACAAAAGTCATGACAACCACTTGGTCAAACAATGTCCTCATACGGAGATCACTGAAGTAAATGCCTATTGTCTTGAGTGTGTCATCACTCACTTGATCCCCGATTGCCCGAAAAAACCAAACCAAATTAGAAAAATCACGACAAATGTATTAGGGATTGTTCAGCTCCCTAGTAGCTCAGAAAATGAAAATGTCGTACCAGTTCAAGTGGTTACGAGAGCACAAGCTCAAAAGAAAGCTGATGAGAATCCAGAGACAAAGAACACGAAAAGTGACATGAGTCCAAAGACAGATGATGCACCAAAGCCAGACGCACCTAGTCAGAAAACCAAGAGCAAACGAAATAGTTGGAAAGCTAGAAAGACTAGGATGAAAGCACGTATGGAACGAGAGCAAAAATCCCTAGCTGAGAAGCTTACGGAAGCTGAGGAGAAGATAAAACAATATGAGGAAAAGGAGGCACCTTCTCTTACACAGATGGTTAAACCTCTAGAAGAACCATCCACGGATGAGAAACTGAGAAGTGCTAGTTCAGGAGGATTTGTGTTGGCAGAGAAGGTTAATGAGACATTAGATGCCCTCTTGAAAGCCTATGATGTGAGGCTCAAAAACAACCAAACCCAAGAACACAGGTGGATGACATATCCCTATGTGGAACTAGAAAAGCAAAAAATTGAAATGTGCCAGAAAATGATTCAAACAGCCAAGCTTTACTAGAACCACCAGTTGCAAAACTTGAGGATGTGATCCTTGTCATGCCTACACAAGTAATCCCACCAAACCAGGAACTAAAAGAGCCAGATTCTAGTCATGAGCACAGACCAAACCTCAAAGACCCAGCATTAGAACCAAGGATTGTGAAACCAAGCAGACAAAGGCCATATACTTATAATGAAACATTTTTTAGAAAGATCAAAGAAGAGATAGAAAAGCTAAAGGAAGCCGAATTCATTTATGAAATTGAACACACAGATTGGGTGTCTCCAATTTTGGCAGTACCCAAGAAAAATGGAAAATTAAGAGTGTGTGTTAATCTCACGAAAGTGAATGCAGCTATCATTGGAGACAACTTTCCTCTTCCAATCACTGACATGTTTTAGAACGAGTTGCAGGAAAGAAACTTACAGCTTTTTAGATGGATTTTTGGGATACAATCAGCTTTTGGTTGACCCCAAAGATCAGCATAAAACTGCCTTTGCAACTAAATGGGGTATTTTTTCTATTGGGTTATGCCTTTTGTGTTAACTAATGCTCCTGCCACCTTTCAAAGATTGATGAGCCCTGCTTTTAAAAAATATCTTTGGAATTTCTTGGAATTATATATGGATGATCTAAGTGTACATTTGTCAATCCGGGCTGATCATTTTGAACACCTTAAAAAGGTATTCAAAAAATGTAGACTTTATAGGATTTGCTTAAATCTTGAAAAGTGCACATTTATGGGTAGACAAGGAAACATTCTTGGACATATAGTGTCTAAAAATGGCATAGATACTGATATGGATAAAATTCATGTTATTGCTGGATTGCATAGACCAACAACAGTCAAAGGGGTTCAAGCTTTCATGGGACATTGTGGATATTACAGACGATTCATTTACATATATGCTATAATTGGAAAACCCATGTACAACTTGATTACACTCTTTGAATGGACTGATGAGTGTGAAGAATCCTTCATGAAGCTTAAGCAAGCTTCCACTTCAGCCCCAATATTGAAAGCACCAGATTGGAATAAGATGTTCCACATACATGTAGATGCTTCCAATTTCGCCATTGGGTGTATACTAGCTCAACCAGGAGACAAAAAAAATTGATTTTCCCATTTCTTATGCTAGTAGACAATTGAATGTGGTAGAGAAAAACTATACGACCATCAAAAGGGAAGGGTTAGGAATGATCTATGCCATAAAAAAGTATAGACATTACCTATTAGCCAACAAGTTTTTGTTCTTTGTGGACCACCAAGCCTTATTGTACTTGGTCAACAAGCCATGCAACACAGGAAGAATAGTGAGATGGTTCATCATTCTTTTGGAATTTGATTTCAATGTGGTTGTAAAAAAGGGCACCACTCACCGAAGAGCAGATCATTTGTCAAGGATTATTTCAGGAGAACCATCGAAAGGGGCAGACGATGATCTACGAGATGCATATCTGTTGTCTGTGGAAATGATACCCCGATGGTTGGAAAATATGGTTTCATTGATGACCATAGCTTAAGTGAATTCAAAAATACCACTTCCTATTACAACCGGATTAATTGAGCAATCGGTATGTATCAATTACCAGCAGGAAGGCTACACAAAACAAATCAAGATGGAATATTTCTTTTGTGCATTAATCATGAGGAGAAAACCCAATACCTAAGTCAAGCACATATTACCATAGTAGGACTTCACTTTGCGGAAGATCAAACTATGTAGCAGATCTTGAAACTTTGAGTATTTTGGCCAACCATGAGAGTGATGTTCACTCATTTGTAAAAAATGTCCCCAGTGCCAGAAACAAGCACCCATACCTCATGTGACATTGTTCCAAATATCACTCGTTCTTCTTAAGTGGAGTAACTATCTAGCTACTTACTTACCAAGACGAACATTTTCTCAAGATATGAGTAAACACCACCAAAGAGCAATTGAAATTGAAGCAAGAGACTATGCTCTTATTGGAAACCAATTGTATTGAAGAGGAAGGTATCAACATTTGCATCTTTGTGCAAACAAAGATGAATATATTCCTATTATAGAACAAGCACATGCTGGATTAGCTGGAGGTCACTTTCCTAGTGAAACCCCCACTAGAGCAATCTTAATGGCAGGCATATGGTGGCCAACACTTTTTGCAGATGCCAAAGAATATGTTCAAAGGTGTGATGCATGTCAACAAGCAAAAATGCCAACCCGTGTAGATAGCATGCCTTTAAGACCAATGATGGGGGCTAGAGCTTTTGCAAAATGGGGCATAGATTTTGTTGGGCCAATACAACCACCGGCTTATAAGCTCAAGCTCAATAAATCATTGTAGCTACGGACTATTTGACCAAGTGGACAGAGGCTAAGGCAACCCAAAGGAATGATGCAGAATCACAACCGCATTCTTATATGAAAATGTGTTCACAAGATATGGACTGCCAATACAAATTTTTAGTGTTAGGGAAACTCATTTCCTCAATGAGGTAATTGAGTATTTGCTGAATGAATTTATGGTCATCCATAACAAATCGTCTCCCTATCACCCACAAGTGGACAAGCTGAGCACACGAATAAAATTCTTAGCTCGGTATTGACTAAAGTGGTTAGTTCAAGACGGACTACTTGGGAAATGAATCTCCATGCCGCTCTATGGGCTTACAGAGTTTCATTCAAGACAACTTTAAATTCTACATACTTTAACCTTGTTTATGATCTTAATGCCATACTGATGTTAGAATTTCTATTGCCGACACTAAGGGTAGCTAAGGATCTTGAGTGAACTAGACATGAACTATCAGAGAGGCTCGCAGATTTAGAAAATCTTCATGAGCAAAGGCTAACAATTGTACCTCACATCTATGCACAAAAGCGGAAACAAAACCAGTTTTTGATTCCCATCTAGTCACAATAATATTCAAAAAAGGGGACTTAGTTTTAGTTTACTCCCTTAAGCAACACATTCCCAAGTTTAAGAAAAAGGAAAATGGACCATTTATCATTGAAGATGTATCCCCAAGTGGAGTAGTTAAGTTGTCCGCTCTAGATGGTGAACCAATGGCCAATTGGACTAGGGGATGTCGTTTAAAGAAGTACAATTTGCCTCTAACTAATGAATTACTAGAGAAGATGCATGCAACAAAGCAGAGAAAGATGAAACGACAACAGGTCATTGATGAAGCCCAAGAGGAAGCTCGGCTTTGAGTACTCAAAAGGAAAGCTTCTCTCAAAAATCAACAAATACCTATTTCCATTAACACTCTGAACCTAGATGAACGACTATGGGAATTACAGAAGGATGCAATGTCTACAGATGATGAATGGTTAGATGGAATGGACCTTCGCATCAAACTACAACTGAACAATCATAGCACAAATGCATTGGTCGATATAGGAGCTCGCGTAAATGCAGCCAGTTATTCCATGTATAAGAAAGCAACAAATCTGTCTTTGACATCGGGAATATCGGCTATCAAAAACTGATCATTTAATATTGAAGAGCCACTTTAAGAACTGACTATTGAAGACCCACCGAAGTTCGGGGACCAAGAAGAGGTGCTGCAGCCCGAGTCCATTCTCCAACATGAAGACAAGGTATTAAGAGGCAGTAAGACTATCCAACGATATCTTATTAAGTTTAAGAACTATCCTTTTGAAGATGCTAGATGGATGCAAGGCATACAATTAAAGGATAACCTAAACCTTGTCAATGCTTAGAATGCTTCCCTTGAGTAAGCAAATGTACAAATGTTTAAAATGAACGAAGTTTTTGTCTTATAAGACTCTCTTTCTCTTTATTGTGCACGAATGTGAAGTAATATGCATGCTTAGAATTAAGTTTGCGGAGACGACGTCTCCCAAACACCAAGTAGAGCTTGTCACTCTACTATGGAAGATTGATAGGACTAATGTGCAGACTTGCTTGTGGCATCTTAGTCTCTCAAGCGCCAAATGGATTAGTCATCCATTTTGGAACGATGCCGTAGGGTAACATAGGGATCCTCTACCCGCTAGAAAAAGGACTAATGTATAGGCTGTATCTTCTCTACCCCATAATCGAGGACGACTATGATTTCAAGAGAGAGGCAATGTCATAATAACTAATATCTTATTCTCCTAAATGATTTTCCCATGTTAAACTGATCATTTAATATGGGGAAGTGCCAAGGGAGAAAAAGCTAGAATATTGGTTAAGTTGGCAAACTGGCCACATTAGGGATTTAAAGGAGGGAAAATAGGGATGCAAAGGGGGGAACCATCTGCAAAAGAGCAATGTGCAACAACGGGCTTTAAAGACCCTAAGGCTCAGCCCATTAAGACTTCCAAAATGCTAAGGTTCCAAAATTCAAAGGTTGTGTCCAAAGGTCAATCACTAGGCAAATTGGATGCTTTGTGTGTGTACCAAAAAGTCATCAAAATTCCTACAAAGGAGGGGGAGAGCCTTGCAAGTAGGGAATGAGAGAGAAACACACACACATACACACACAAGCTTCCTTTACACAAAGGGAATGAGGGACACATGCCAGCTCCCTAGCACAGATTCCCACAAGGTGCACTGGATGGCCATGGAGGTGGACCAATGAGAATTAAGCTAGAGTAAATCTAGTTTAATTCATTTAAAAACACTTAATAAAAGAATCAATAAGAATTAAGCTCTCTAAAAGACTATTGGACAGTCTCCCAAGGGGTCCAATGAGCATTCAGTAGCCCAATGGCTTGCCCGATTCCTATTGGCCAAGAGACAAAGGGATCCAATGAGAGTTTAGTTGCATCAATTAATTACCTAAAGCTCTCACAAAAGGGGAAAGGGGGACACATGCCAGAAGGCTATCACTTATACTACTTAATTTTCATTGGCCAAGCCTGGAGGGGTCCAATGGGAAACCAGCAAGAGGAAATAGCATGAGGGGTCAACCAAGAGAGAGAGGGGGATTGAATTTCTCAAGGAATTATTGCATACACACTCACACTAGCTCATGTGTGAAGCAAGAAGACTCTCTCTCTCCTTCTCAAGCTTTAATGGAAAGCTTATTGCCTACTCCAAGCTTGTGAGAAGGGAGGCCTACATCACCAACTCTTGGCTTTGTGATGCAAATGCAACCAAGATCCAAGCTTCAATGCATGCTCATCTCCTCTACCATGCTAATTACTAAGCTATGCTATGCTAATATGAGTGATTATGTGAGGAGATGTACATCTTTCTCGTAAGACTACTCCTTCTTCCTCTCAATCTACTCTCATACCTTGCTCGCTATCACCATCTTCGAAGGTGTGCGAGGTCTTGGGTTTGAGATCGTGAGGGAATTAATGTTGTGTTTTATGAGTGTTTGATTAGTGCTTGAAGCTTCCATCTTCATTGCACTAGCTAGTTATTGAAGGAACACAAAGAATTGTATTGTAAAATGTCTCCCTTGATGGGGGAAACCTATAATACAAAGCCTTTTGGAGGTGGACCGGCTCCATGTAAATCCGGTCCTCAACTATTGTCAATAGCTCAATTTCTCTCTCTTTTGAAGTATTGTTCATGCTATCTAACTAGGTGTTATGCTTTTTGTTGCTCTCTCCACCCAAGCACTCTTGTTATGCTCATTAGGAACCTATTCTAGTAATGCTCAATATGTTCATGTTATTTTCTACTACACACAAGTTACTAGGCCATTAAATGTTACATAGTACATGGATGTTCATGCCCTCATCAGTTTGTATGCTTACTAGATGAACACATGAATGAAAAAATGATTCTTGTAATCTAATGGATGCAGGCGTACAAGGTAGTACCAGATTGGGGTACGACTCAACTCTCAAGAAATCGAGGATGCTGGCTTTGGAAACTAGCTTGAATCTTAGAGTCTAAGTTGGATCCACTACCTATAGTTCCTTTTTTTGGTTGGTTGGTGCTAGGTGGTCCCTCTTAGGCTAATATTCTAGATACTTGCTCACAACTATTATAGTCTTTGACTTTGCCAGTTTAATGAGTGCAAGCCCAACCTATAGGACTAATTATATATTTTTTTGTTAACTTTCAGGATCACAAACATTTTAGATTGACAGCTTGCATGAGAGTGATCTACGACCCGGAGAAGGATACAAGGATTTTAGAACAAATTAGGTTCTACCTAAAGGACCATTCTCCAAAAAAAGCCTTGGTTGTTAGAACTAGACCTTTTTTGGCTCGATGGGCGAAAAGATGTGTTACCTACTACCCTAAGTAATCCCTTGCTTATCAATAATTTTGTCTATTGCAGACCCTTGCTCTCTTGCAAGGCTTGGAATTATCCTCTGAGCCCCTCTCTGTGACAACCTCTCTTGTCCTCATATGTATTTGCAGTTTGGA
Source organism: Adiantum capillus-veneris (assembly GCF_014529385.1). NCBI lineage: Eukaryota > Viridiplantae > Streptophyta > Polypodiopsida > Polypodiales > Pteridaceae > Adiantum > Adiantum capillus-veneris. The sequence goes on along the minus strand of NC_140936.1, from coordinate 10,161,772 downwards.
TGCTTCTCAATTAATCTATGATTTGGCTCTTGCCTCGGATAAAAAGTTATCAATCTTACACATGCTTTCTTTCAATAATTGGGTCAAGATTTTGGCGGCTCTGGACAAGGATTCCAAAGATGGGGTTGCTATGATTTCCCATTACATAGCTCAATTACCTATACTTTTTGTACAATATCAACAAGAGATAGCCCATTTCTCTTCTTCTATGTGCGAGTCTGTCGCACGTGTCAATGCAAGGAACTTTCCAATACACTGTGTGCGAGCCACAAATGGCTCCAAGCATGCAACTAGCCTAAACTAGTAAGCTCAAAGATGGTGATAGTGTGTCACTCACCGCTCTACGCTTGCTGTCGTGGAGGATTCCTCGCTGCGAAGAAGAGGGAGACGCCGCTACGCCGCGCTCAACTGCCTCACCGCCGTCGTGCTGCTGCAATGCTCGATCACACACACATACACACACTCTCTCTCTCTCTCTCTCTCTCTCTCTCTCTCTCTCTCAAGCGCGTGCGCGCGCGTGCACACACACACACACACACACACACACACACACACACACACACACACACTAGTACACAAGGGAGACGGAGAAGGAGATGGAGCAAGAGCACTCTTCTTGCATTGCAGAAATGAGAGAATGAGGTTTTTTAGGTTTAGATTGAATTTTATATGGGCTTGCCTGTTCACATTTGGGCACCCACACTTAACCAATCTTACCCAAACATTATAGGTTCTAGTTTTAGAGTGCGCCTCTCATTGGCGATCACTCTTATCCATTCTTACCTGACCGACAAACCCGACCAATAGCATAATACATACTAGCGGGTCCGACAAGCCCGGTCTGTGGCTACATAAAAGGTGGTCACTTGGTGGTGCCGGTGGTTAACATGCCCCCCTTCCTGAAGTAGATTCCACCCTCGGAATATAATAATGCAGCATCGGGATCCATGATAGGAGTACCTATAGCATAAGAAAACAACATTGTGAAAGCTCAAAGGTAGCATGTGCAGGCGTGCAATAAGTGAGATGCATACATGATATTCTAAGAAATGCAAAACAAGTTCATGAATTGTCACATTGCCAACTAGAACAAGCGTAGTACCTGAATGAAATGAAATTGAGTTAAGGTCTATTAGGTTGACTCTAAGAGAAGTACACAAGAGCTAGGACTAAAGTAAGTACTCGATTGACCAATGTTAATTAAAAAATGTCGACTAAAGAGTAGTTAACCTTAGGAATGCTCGTCGGGTCTAAAAACTAGTGATCTTGTCATTTATCCCACTTAAGTGTGATCAACATAAAACAAGGAAGTTTTTGCTATTTGCTTTCTCTTTTCTTTTTCTTTTTTTTTTTTCTCTTTTTTTCCCTTTTTTGTTGTTGTCATAGTTGCTACAAGTAGCTGGGGGACTCAAGGACTCAAATACCAACAGCTGGGAGACTCGAGGTCTCAAATACCAGCTTGAGCATAAACTAGCTGGGAGACTCGAGGTCTCAAATACCAACAACATGGACTTCCACAACACGTCACACTTAGGTGGAATAAACTAGAGATAACTATATCTTCATAGCATAAAACATTACTAAAGTTATTAAAATTAATAGACTATTAAGGAATTAAAGTCAACAACAATTAAGTTTCCTAGTTTGGCCAAAGGTCTTGATACCTACTTAAAGCCAACTAATAGACCAAACTCAAAGAGAAGAACAAGGTGCTAGAAGTTTGAAAAAATTATAGCATCTAAATTGGTAATGTCACAACTTCATAAATTTTATGCATTGTTAGAACTCAAATGACAAGATGCAAACATGTAAGTGTGGAAAGCATATGTAAAAAGGAAGTAGTAGACCTGGTATAATGGAGAACATCCGTTGTAACCTGTAAACATCCATTGTTGCTGTCCTTTGAAGGCATCCTTATATAGTCACAAACTGCACAATAGTCACCACCAAACATCCACCTTCCAGAGGCAAATCAGTGGGAAGAGGTACCAATCCTTATTGAACACAATTAAAAAACATAAGGAACCCTAACCTAATTATTTGTAGTCCCCCTAGAGAGTCAAGGGAATAGGATATTGTAGAGATTGGGGGGAAACCCTAAGGCTAAACCCCTATCCGCATTGTCGAAAAAAACCTGGTCATCATCCGTGAGACCATATGTGCCATCCGTGTAATAATGTAAATCGTCTTCATCATTAGAGGCACCAATGTTTACTAAGAAGGTCGCTAGACGTCTATAGTCATCTTGGTCAACAGGGTAGGCTTGTGCAATGGGAGAAACTCTCTCTACTAAGTATGGATCGGTCGTGGTCAAGAGACATATCAACCATTTTAACTCATCAAAATTTCTCTCACATGCTAGCGTACCTACCAAATCCCATTCACAGGCAAGCACCGTAAAGACCATGTGAAACACTTGTGAAAAGTAATGAGGATATGTCTCACCCAAGGCAGGAGTGGATGAGTCTAGTGGACTAGCCATATTTGTACACACATATAGATGAAGGTTAGAGTACAAATATTATAAGGGTCGTGTCAAAAGGTGGTGCCCTTGTGCATAATGTGTTTTTATGATTTTGTGCTATGTATAGAACTCGTAGGTTTCCAGATTTTTGTGCTATGTATAGAACTCGTAGGTTTCCAGATTTTTGTTTGGGGGCTCTTGCTCTTTCAATTCTTTATCTTGATTTTGTAAGTATAAGGCTTTATATATACATTCCCTAAGATTGGGAGATTGAGAGGTCAGGGAGGAAGGTTGAGAGGGAAGCAAGTGAATGATGGATGTCAGCAAACACTCCCCCCTTCCTTGGGTAGATCATACCTTTTGTAATGACGTCGTCACCTTTTGGAACCAATTGTTCCAAGTTGTTATGGGTGAAGGCTTTAACCAATAGTTTTTGATCCTTTAAGCCAAGAGGAGCTACGTGCCACCCATCAAAAAAAGGCAACCAAGGCACAAACAGAATTGAAGAAGATGCAAACTCAAGCTGAGGCTAAAGAGCAACAACAACGCATAAGACTCCAATGAGAGGCTAACCTTGAAGTTACACATGCATTCCACGTTGAAATAGAGAATGATTGGTCGGCAGACTTTGACACATCTCTACGATACGCTATTGAGCTAAACAGTGCCTATGGAAAAGTGCTATATAACACCTTATTGGACACGGGTGCTAAATATAATCTGTGGTCATATGGAGTATGATGTCAGTTGGAAAAGCCACCTCTATTGGAGACTATTATCCAAGTCAAGGGTGTCAACAAGAAAAAAATTGCAATTTTTGGAATCTGGCACACTTCGGTCAGTTATGACAATGGGGTTGTAGCTCAAGACTTTTTGGTCATGGCTATTGGAACTATGGAGGGCAATATAAACCTAGGATGCACGTGGATGATAGCCACCAAATGCACTATTGATTGGGGGACTGGGGGTGTGACAAATCAGAAACCAACTCTTAGCCTTACCACTCAAGCCATAGTCCCTAAGATATTGCCTCTTAAGGAAATAAAACCCAAAACATTGCATGTCCAGGAGGTTGAACCATATGTCCCCATAGCCCAACACTCTAGAGCTTCAACTGTTGTAGTTAAAATAAAGCTTGAGACACACAAGACCCATCCTGATATAACAAAGAAAACATACAAGTGGGTCCCTAAAACTTCTTTAGCGACCATAGCTAGTGCTCAAAGACAGGAGCCGGGTAAGAGACGTCCCACTCGCCCCAAGAAATGTAAAGAAATGTGGTATTGGATTCCTAAAAAACTATTGGAATCCCAAGGCTACTATGAAGGAAATAATCAAGCTTGGGTGCCAAAATGTAAACTGAGCTTTTACTTGTCATCTGACTCATGTGAGCCCAATCTTGTAGCTCCAAAGCAAATTGAAGATTGTGGAAAGAAAAAAATCACAGAATGGCTACACACCCGCTCCAGATCTAGCTTGGGTACTGAAGAAAAAACGAGTTGTTCCACCTAGCTCAGGAACAGGGAAGTCGAAAATTTGCTCCCATTGAGGAATCCAATGGTTTCAACTCCATCAAGAGTCTCCACACGAATGGTCCCTTGTGGGGTGATTTCACATACTCTGTACGGTCCTTTTCCCACATATTTCAACTTTTTCTTTTCATTGTGCACTCCATACATATGGACTTTATCACCCACATTGATATCCTTGTTCTTTAGATGACGGTCAAACCATTTCTTCCTTCTATCTTTCTCCACAAGTGCATTTTGCACAGCCAATTGCCTCTCTTCATCTAGCCTTTCAAGGATATATAATTGCTCAACTAAGGGGTTACCATTCCAATTTTCTTGAGAAGCTGCTCGAAGACTAGGAATGACAAACTCCCATGGCATAACCGCTTCTTGGCCATACACCATCTTAAACGGTGTGCAATTAATGGAAACTTTGTACGCAGTACAATAAGCCCATAAAGCTGAAGTCAGCTTTAAATCCCAATCTGTGTGATGAGCCTCAACCGTCTTTGTCAAAATGGAAATGAGAGTTTTGTTGGTACTCTCAGCTTGGCCATTTGCTTGTGGATAGTAAGGCGTGGACTTATGGTGAGCTATCATGAAGTTGGTAGTGAGTTCTTTTGTCACTCCATTTATAAATGAGTACCATTGTCACCTCACAATCTCAAAGGGACAACCAAATCTTGTAACAATGTTCTCGAAGAGAAACTTGGCAGTTGACCTCGCATCAGTTTTACGTGTCGCCCTGGTTTTCGCCCACTTTGTTATATAGTCAGTGGCAACGATAATATATCGAGATTGAGTGCTACGAGCTGCCGGACTAATTGGGCCTACAAATTATAAACCCCATTTTTCAAATGGTTGAGTCACTTTAACAGCATGTAAGGGAATCTTATCCTTTCGTTGTGTGACCTTGTAATGTTGGCATTCATCACATCCTTTTGCAAAAAGTGATTCATCCTTGAATAAGGTAGGCCACCAATAGCCTGGTTGCAACACCTTTCTAGTTGTTAGTTCCCCTAAGAAATGTCCTCCGTCTATACCCATGTGGGCTTCTTGCAGTATGTATAAATACTCATCCTCACGGGCACAACGTCTAAGAATATCATCCTTCCCTAGCCTGTAGAGAGTTCCTACGATGAGAGAATAAGGTTTACACTCTTTTAACAGTTTTGAAGTTATGTCCTTACGAAATTCTTTGGGTGGAAAACCATTAACTAGAAAGTTCACAATCTTCTCACTCCATTCAGATATGGTCTCGACTAGGAATAGAGAAGTATTAGGAAATTCATCATAGACTCGAGTAGGGGCTTCACCATTGGGTATGCGAGACAAATGATCCGCCATGACATGTCTTTTACCAGGTCTCACCACAACGGTAAAATCAAACTCAAGGAGAATTAATAACCATCGTGTAATTCTTCCCGTGGAACAAGGTTTATTTACTAGATACAACAAGGCTTGATGATCAACATGAAAAACAAACTTGTTAGCCAGAAGGTAGTAGTGAAATTTCTTCACTGCATAGATCATACCTAAACCTTCTTGCTCTGTAGTGGTGTAGTTTCTCTCACATCATTCAATTGACGACTTGCAAAGCTAATGGGGTAGTCCAATTTATGTTCTCCTGGTTGAGCTAGAACACACCCAATAGCAAAGTTTGATACATCAGTATGCACATGGAAGATTACATTCCAATCGGGCACTCATAGAATAGGAGCGCTAGTCAAGGTCTTTTTCAATGACTCATAAGCATGGGTCACACTCCGTGGTCTAGTGGAACTCAGTAAGAAGCTTGCACAAAGGACGAGCTATCTCAGTAAAGTTTAAAATAAACCTTCGGTAATAACCAACATGGCCCATGAATCTTTGAACTCCTTTATAGTTTGTAGGTGGTGGCAATTCAACAATGGATTTAATTTTGCTCTCATCTGTGGAGATCCCATTTATGGACACTATATGCCCTAAAATGACTCCATGCTTAACCCAAAAATGGCATTTGAAAGGGTTTAAGGAGATGTGATACAATCTGCACTTCTCAAACACTTTTTCTAAGCATGATAGATGTTCTTCCCAAGAGAAATAAACACAAAGGTCATCTAAGAAAGCTTCGCAAAACTCCCTCAAATATTCTCTAAAAGCAATGTTCATTAATCTTTGAAAGGTAGCAGGGGCATTGATTAAGCCAAAATCCATAACACAAAATGCGAACACTCCAAATTCGGTTATAAAGGCTGTTTTAGCTTGGTCCTCTAGCGCAATTGTGATTTGATTGTAGCCAGAGTACCCATCTAAAAAGCTATAAGCTTCCTTCCCTGCAACTCTTTCAAGAACATGTTCTGAATATGGCAAGGGGTAATGGTCCCTCCTAGTGGCGGCATTGAACTTCTTGAGATCCATGCACACTCTGAGTTTCCTATTCTTTTTTGTCACAATCACTATTGGAGACACCCAATCTAAGTGCTCAATAGGATATATCAACATAAAATATCAATATAAGGGAAGCGACCAGGATGAGGCATGAAAACTCACTAGGGTGTCGATCCTAATGAAGTGAACTCGATGAGATGCAACTACTGACTCCGCAAGCAAATCATACGCACAAAAGCCAGGAAATCCGCCTATGTCCTTCTACACAGCTCTACAGTTATCACGCCCGTTTACCATGCACATCATGTTGGAATCGCACGAACCTTGAAGGGAAGCTACAGGGGACTATCATGAACATATTCTATCACTGTCACAACATTTTAGAGAAGTACAAAGATTGGGATCGTTCGTCCCAAAGTCTGCAAAATTAGTGAACAGGTGATCCTAAAGGGTCGTTTTAGGGTCCCTAAAGCCTCTCCTAGGGTCAAAACAACATAAAATACCCATATAAGCATTCAAAATAGCCATTTAAGGTCTCAAACTCGTAGTTGAAAACCTGCACCGAATCTTGAATGATTACACTTGAATGGAAGAGCAAAGTAAGAGGAACACAATGCAATAAACGAAATTGAATTCGGATTACCGTAGCCACAGTAGCGAAGATTACAAGTTGGAGCAAGAAGAAGCTGTCAAACGTATGATGTCTTCTCAGTTTCTCATAAAAAAGATAATGTTCAAACTTACAAAATTGACCTTTATAGTTTAGGTCTTTACAAATGGCTTGTCCGGCCAAAAGCTCCTAAACTTCTAACTAGCTCTCTTATATACATTTGCTCCTAGAAAAATAATCATAAATTCTTTTACAAGTTATCGGCTCAGAGAAGCTCTTTTACAAAAGGTCAAGATTTTTGAAAAAATGTAGATTCTATCTTTGGAAACTGCAGCTCCGTCGCTTCGTCCGCCAAACATCTGCCAAACAGTGCTCAATAGGATATATGAACCCGCATTTCACAAGCTTTTCAATCTCTTCTTGAACGATCTTTGCATATTTAGGATTCATTGGGTAGGGTTGTTGCTGAACTCGTTTAGCCATGCTATTCGTGGGGATTGTGTGTTGCACCATGGAAGGTGGAACACCTTTCATATCATGATATGTCTAGGCAAATATATCTCTGAATTCCTTAAGAAGTTCTTTGAGTACGCACTCTTCAGTCTCTATCAGATCTTGGGCAATGAAAACAGGTTTGGACTCTTCTCTTGGTTCTGCTAGCTCTATCTCCTTAACTATCGCTGGACCATCATAAACTCCATTGCTTCCATTGATAGGTTTTCTTTGAGACTTTGTATACACAACCTTACGTTCCTCTGTGGTGTAGGATTTGAAATGTTCAGGTGGAGGGTGTAAGTCTGTGGGGTCCTGTTGTTCTGTGGACTGTGATTTCACTTCCAATTCCTTTTGTTGTTGAGCTAACTCTCAATTTTGTTGTCTCCTTACGGTATGGCTTAACTTTGGCTTCTTGTAGCCTCTAGTTGTGCGATGTCAATGAGTTGTGGACTACACCACATAATGCTTTGAAGGTATTCACCCCAATTATCTACCAATTTCCGATGAGCATCACATGTCCCTATATAATTAAGCCGTTCTATGGTAGATTTCTTTTGGTTTATTCTTGCACGCACATTTTCTTGATATCATCGCCTCTTATATGTCTTACTCTTCTTGTCTAATTTTTGATTACGACCAATCTCTAGTGAAGAGTCACTAGATGAATCACTACTTGTGTCTTCTGCTCCCTTGGATAGATTGTCATCTAGGGTACCGCTGGGTCTTGAATGGTTTGTCCCCACATTTGCACTAAGATTTAACTCAGATTCTTTGTCCTCAGAGTCAATTTCAATTGATGATTTCGACCCAATTCGTGTGGGCTATAGTCTTGTGAGACGCTACTGGTTCCAATGCTAGTCAAAACCTTCATCTTGTAGGTCATCAGAAGCTACATGCATTGCTTCTAGCATATTCAAGGGTACATGTGGTGGCATTTCATCCCCCACAAGTGTTACCCACTTCGTCTCCTTGTTTCCCCAAGTGTCTATGGTTGCTGCTAGGTGAACCCAATCCACATTGTCCGACTCAATCATCCCAGGTAGTACATCCATATAAGGAGAATCTTCCCCAACATCAGTGTCCGCTTTACACGTATAACAATACTACAATGGGGCCAAGTGAACCGTGGTGTCAGATCTATGATCAAAATAAACCTGTCTCCTAGAGGATGTGCTTGACCTGTTACTAGATCCACTCGAATGATAGAATCTTGGAACTGCAAATAGACATGGTTTTTAGACCAGTCATGCACTATTTTTGCTTCCCTCATGAAAGGACGTCCTAGGATCATCTTAGATGCCATAGTGTGCTTGGAAAAATCCATAACAATGAAGGTAATTCTTATTTTATGTCCAAATACTTTGATCTTGAGATCTTCTAGCGTCCTAATAGGCTTAACAATAGACACATTGGCCATCTTTACTACTATGGTTGTGGTCGCAAGGTGAGGTCTTCCCATAGTTTTCCAGCAATTTTTAGTCACAATGCTAACCCTAGAGCCACCATCAAAGATTCCCTTCACAGTTAATCCCTTGATAGTGATTGGTATAGTTGCATTGGATTCATCTCCCTCAAAGTATAGTCCCAACTTGTTAACCGGTATTTCTACAACAAGGTTCTCATCTAGGTTGGGTTGTGGATCTAAGTGTTCCTCCTCTATTGGCATCTCCCTAGCTCCATCCATCTGTGCAAATTGTGGTAGCCTGACCTTCAGTTTTCCATTGAGGAAAGATCAAAGAGCTAAGAATAGCTCAGGGTCTCCATATAGTTTGGACAAGATGGTGGCTCTAACCTCTGAAGCCATGAAATCCATCAATTTAGCAATATTTAATGGCACCTTTTTGGCTTCAGTCCCTTGACGTGGGGAAGATGGGATCTCCATTTCTTTGATAGGGTCAGGTAGTCCCTCCGTAAACATTCTTTCCATCAAGAAGTGAGTACGTCCACTTTCCCATGACTTTAAGTCACTTTCTTCTTGGATGACACTAGGTATGGCTAAGGGTCTATGGACTTGGTGAGGTTGTTGTTGCATAGGGAACACTGTGTCTGTAATCTGGATCTGCCTAGGTGCTGGCTCCAGATTCCTTTGGGTATCTTCTACCAAACTCCTTAATTGCTTGACTTGCTCGATCTCCTCTGTAGGGTTTGGGTAAGTTCCTATCTTCTTCTTGGATCCTGGCCATTGTGGCTCATGACGATCTTCCTTGTTGTTTTCTTCCTAGTGGTCACTTTGGTCTCCATGGTTTCACCTGAATCAGAATCCTCTTCAGCATCGTTCATATATACGAGGTCGTCACCAGTTCCCATGTTGGTCTTTGAACTGGGGTCTGACTGTGCTGCTTTTTGCGATCTCTTCCTTCGAGTTTTCTTCTTCTTCTGAGATAGGGCAAATGATGCCGTGTCTCTTTCTTCAAGAATTTTTTGTTTTTTTGGAGCATTGATCGTGTGAGTATGTTTACTGGTACCACATGTGTACTTTGTGATGGCTACTTGGTAACCTCAATCAAGTTTAATGGCACGATCTTCGATGCATTTGTATTATTCGGACATTGGGCAATCAAATGATCTATGCCACATCGATTACACATGAGTATCAGCATTGTAGATGTGCTCGCTTGATTGGTTTGCATGAGTGTGGCGTTCTTTTGTAGCCTAATAGGACACTCGGCCACACAATGTGGACCTCCACACTCGTAGCATTGAAGAGGTGGTCTCTTGGCAGTGTAATTGATATTTTGGCCTCTTGCAGCAAGAGAAGCTACTTGATAAAGAGGTTTGACTTGTCCCCAATAGTACTCCATGTAGTATTGTGGACTTTCTTCAAGCGCATCCATCCCATAGGCAATATTAGGGTCTATATCTTCCTCACAGCCTTCCAAACGAGCAATGAATGACTCACAACCCACTTGATTCACATAAGTGATTCTTGGATATGGTGGTTGGAGTCCTAGAACTGGAGGTGGTAAGGGTGTTGTTTGAACAACATTTTGGCCCCTAGGGACCATGTGTTGTGATTTTTGTTCAAGAGGTGGAGCCGGCATCAATGCAGGCACTCGAGGTGTGTCTGTCCATGGTAAGGTTGGTCTATTGGGCATTACGCGCTTAAATACTATGCAATCCTTAGCTTGATGACCATACCTCCCATAGGCATTGCAATTCCCATTGAATTTCACTCTAAACGTAGGGCATTCATTGGTACTATGCGGACCATAGCATACTGAGCACCATTGTTGCTCCCTTCTTGGATACATATGATTGTTTTACGGAGAACGATTGTCTCTAAGACTCTCTTGAACGGCCTTAGTGAGATCTGCTAAAGTCATCTCAGATACCTTTGGTCCTTAGCAACAGGCTTTAGGGTCATTAGCTGATGCCCCGATGCTTGCGAGCTAGGGGTGTCCTTTGAGATAGATACAATGTTGCTTTCTAGGGGTTGAAAGTCAGGAGCACTCGATTGCTCTCCTAGATAGGATATTGACATAGGGGCTTTCACTTTTAACTCTCTTTGTTGCTCCGCCTTGCGTAAGCTCTCGATTTCCTTTTCCCTAGCCGCAATGATATATCGCTCAACCTCTTGCACTTCGGCAAGGCTTCTATCATCGGGTAATATAACCTCGGAGGGGAATAGCTCTGAAGAGTCAGGGGATGCAGTGAATGAAATATTCACGTGCACACTCTCTAAGAGCATGGAGTCAAAGTTGGTCATGAATGGAGAATTTACTTTCCCACCCACCTCATTTACATCGTTAGCTCCATGTTCGGAGCGAGTGGCTCTACTAAAGGTTTCCTTCAAGCGGCTAAGCACGCTTGGCCCAGACCGTGGACCCATGACATGCAAGTCTTGGCTTGAGCTATAAGGATTAGGCATTGGGTAACCCTCCATGACGTCCGAGTCACTAGCCGCTATGTTTGGGTCTTGGTTTGTACTACCTTGGGTCCCCGCCGAGGGCCCAAAACCTAAGGTAGGTGGATATTGAGAACTTGCGTAAGTCGAAATGCTCTCTAGTTGCTCGGTCTCTATCACACAACCAGAGCGTAGATGCATGTGCCTTTGGCACCCCACAAGCGTCATCAATTAACCTCGAAGGTTAACCGCTTACTTTTTTAGGCGTCCGTTGACACTCTTTTTTGATGTTTTTTAAAGGTCGGTTTTCGGATTAGAGTGTGTGATAGCTCTAAACAAACGTACCGCTCAGGGGGTCATGGTGTGCTTTTCAGCATAGTGTTCGGTTACCCGAAGTTCCGTTGGTCCTCAAAAAGGTCAATTTTTACCTACGTGTGAGGCTAAAATACGTAATTTTAAAGGGGGACTGAGGCCTAAGCTTGAGCGTGAGCTTGAACTTGGTTTTGGGCTTGGGTCTAGGGGATATTCCCGATCCCGGTCCTACCGCCTTTAAAATTTAAAATTTTTTAATTTTTTAATTTATTTAATAGGATAAGGTCGCCGCGGCAGCGCTGTGCACGCGAGCACACACACACCTAATCTATCTACTTACAACTAATACAGCTACTCTTACACACTAACACACTACTATAGCAACTCACTAGCTAACAGAACTACTTACTGTACTTTACACAGAACTAACATTATGGATCTACAACCTTAATACTAACACCTTATCACAGAGAAAACAGAGTACCTTATTAACAAAGAAAACATAGTACCACTCAATTTCTTATTAATAAACAATACACAGCAACAAAACAAACTCCTTCTCAACACACACACCATCCTTCTCTACCTTTCCTACGATTGAAATTGCACAACAAAGCAGCATAGAGTGTCATTCAAGCTTAGTGTATGACATTTCCTCGGCAAAGAAGCCAAAATTGTGCGCGTCTGTCGTCGTGTCAATGCAAGGAACTTGCCAATACACTGTGTGAGAGCCACAAATGGCTCCAAGCACACAACTAGCCTAAACTAGTAAGCTCAAAGATGACAATGGTGTGTCACTCACTGCTCTACGCTTCCTATCATGGAGGATTCCTTGTTGCGAAGAAGAGGGAGACGCTGCTATGCCATGCTCAATCGCCTCGCCGTCGTCGTGCTGCCGCAATGCTCGATCACACACATAGACACACACACACACACTCTCTCTCTCTCTCAAGCATACACACACACACACACACACACACACACACACACACACACACACAAGGGAGACGGAGAAGGAGATGGAGCAAGAGCACTCTTCTTCCATTGCACAAATGAGAGAATGAGGTTTTTTAGGTTTAAGTTGACTTTTATATGGGCTTGTCCGTTCACATTTGGGCGCCCACACTTAGCCAATCTTACCAAAACATTATAGGTTCTAGTTTTAGAGTGTGCCTCTCATCGACGATCACTCTTATCCATTCCTACCTGATCGAGAAACCCGGCCAATAGCATACCCCCCCCCCCCCCCCCCCCCCCCCCCCCGCCCCCCTTCTCTCCCACTCTGTCCCCTATGTAGTGTGCCATGGAGGCTGCCATTTCTATCCAGGGGCTTTGGGAATCAAGCAAATATCAAAATGGAATCCTACATGCTGGCCTTCCTCATCACTCCCTCCACTGATGGAATACTATATAAATGAGGTCAGGATGGCCCTGTGCCCCTCACTTAGCCTTGTCTTTTGCGTAGTGTTTGTGTCTGAGTAAAGAGAGATTTGAGGGCTTTCTTGGTGACGTGTCTAATGTCTAACTATGGAGCTGGTAGAAAAGGATGGTGCTTCTCAGGTCCGCATTCTACTAAAAAGAAGGACCTTTTTTTTTTTTGCACCAGACATCTTTAATATACTGCACAACATAGTTTGATTGATGGTTCTATGGGCATCTAAATAAGATTCTTGACCAAGGGTTGCTCACTTTACAGGTTGCAAAATGTATGATGATCTTTGTCTAAAAAGGGTTCGTTGTTGCATTATGGATCTCGTTCAGGAGCATGGTTTCTAGCTCTAATGTTCATTCTTTGTGTCTCGCTAACCGAAACTCTGAGTTTGTTTTTTGTTTTATAATGATTTGGATCAGATATTCTCTCATTGGTGTGTTGTAGGGCTAAGTACACATGGTGATGGTTACTACACCTAGCTCTGATTTTTGGTTTTATTTGGGGCGGCCGTGGATATGTTGAGACTGGGTACTAGTTATGGTTTTTGGCATGATTAAATTGACATTGCACTAGCCCGAGTTTTTAGAAAAGGGGAGGATGGTCGGTAGGTTGATTTGATCTATTATGGTGGATACTTTTGGCACAAAAGGCACCAGTCAATTGCATTTTTTGGATTGGAGTTTGTACATATTTTAGGTATCAAATCTCTTGGTGACATGCTTTAAGTAGATTTTCCTCCACGTAAAAAGAAATGTATCCCTCTCGGTAGAGCTCATTGGTGTTTTGAAGGTTTTCTTATCACAACATTATGATTGAGAAACCATATCTTATTGTAGTTATAAAAATGTCATTGGTTGGTATAATAGTGCTATAGGGTACTGAGTATCCAATTAGATCCTGGTATTTTGTTTTGGCTTGAAATGCTGGACCGAATGTTGATACCTAGACCAAACAAAGGGATTTGAGGATTGAGTATGATATCAAATTACTATGATTGATAGGAGAAAGACGATAACATGAAAACTACTTAGATGAGTTGCTTTGTCTAAACATTAAATAAATACCTTACAAAGCACTTTAGGTGTTTTTAGGAAGGCTTGGTGGGATCTTTTCTGAGAGACTTTGATCAAAGGGGGTTGTGGCCTTTTGATCATAATGATATGTATACTACTATCTATTTAAGGTCTAAAAACTGGGGCTATATAGGAACCTTACATAGAAATACTTCCATATATCAAAGAGATTTTGTCTTTTTCAACAAATTGATATAAAAAATGCACACACCTTATAATTTACTAAAACTGGATTACATATACACTCTGGATGTTTTTTTAAAGTTAAAAAATTGTAAGTTGGACATGGATAACAACTGATATAGTCCATTAACACCTTTAAAACGCATTCAAGGCTAACGTATTTGCTGTCTTGTTTGAATGGATGCAAGTGAAGACTCTATCCTTTCTTGGAATTTTTTGGCTTGAAGCTAATATTGTTCATGACTTTACTTGCTCCTATTACTATTTGGGAATTACCTCTTTGATTGGTTATTATATTTGTATACTAGAATGAGATCTCATTCTTATAGCCATGTACAAAGATAATTCTAAGATTGAGTTGTTTTTGTACTAATCATTGTCATTTTTTCTAAAGCTAGCTATCTTTTGAGCGTAAAAGTTCATTTATGTCTTATTATATAAGTAAAAATTGCTACACACACACACACACACACACACACACACACTCACTCACTCATAGCCACAAGCACGCAATTGAGAAGGAGATGGAGTAACATCACTCCTTATATTGTAGATATGAGAATGAGAGAGTTTTAGGTTTACAATGACTTATCTATGGGTCAACCCATTTCACACACAAGCATCCACATTCATCTAGTCAACACTAATTTCTTATGTACTAAAGTTTTTTATGTGCCTCTCATCCGCGATCACCCAATCACTAACCATGCACCTACAAGCCTAGGCCATGACTCAATATAAGAGAAATAATAAGAATTCCGTCCTGAGTTAACATGCCCTTCCTCTTGATGTAAATTTTTTCCTTAGAATTTATGAATGTGCCAATTGGGGCAGGTACCTAGGATGGTAAACAAGAATGTACATTTCCTACAATATCTCTGTTGGCGTCTATAATGCTGATTCAAAAACTCAAAAAATGTTTCTTCCCCTCCCTTGAGCAGTAGCTTTACTTGGCCTGCTCTTTTCTAGAGTCAAATTCCTCTACCATGAGTGTGTCCTCCTCTAACTCATCAATGGAGTCATAGTAGTGATAAAAGAAAACTAACTTTTCCTTGAGCAGTTATATGGACACCATCTGGACATAAATTATGTCCTATCCCTCCTCATGAGAAAATTGTGTGGGTGTAGTCTCATTGACACATACATCCATAGTGGCCAAAATCTAACTCCACTCGAATGGTTTGAACAAGTGTTCCGGAAAGGTTTAAGGTATATACTCAACATCATTTACCTCTTGGTCTAAGATACAATCTTCTCAACATAAACTTTCACTTTCAGAGGCTCCATACATCCAAATTGGTTTGTCTTTGTTCAACCATGATGGCAGTTTAGTGTCAGCAGCTGAGGACTCTGAATCCAATTCCTAGATGTGTGTCCTCAGAACATCCTTAGATGAATGGTCTTTCAGGTTTACTCATGTAATTGATCCAACTTGTTTCAAGTAGAGGTAGTCATTTTACCAGTCTTGTATCAACTGTATTTGCTGCATAAAAGGTCGTCCAAAAATGATTTCATGGTTCAACTTTTCCCCAAAATCTATAACGAAAAAAGTATGTTGGTAGTAAATTCCACAAGAGCTGACTATCATGTTTTCTATTAATCCCATGGGTTTTTCAATGTGCCCATTTCCCAAATGCAATTTCATTCGTGTTTTTTGATTGTCGACTTTCCCTAGAATTCCTAGACTAGTTTTGTTGCGATGGTGATACCATCCCTACTGTGTAGAATATGCATGGTTGTTACATCGTTGTATTGTACTAGATGACTTGTGTTTACTTTGTTTCCTTCACAATAATATTCTACTTTGTTCATAGGTACATATTTAACAATTTACCCCCAAAATTCTTCCTTATGCAACTCTTCAAGGTTTTCTTTGGTTAAACCCGTTATGCCTATTTTTTCGAGGGTACCTTGTAGATCTCTCCATAGATGTGGTCTTATTTTCAATATATCAACCACTGTGATGGTACATTGAATATGATTCAGCATGATTGACTACAAGTTCTCCACATCCAAAGTGTGCTTTGGTCTATTAAGTTTCATGGTGTTGCATACCAGAGATTTATCTTCGTTTTCTCCTAAGTATGAGGGTAATGTTTAGAGTGTCTGAGCCTTTGATAGGTTAGATTGTGTTGAACCCAAATCTTTGTACAAAGATTTTTCGTCCAGCTCCACAAGTGGTTGATCAAGCCAAACTTCCTCAATTGAAGCCAATTTTAGAGTGAGACTTTTGTTGTTCATTTCTCTAACCCATCCCCATAGATAATTAGGCCAATCTTCCTCCACTAAGGGAATTCCATCTAGCCCTTCCTCACTGTCTGGAATTATCAATTCAAATTTAATGGTAGTTCCAACTAAATATTTCTTTGGTTTTTTAGCGTCTTTTGCTCTACTGGTTTTGGTTTTGTTGCTCTTTCAACCGGTTCTCCTATGATTTTTGGTTTTAGTTTTTGGGTTTTGAGCATTTACTACATGATTTGTACCAAGTTCCTATAAGCTTCAAGATTTGCAGCTTCTATGTCAGGCGTTGGGTTGTTTTTCCATTTGGTTTCTAGTGTTTGACTTGCTTTTAGTCCTGTCTGGAAGGCTTCCAAGGCTACATTGATAGACTCCTATATTTTGTCTACCAATATAAATCCTCCCAACCTTGGTTTTTGATTATTTGAACTTTGATGACATCAACTGAGCTATTTCCTCAACCATCTTTTGAACTTTCTCTTCAACTTTCTTTCGTTGTTTTTGTCTTCTAAGATCATAATGTCTACGTCTTTGTTTCTTGGAGTCTCTTAAATTCTTTTGGTTGTATCTGACTCGCTTGTGCTATTTGGCCTGTCCTTCTTGGCGTGTGCCTTGGTAACTACCCAAATTAGAACCGTAGGTTCACCATCTGAAAAACTACTTGGCATGAATTGTATTACATTTATGGTTGTTTTCCCTTTGCTCTCCGGATTTCTAGAACAATCATCAGGAAAATGTCCACCTTTTTGGCTGCATTGCATGCAATAGGCCTCAACTAGTCAAGCATTTTTATATGGCTTTGGACAATCACTTTTTCAATGGTCATTTGAACCACAAATATGGCTATTTCCCCTTTGTTTGCCGGATTTCTAGGACAATCATAAAGAAAATGTCCACCTTTTCTATTTATTTGGCTGTAGACAATCATTTTTCCAATGGTAATTTGAACCACAATTATGGAAATTCCCCTTTATCCATTTAGGAATTTGTTTTATCATGGATGGGTTGGGTCCCTGATTTGCAATAAAGTAAATTGGTGCTACTCTTGGAGGTTTCTGATAAAATTGTTCTACCATGCTAGGAGTTGATTGAGCGTACCACTCATCCTCTATTCCCACAATTGACAAACTTGCTTCATTATAAGGCATAACTTGTACTAGAGCCTACTCGTCCACTTGCCCATCAGGAAGCATGTACTTAACTGGCACATCATTATTTCTTGGTAGAGGTGGTTACTGCCCTAGTACTCCTTGTGGTCTCTCCATAGCCATAAGAGGTTACATACTTAACATTTTTGTCCTCTTTGGGTTTGCAATAGAACTCATTTCTTTCATGATTTGTCCATTTTCCCTTAATAATACACCATTTCCATGGTCTGGGTTATCCCTTAGGTTTCCCTTGTGGTGGACAAGTGGTGGACCCTGTCCTAGACCTCGCATTGGCATCATTTCCATGTTGCTCATCATATCATTCATGCGTATAAGCATGTCTTCAATAGCATCTACATGAGCTCCCATAGTTGGCCCTACGTATGTTGGCATAGTTGATGTGGTACACTCACTCTAAGTGTCCTTAACATCGCTCTCTTCATTGAAGATTTCACAATCATCCCTCGAGTCTATTGCATCCAGTAGGCTGCATGCTTCCCAAGCCGTATGCTTCTTGCTATATAGAATGACATGAAAATCCTTGTTGAGTAAATTTTCTAGGAATAATGAGACAAGTCTTTCCTAGCTAGAATTTTCAACTCAAGATATCTATCGATGTATTGCCTCATTTGACTCACACAATATCTCATAGTTTCTCCCTGTTTTTGTTTGCAGTTATAGATTTGTGCTACGGTGTTGCATTTGATTTCCACCAGCAACAAATCTTCTAGCCAATGTCAATAGATCAGTGATTGATCCAAGAGATATGGTCTCAAACCAAGTTAAGGCTTTACCTTCCAAAATCATTCCAAACCCCTCAAACTAAGTGTAGAAGTCTGTTATGTGCTCTACTCTCAAGACTTGCATGCTGAAGCTTACTAAATGGTCATATGGATCCCCTGTTCTGTTGTATGGTTTGATCCATTTTTGAAAGTCAACTGGTTTGACCCTATAGTTGTGTTCAACACTTGCCCTCTTGGCTGGTGTTTCTCCCACTAAGCCTTCAAACAAGTTTCTTGGTAGGTGTGACTCATGTGGACCTCTTCTTGTCCTTGTGCCACCAATTCTTCTCTGGTTATTGGTGTTTTTTTCATCTCTCTCCCAATTTTCATCATTGAGGTGGGTTCATCGGGCCATGCTTCCCCGTTGGTTGTCCATGCTACCAAATACCCTCTTGATTGGTCCCAAGTTTTGTTCCATTTCAGGAAAAATGTGTCTCAGCTTAATATCAAGCTGGTTTCAGTTTTAGAAATGTATGTTGATGAGGACAAGGAAAAGGATAAATTCCACCTCAAAATAGAGAAAAATACTAAAAGTGTGAAAAATAAAATTTATGCTTGCAAAATCCAAGGAAAGGAATTTTGTATGCTTCAAAAAATGAATTTTCCCGAACATTGCCTACAACCCCTGCAAGTCCGTGGTGGGACACAACTCGAAGTTTAATGATTTCTTGAGCTTACATATCATTTTAACAATTTTTTAACTACCCTAGCTGCAAACATTGCATATAGAGTCACATGCTACAATAAATCCTTGGTCTATTGCTACAACCAATCCGCGCTGACGCAGACTAGTTGGAGCAATAGACCAAGGAGCTATAGAGAAAGGGGTGGGGGCGATATTTTGTGACAGGGGAAAGGGAGACTTAGCATGTCATTATCATCCTCCTCCTCTTGTGCCTCATGGTTGCAAAAAACACAAAAACTACAGCGACAAAAACGAATGAGCTTGCACCAACGATGGGTGGCCAAATGATGGCGACAGATCTCGAGAAACACGTCGAAAGCGGACATTGGTGCATGTGCAGGAGGTCGTCTTTCCCCAAACTAATTTTCTTGTCCTTTGAGGTGAGATTCTTGCTAAAATGGTGTCTAGCAACACGGTAGCAATATTGGGAGCCTCTTTGAGGCGGGTGGAAGAAAGACTTACTTGCTACGAGCTCACACATACTTATCATTGTCTCCTCCTTCGGAATGTAGAAAATACTGCCTGAACTCCTTCCTACCTTGTTTGATGTGAATCACCATTTGTGTGTGTGTGTGTGTGTGTGTGTGTGTGTGTGTGTGTGTGTGTGTGTGTGTGTGTGAGAGAGAGAGAGAGAGAGAGAGAGAGAGAGAGAGAGAGAGAGAGAGAGAGAGAGAGAGAGAGAGAGAGAGAGAGAGAGAGAGAGAGAGAGAGAGAGAGAGAGAGAGAGAGAGAGAGAGAGAGAGAGAGAGAGAGAGAGAGAGAGAGAGAGAGAGAGAGAGAGAGAGAGAGAGAGAGAGAGAGAGAGAGAGAGAAGGCAGGTTGGACATTGCAACCTCAACATAAACAATTGAGTTGAAAGTGGCAATGAGTCACCAAGGTTGTGTTGGTGGTGTAGTGAATAGGGTGCTTGGGAAGATGGAAGGGTAGACACGTACGAAATGGAACTTGAAGCTAGAGGATGTTCTTTCTACTGTTTCCAAAACTAAAAAAGATACATCAAGTGAAGGAAGTACATCATCGTAGTTTCATTTGTAAATTGATTTTTGGCTATTGTGACAAGAGATATGCTCACAAAGTGACTGGTGATTTAAAAAAGGAGCTCTTGCATACTAGATGACATTCATGTCTGGTCTTATTCCATCTTGCCAACTCTTGCACCATGGTATGATTAATAGTATCACTATCCTATATGGCACTAATTTGTGGCCTTTTACATTTCAATGGTTTTCCCATCACGTTGTAGTCATGCATCTTGTATGGTTCTTTGAATCATCTTACCTGCTATCCCCTCAAACTAGTGAAGAATTAGATTTTTGGATAGGCAAGAGAGAGAGAGAGAGAGAGAGAGAGAGAGAGAGAGAGAGAGAGAGAGAGAGAGAGAGAGAGAGAGAGAGAGAGAGAGAGAGAGAGAGAGAGAGAGAGAGAGAGAGAGAGAGAGAGAGAGAGAGAGAGAGAGAGAGAGAGAGAGAGAGAGAGAGAGAGAGAGATATTGGAAGCTCAACTAAATTTGCACCTCTCCCCTCTTTTGTGAGTGCCTAGCGAGAAACCGTAGAGATCGGGCATGCTTTAGAAGCTGTAAATGTTACCATATACATATGTTAGTGATGTGTGTGAGCACACTAGGACAAGCCTGGGCCTTTTTTCCCTCTTTAGGAGGTTTTTTTCCCCCGTGCATTGCATATACGCCCATCACTCTAGGGCTATCTAATCTTTCCATTGCACACTAAGTAATATACTCTCTATTGTGTGCCTTGAGCTTTCTTTGTCTTCTTCAAGCTGTGTGCGTTTCTCTGCAACCTTAATTCCTCCAACAATTGGTATCTGTAGGTTGCGTCCTATCGGGCTTAGTCGCCAGCAGCTCCAACATATGCATGCTCACTTTCTTCGATTTCAGTGAGCTTTGGTGAGCATTCACAGGTTGAGAAAAATTTTGGGGCTGCTCGTAGAGCTCAATCTGCTCATACTTCTGATTCGGGCTCATTTCGACCTCATTTCCGCTACAGCCATGTCTGCACATGCAATTTTGTCATTTATTGCATAATTTTTGTTAGTGCCATTTTTGGCATATCAGGTCCTATACAGTCTGCTTCTGCAGGTTGTGCTATATAGCACGTGCTGGTCTCACTCAATTTTTCCTCATTTTGGGTAGTTTTCACATAAGATTCATGCATTTTCCATGGCTAACAACAACACTAATGTGTTCAAGATGTTTGCTGCTGAGGACAGATTGGATGGGGACAATTACCCTATGAGGTCTTTCATGATGCAACATGTCCTTGTGTCAAAGGGCGGTTGGAATATTGTGCAGGGCATTGATGTACGTCCTAGTTCTAAGGATGTAGGAAATGGTGAGGATGTTGCAAGTCTTGGTGCAAGGATTGCTACTATTAGAGTTGTTTTGCCTACGGCAGAACAAGCTCGTTGGGATGTAAAGGATACGCAGGCTCATGCATTGATTGCGATGTTTGTGAAGTGCACCATTACTCCCCACATTCATTCAATGAAATCAGCAAAACAGGCTTGGAATATTCTGGATGGTCTTTATGCAAGCCACAATGAGGCAAAAATTGCATTCCTGCGTAAAGAACTGGAATCAAAGATTATGCATGAGGAAGATAGTATGGACACTTTCCTTGCTGGTGTCAAGGATATCAATGAGCAACTTATTTCTGTAGGCGAAGTCATTCCAGACAGTTCCCTTGTGCAAACTAGTCTTGATGACTTGCCAGATTCTTACCAGACTTTTGCTAGTACTTGGAGACTTATGACCCAAGGAAATCCTGAAGTTGTCAAGTTTGATGCATTATGCACATTGCTGTTGCAAGAGTCACTTTCCAGAAAAAACAGAACTAGGCAGCGTGTAGTTGAACATGCTTTTATTGCTTCTCAAAGTAAGGGTGGTAACAACAATGCAGCCACTTCTTATGGTTGTGTTGCTGCAAGTGGAAAAACTTCTGCTCCTAATGCTTCTGCTAGCAGCAGTTCATCTGGAAATTCTGGTGATAAGGGAAAAAAGAAGATGCATTGCCATTATTGTAAAGCTAATGATCACTTGATCAAGCAGCGTCCTAAGTTGAAGACCAAAGAGGCTAAGAAAGAGAGTGGTTCCACTGCAAATGCTAGTTCCACTACAAATGCAGTCATCGTTGAGTCTTTTGTGAAAGGAGACTATGATGCTAATGTTGATGCAGAATGGTCTTTTAGTGCAGAGTGCACTTACAATCCTATTGTCCATGATGCATGCATTTCGGTTGCTACAGATTCACATGTGTGGTATTTCGACAGTGGTGCTACAAAGCACATTACCTCACATCGTGAATTGTTCACCTCTTTTGAGTGTGTCCGTCATGAAAATTCAGTCACTTGTGCCAACCATGCCTCTTATCCGGTTCAGGGGGTTGGAAAGATTGTGCCTACTGCTGCAAATGGCAGTTCTTTCACACTTGTTGATGCACTTTATGTTCTTGGGATCAAGAAGAATCTTTTGTCTGTATCTGCACTTTCCAGACTTGGACTTGTAGTCAAATTTGTGGATGATAGATGTACAGTTCATGATCTCAGTTTTAATGTGAAAATTGTTGCATCTAGTCTTTTGTGCCGTGGGCTGTATAAGCTCACTTTGTATGACAAGTGTGGATAAAGTTTTGCAAAATGAAGTTGCAGATTCAAGGGCTGTTTCAGATGCAAAACTGTGGCATGCACGTTTTGGGCATCTGAATTTTTCTAGTTTGCTGCATTTGCAAAAAATTGATATGGTTGCTTCTTTGCCGCCTCTTGAAGCACCTGTCAAAAATGTTTGTGAAGGCTGTATTTTAAGTAAAATGCAACGTTTTGAGTTTCCAAATGATGGTTCAGTTAGGGCCTCATGCAGGTTGCAACTTGTGTATAGTGATATTTGTGGGCCCATGCAAACTCTGTCCTTGGGAAATTACCTGTAGTACTTTGTGACTTTCATTGATTATTCCTCCAAGCATGCATGGGTATTCCCACTTAAAGCAAAGTACGAAGTCTTTATGTGCTTCAAACAATTTCTGGATATGGATGAAAACGTCTTGAAATGTACTATGGACACCCTCCGTTCCAATCAAGGGGGGGAGTATATGTCTCATGAATTTAATGCATTTCTGGCTAGTCATGGGTAAAGCACCAATGTACAATGCCTTATACGCCTTAGCAAAATGGTGTTTCTGAGAGGAAAAAGAGTCCACTTATGGAAATGGCACGATGTATGGTCAAAAGTCAAGCTTTGCCGCATTCTTTTTGGCTTGAGGCCATCATCTGTGCCACTTATGTACTTAGCAGGTGTCCTATGAAAGCTTTGCAGTCTATTACTCCATATGAAGCATAGCATGATAGAAAACCTTCTATTGAGCACATGCGTGTTTTTGTCTGTTTGGCATATGCTTTGGTGACACAAACACAATGCAAAAAATTGGATGATAAGGCTGTCAAATGTATTTTTGTTAGTTATAGTGCTGAAAGAAAAAGTTACAGGTTGTATCCTCCGCAAACAAAGCATATTCTGGTTTCACGAGATGTAGTGTTTGTGGAAGATTTTGTTCAGCCCTTGCTATCATGTACTAGAGACAGGAATATAAGCTCACATGACATTTATGACATTTTGTTGCCTCTTTTCAATGGTGAAGTTCGAATGTAAATTCCAATGAGGCAAATGTATAGCCTATGGGGGTTTCTTGAAATGTTATAGATTAGCCTGTTACTGATGCAAATGTACATTATGTACTTGATGAGGAAAGGGCTGAAAATGAGCAGGCTAGAGGTATGCCAAAATGGTTGGTGCATACATTTCTCACAATAAAATGGATGCACCTTTGTCTAGTCATACTCATTCAGGCTCTTGCCATGCATCTTATGGATCGGATTGTTATGCTTTGGCTGTGTCTAGCTTACATGATGTTGAGGAACCTCTATCTTTTGATGAAGCACAGAATCCAAAAAATTGGATGGCTGCCATACAATCAGAATATGACGCACTTATAAAAAATGACACATGGAATTTATGTGATTTGCCTCTTGGCAAAAAGGCCATTGGTACAAAGTGGGTTTACAAGCTGTAATGCAAGCCGGATGCTGAGGTTAATCGCCATATAGCTCGACTTGTTGCAAAAGGCTATGCACAGAAAAAAGGCATAGATTATGAAGAAACTTTTTCTCCCATTTGTTGTATGACTACTGATCATTTTCTATGTGCATTGGCAGCTCATTTTGGTTGGGATGTACATCAATCAGACATTGTTACTGCTTTCTTGAATCGTGACATATTTGAGGAAGTTTATGTAGCGCAACCTCACGGTTTTGTCAAGAAAGGACAAGAGGACAAAGTGTGCATATGTAAGAAGGCTTTGTATGGGTTGAAGCAATCTTCTCGTGCTTGGTATGAGAAGGCTGACACTCATTTGGTTAAACGAGGCTTTTGTAACAGTCCAATAGAAAGTACATTGTATGTAAAGCATGAGGGTGATCATGTGCTTCTCATTGTGGTTCTTTATATAGATGATTTGCTGGTCATTGGACCAAATGAGAGACATATTGCTGAGTTTAAGACTGATTTGAATTCTACTTTCAAGATGAAAGATTTGGGGCTGTTGCATCATTACTTGGGCATACAGTTTAAGCAGTGTGATGGTGGTATTGCCTTGTGTAAGAAAAGTTACATAGAGACATTGCTATTAGTAAGTTTGGACTTGAGGAATGAGAACCTATTGCCACTCCCATGGAAACACGTTTGAAGTTAAGTCTACATGATGCTAGTGATCCTGTTGATGTCACTCTTTACCAAACTATTGTTGGCTGTCTCATTTATGTATTGAATACGGATCGGATATTCAGTTTTCAGTCTCACAAGTCAGCAGATTTTTGCATAGCCCAAGGTCTAAGCATTGGCAGGCTATCAAGAAGATTTTTTGCTAGCTTAGTGGAAATTTACATCTTGCCTTGTTTTATTCCAAGGGGGGATCATTTTCGCGAGACTTACATGCTTTTTCGGACTCAGATTGGGCTGGTTGTTTTGACACACGGGTGTCCACAAGTGGTTTTTGTTTCATGCTTGGCAGTTCATGTATATCATGGTTGAGCAAGAAGCAACCTACCGTGGCCACTTCTAGTTGTGAGGCTGAGTACAAAGCAGTCTTCACAGCTATGGTTGGGTGTGTATGGCTCAGACACCTTTTGGCTGATTTGGGTATTGGACAGGACACTGCCAATACTATCTACAGTGACAGTGAGAGCACATTGGTAGTTGCGAGGAACCTAGTTTTTCATGCTCGCACAAAGCACATTGACGTGCATTACCATTATGTCAGGGAAGAGGCTCTCAGTAGGAGAGATCATCTTGGCTTATGTGCCAACACAGGACAACCTTGCAGATCTTTTCAAAAAGGCATTGTCTTGTGAGAAGCTTGAAGATTTCCACAAAGCTTCGGGCTTACTCCCCTTTGTGAATCTATGCCTAAAGGTTCTCGGTGAGTACAACTCCCTCAAGAAACCTCTACATAACCAAAATTGAAACACCTTGATTGTGCGGTTTCTAAAAGTTAGCTTTTGTACTCTAGGCAAACCTAGAGGAAGGTTTGGACAAAATTACTAAGCACTGAGGTTTTCCCTACTTTAGGCCGACTTGTCCTATAATGGTGCCAAAATGTTGTAAGAAATGTGGAATACAATAAGGATTTGGGTGGACGCATGAATAGGTGGACAAAAAACCTTGTCTTGGACAAAGGTTTTATAACCGGTACATAAAACCATCTATGTTAGTTCAATTTGATATATTCTTTTGAACAGATTTTTAATTAAATATAGAATTTCGACAGCTTTTTGTTAAATATAGAAGACGGCTCTGTACCTCTTAACTATGCACGTTAGCCAGCTCTTTACACCATTACTATTTCCACACCTCTCTTTCAAATATAGAAGACGGCTCTGTAGCTCTTAACTATGCACATCAGCCAGCTCTTTGTCTTCCCGCTCTCTCGTTTTCCTGTCTCTCTCTAACTCCCTGTGTAGGAGCACAGATTGCTGTTTTACTTTGTAGGCCTATCACACATCTATTGCTTTCATATAATGCTCTTGCTCTCTGTAGGCCTATCACCTCGCTCAATCTCTCCCTCTCTAGCATGGAGCAGGAATCTCACACTATATGTGACTGCTCTCAGCCTCACTGTGAACTCTGTGCTAGGTATGCTGTTGATGCGGTCAAGGACTATCATGCTAGGAGAAAGAGGGAGTAGTGTGCTAAGAACAAGCTTGAGTAGGTAGCACGTGAGGAAGATAATGATCAAAATGGTGCTGATGATGTAAAGCATCAAAGACTTTGCAATGACCTTGTTATGCTCTTCAATCAGGGTACAAAGACCCTCGATGTTGCATCACGCTCAGATATTTTGTGCAAGTTTGTCAATCATCCTTCTCTTGGAGACCTTGAAATGCCCAGGGCACAAACAACCTTCGTTGAAGCCATACGCAACACAATAGATGCAATCAAATTACCCAAGAGCAGACATGAGCTCTTTCTTAAAAGGTTCATCACCACAATGCTTATGAATGTTGAGTGTACATCTACCTCAAAAGTGAATGTTTCAGCTACATCTAAATTGCTAAATTTTCACAAGAGGAACTTCGTAGCTGCAAAGAATCGGTTGAGGGCAGCAGGTGATGGCAATTTGCCAATCTCTTTGTGTGCTTGACAGCCCATGGATCGTGGTTTCATAACACCTGATGAGAAAGAGTTGATCTTCTCTTTTTGGATGTCTAACACTCGTGTTTCACCCAATAAGAAGGATGTGTGCAAAAAGCGTATTGGAAGAAATTCATATGTCAAACATCTTGTGCATCTTCTTGAACAATCTCAGGTAATAACTTGCTTCACTATATTCATTTTTGTTTTCTAATATTTGCATTCATGACCTATATTCACTATAATTGGGTTGATAAGAGTAGATATGAAATCGGATATGAAGGAAGTTATAAATGGAAATAAGGGGAATCTGTATTTGGTCCTAGATTAAGAGTAGATAAATATTGGATGTGAAGGAGAATATAAATGGAAACATAGTTTTTATCATACGCGTATGTTTGCTGAAACATACATTTGTAGACGCATACTTTCACACACGTATGATATGTATAAACAAATGGGACTAAAATTAAAAACCCCAAATTTCCTAGCGATTGTACTCTGCAAGTCTGCTCCTGCCTGCATAGCGTTCATAGTATGCTCTTCCTTGCTTCGCAGCCTTGCCTCATCTCTTCCACATGGTAGTTGCTCCCCAATATTGACAGCTCCGAGTCAGCACTAGTAGCGAATTCAATTTGTAGGTTTGTGCTAGGTTCTCTGTACGCAACTGGCTGAATGAATACAGTTTGTAGGTTTGCACTAGGTTCTCTGTATGCAATGGGTCATGAACATCTGCAGTGTGGAAATCGATGCAACAGATCAGAAGTGCTAAGCGAATGCAGTTTGCATTTACTAATACACAAGTGGATGAGGTCAAGTATGAAAGTATGGTTGCAATTTTACCATACTTAAACCATACTTTCATACTTGTATGCGTATGCAATATGGTTGCCGCATGAAAAAACTATGGATGGAAATATTGAATATGTATTTGGTCCTAGTTAAAAGTAGATAGATATCGGATATGGGTTTCCATGACCAATATAAGCATCTTAAACAACTCTTGATATGGTATGTGAAAGATATACTGGTTAACCTAACCAGTTATGTAATAACTAATACCGATTTTAAATGAAAAAATTGGTTTACACAGCCAGTAGATTAATTTTAGCTAGTTAACACTTTTTTCCCACTAGTATAGAACTTGGTCAAGTGTATATATGTGGTATATGAAAGATGTACTAGTTAACCCGACCAATTATGCACTTACTAATACCGGTTTGAAATGAAAAGACCGATTATATAACGAGTAAATTAATTTCAACTGGTTAACACATTTTCACAGTAGTTTACAGCTCGGTCAAGTGTATATGTAGTATGTAGTAGACATACTACTTAACATAACCAGTTATATAAAAACTAATATCGGTTTGATATTACAATACCGGTTTACATAACCTGTAAATAGATTTAAAATCGTTTACACATTTTATGTCAGTAAACATCTTGGTCGAGTGTTCACATGTACTGTTTGTCATACCAGTTAGGTTAAAAACTGGTTTACATAACCAGTGAAAAACTTTTAACACTTATTTCTCACTGGTATACATCGTGGTTAAGTGTTCACATGTACTGGTCGAGTGTTCACATGTACTGTTTGTCATGTCAGATAGGTAAAAAACATATCGGTTTGAAAGGAAAATACTGGTTTACATATCCAGTAAATTTTTTTTAACACTTATTTCTCACTGGTATACATCATGGTTAAGTGCTCACATGTACTGGTTAGGTAAATAACATACCGGTTTTAAATGAAAAGACTGGTTTACATTAGCAGTAAGAACATTTGAACTGGTTGACACTTATATACCACTGGTACGTACCAAGGACATGTGTTCATATGTATTGGTTTGCCTAACCACCTAAGTGAAAAAACATACTGGTTTGAAATAAAAATACTGGTTTATAGTAAGTGCTCACATGTACTGGTTAGGTAAATAACATACATGTTTTAAATGAAAAGACTGGTTTACATCAGCAGTAAGAACATTTGAATTGGTTGACACTTATATACCACTGGTACGTACCAAGGATATGTGTTCATATGTACTGGTTTGCCTAACCAATTAAGTGAAAAAACATACTGGTTTGAAATAAAAATACTGGTTTATAGTAATGTAACAGTTTTCTTCAAAGATAATAAAAACCTACAGTTTTCTTCAATGTTCTTCAACCATATATGTTTTTCATTGTAGGTGGAGCTCTTTCTCAACTTCAAAGAACAATACCTTGAAATTGTAATAAGGCAGCGTGCGTTTGAGTACATGAAGCCATATTTTGTGCGGAAATTGAGAGACCGATATACTTACTACTGCATTTCACATGTTCAAATATCCTTCCTAAAGGATTCCATAAATCACATGCGAAGTTCTGTATTCGGTCTGCATGGAAAAGCTTGCCAATGTCAATGCAACATATGTAAAGACAATGGTGTATGCAAGGCACCAAAAAACCCTATCAAGAGTGTAACAACCTTATTGGACTCTATACTATGTCCAAAATCAGATACGTCCACCTTCCATGCCCTTGCCTGCTTGAGTGGTCAATGTAAAAAGTGTGGCCCGGCTAAGTTAGATTTTTGTGTTGCAGAGGCTGCATTTATTGCTAAAAAGATTGTGGTGAAGATTTTTGAGGACCTAGAAGTAGGAATTGCGCGTGACGGTAAGAAGAAAAGGAAAGTCTTGTCGCATAAGGAAGTATCATGCCAGGATCTCTCAGTCATGTTCAAAGACCATCTTAAGAAATACATAATGCATAATTTTGTGTATAGATGGCAAGTAGAACAATATAAGGAATGTATACAAAGCTTTCCAGAAGATGTTGTTGTGTTAGTTGTTGACTTTGCTGAAAATTATAGTTTCAAAGAACAAAATGAGATTCAGTCCATGCACTGGTATTCAAGTCAAGTAACTATTTTTGTGCAAATAACATATTTCCGAATTGTAGGTAACAACATCACCCTAGATCAGTATTATTTCTTTTGTATTAAGCCTTCAATAATTTATGATTTTTATATTATGCAGGTGACATCCACAAGACAATTCACTTCTTCATTTCAAATGACAAGCAACATGACACACATTTTGTTCAACACTGTTTTTTGAAACATGCAGAATGGCTAAAGCAATTTGGTCTAAACATAAGGCGTCATTGGGTATGGTCTAATGGAGTAGCTTCACAATTCAAAGCAAGAAGACCATTCTATTTCCTTGCCAAGTATACCATGTTCTAACAAACATTATCTGAAGGTGGTTTTAATATAGAGACCTATAATATTGGAATTAAAGTTGTAATAAAATGCATGTCTAACATCAGTAATATTATAATACGTGTTTTTTTTGGTAATTTTATCGTGCCAAGAGTATATTAATATTCTTCTATCCATTGAATAAAATGCAGATACAATGTTTTTACGGGATGGAAAATGTCTTGGAGCTTTTTTGGATCCGGCCATGGTAAGGGAGAACACGACGGTGCGGGAGCAGTGATAAAAAGGTCTTAAACTCAATACCAATTGCAACCAAACTGCCCAAAGATAGACTGTGCTGTAGATGTTGTGGCATTATTGAGACGGACCTTGTCAGATGGTGCTACAGCCACCTATGCATCCCACGCCCGTTATGTAAGCAAGATTTTGTAGGTGATTGAATTGGGGAATGTCAAAAGGGGAAAAAATTGGGATGTGAAGGATGTAAAAAATACCCACTCAATGCACTCTGTTTCTGCATGTTCAGAGCATGATACAACTGCTTTGAGAACACGTTCACTGTCTTGTTTCTGTAGTGCATGTAAATAGGAAAAGTGGAGGAGATGTGTGAGCAAGTCACACGTTCCTTTCTGGACATACCTTATTTTGGATCCTACAGAAGAAGGGGAAGACGATGACGACGAAATAAATGAGGATGCAGCATATGAAGGACACTATGACACCCTCAGTCAAGCTCTTATTGTTGGTGATAATTTTGTTGTTCCCGCACCAAATGACAATGAAGAAAAAGTGGATTTCTATATTGTGAAATGCACTGCAGCTATTGAGGAGTTTCATTCAAACGCTGAGGATGACTGGGGCAATATCATTGGGTGAGGATCCTATGCTATCAAAGGGTTTTACTATTGTATGATAAATGAGAAGACCTATGAGCTTTTGGACAAAAAGCCAGAGGTGTTCATATATTCACATCTTGTTCGGGCAATCAAAATCCCCATGACACCCCATCCCAACAACTCAAAACTATATACAATATCACTTGATGTCAGTGAGTCTATCTACAACAGTATGCCTTTTGAGTTGTAGCAATCAGTTTGTTTAAATTTTTTGTCCAAACTTCCTTTTTAAAATAAAAAAATATCTTTGTTTATCCCTTTGAATCACTACATGTCCTTACGTTTTAAATAAACTGGCTCTATAAAGGTGGCAATTTAATGGTTTTGTACTGGTATCATACAAGTTGGAGATTACAGTATAAGTACAATAATAGTACAAACATGATGGGAGAATCCCTTTCTCTGACTCCGCCTTTAATTGTGAACTGAACTGTGTTTGAAACCAGTCACTTCTTAGTATCATACCAGTATCATACAAGTCCCTATTTGACTCTTCTCATTTTTTCACACAACCAGGTCGCCCACCACCAAAAGGACTGGACAAAACAAAATCAATGTGCTTATGTGAGTCCACTCTAACCAGGAAAGATGCAACATTGACAAATTGCTTGGCAACCCTCCTGCTGCCTGCTTCTCCTCCTCCTTCACCAGAAGATGCACTCTGTGAAAAACCCTAATCAGCCTCTCTCTCTCTCTCTCTCTCTCTCTCTCTTTGTCCCTCTCCCTCTCTCCTTTTATTTGCAAGATACTTCAAATATAGAATACAACGTATTTCCATGCAACTTGCTTGTAAATGTATTATACATGAATTCTGTTACATTGATTGACAAAAAGGATGAGTAATTCTCCATTTACATCCATCGACAAAAAAATACATTGACAAAAGTTGCCCACTTCATAGACTTTATGAAGCTTTTGTTTTACAAAAAAAATCTGTTCCTTAGTTCTGGAAAAAGTCAATCCGCCATTTCCAATAAAAATGACACACATAGGTGTCGTCAGGTTGTCCATCTTCACAAATTATAGTCCTCTTTGTATACTCAATTCTATCCTTAGAGATCAACCAGTGTGCCAGCCAGTTTATGACAGTGGTTGACAGAATACAGGCGCGCACTTCTTTAAATTGCTTTTCTAGATTGGGAAAAACAAGAAATGACCCCAATGAATTAAACATTAGCTTATATCCAGAATCATCAAAGATAAGTGTGTTAGGTGGTAGGTCAGGAAATTTTTTGAGATTCTTGTGGAACACCGGTTTATCTGTCCCGCCCATTTTAAAAGGGTCCCTTGTGCACTGCGCTTGACTTACCACTCTATTGAATTTTTTTTGGTGGTCTGGGAACACTGTCGCTAGCGTGCGTTGGAGCTTCTCAAACTTGTAGCAGATCCATATCCACACTTCAAATCATCTTAAACAAAAATTTAGACACACTTTTGCATTGGGCCTTACCCAAAACTGTGTATCCCCTTCAACAACATGGCACATTTCCGGCCAGTAGGGCGATTCTTCACCATATTTTACATCAAATTTCTTGAGCAGTAAGCCAATAAGCTCCAAAATGAGAACCCTACGCTGGACGCTCAACGGAGGTGGTGGCCTTGGCCATATCAGTGGGATTCTTTTACACAGTCAATACCATAGAGGAAACACGAGCATTGGAGGAGACAACACCCAATTCCATATTGCACGAATGTCAAACCTGCCATTCTGCTTGTCAGCCCTAAACCTATCTGCAAGGCACTATTCTTCAACTGAAAACATATCTGCAGATGCAAAATTACACAAGACTCAAATTTAAATATGCAATTAGGACATATCTACAGATTGAAATCATACAATAAAAATACACAATGTTCAAAAATTTGGCACAAGATGAAAGAGATTGAAATTACAAGATGCAAAATTACACAAGACTCAAATTTAAATATGCAATTAGGGACATATCTACAGATTGAAATCATACAATAAAAATACACAATGTTCAAAAATTAGGCACCAGATGAAAGAGACGTTGAATGGGAAAGAAAGTTATATTAATTTTAGAAGTGGTTACATAAAAAGAAACATAGGGGGGGCAAACTATAATCTTTTGCAGGCTCTGGGTTTAGGGTTAGAATTTGTGCCGGTATTCTGCATCTCCTTAGTGTCTTCTATGTCCATCTCCTCTTCTGGCTACCCCTGGGTCTCTTCCTCTTCCTTGCTTTTTTGCTCCATTTCAGGCTTCTCATCTGCAGTCTTCTTGATTTTTTTTTTTTGCCTTTCTCATATGCTGAGCAAGGGTCTCCTCGGGACTTCCCTCCAGCTTGACATCTACATGACCATCATCTTTAGAAAGCTGTGCAGCAAAAGATCACTTATTAGAGCCTTAATCAATGAAAAAAATCACTCTTGATCTTGCCACCCGCACGCCAATGTCTAGCAACACATCATCTTCCTCATTCTGGGTTTTCCCTTCAGCACCAGTCGTACTCTGCTCCTTTACCTCAAAGTTTTGTTCTTCTTCTGTTGTTTCCGAAACAGGTTTCTTAGCATTACCAGGGACACTTTCATCAAGCAAAAACTCCACAGGTGTCTTGTATGCAGGCGTCACTACATCGTTCCCTGTGTCTTTACCGGTAGTAGTTCTGAAGCAGGTTGACTTTGAAAAAACATCAGAGAAGACAAAAATCAACCACCTGATTATAACAATGGTGTGTTTCTTACCCGTTGAAACAATTTTCTCACCTGTTATTGGGCATGGTTCAAGTGGCTTCTTCTTTAGAAGGGATTGGTCTTCTGTAGAAATAACTCGGGGGCAATCCTTAAGCAAGCACTTTCCTTTCTCAGCCAAGTGAGCATAGCAGAATGCATGGTAAGCATGTGAACAAGGCAATAGAACAACATGGCTTGAGCGATTGTGATCATGAATTTTTACACCATAAGCATTGCACACATCAATGAGAACAACACTATGTCCAGGAGCTGAAACACGTGCAGGCAAGACTATGGTTCCAGGTAGCATTGGTTGACTAATCATGTCTGTCACAAACGTGACACAGAGACCAAAGGTTTCCTCACGCTCCAAGCATTTGGAGAATTCTTCCTATAGGTGACCTCTATTATCAGACAATGTTAAACAGGTATAAAATTGGTATGAATGCTTGAAGATCGGTATAATAATGTTATCATACCGGTATGATTACATCCTGCCGGTATGATGTTATTATATTGGATAGTATAAAATCATACCGGTAGGATAACTTTCAGTAACATCATACCGGTAGGATAACATTATACAGGAAGGATAACATCAAACCGGTTGGATTTTATCATACCGTTAGGGTGTAATCATACCGGTCGGATCTAGCCATACCAGTCAGATGTAACCATAATGGTAGGATATAATCATACCAGTAGGATATAACCATACCGGTAAGATGTAATCATACCGGTATTTTCATCTACCCTTACCGAATTGATGTTATTGTCATACTATTATGTTTTTTTATTATTCTGGTTTGTGGTACCACATTCTACCCATCCCGGTATGATAGAGCCATAATACCGGTATTGTAAAACTTATAATACCATTTTCACTATTAGAGTTTCAGTACAATATGGTTATTATAGTCATACCGTTACTTTAGTGTTAAACTACCGTTATTGTGATCATGGATAGAACTTATAGTAACATGTTCACCAATAGAATACCGATACCGGTATTGCAACCGTTACTTTGCAGGTATGTTACCATTATTTATAGTAATCAATCTACTTTATAGGTATTATTGTGTAATCATTCCACAACAGTATATAGACTATAGTATATTGTACATCCAAACCAGTACTTTACAGGTTTATAATACAATCAGATGGAGTTAAAAGCATACCTGTGCCTGCTGTAGGGTGGATTTTTCTTGGTCAAATTTTTCTTGGAGGCTGTCAAGCAAGCCTGTTGGTACATTGGCATTGTCAGGGAAGTGAATTCGGATGGTGTCAAGGGCACCCTCGCAACGGTGCACATCAGGAACAGATTTGACCACAGAATCCTTAGCCTTCTGACACTCGGTTGATACATTGTCATGAGATTTTCTAACCTCAACAAGTAGTTCTTACAAGGAAGTGGATACTTCAACACTAAACGCAGACTGACTAGTCGCAAAAAGCCCACTTCCGGCTGCTGTACTTCAAGATGGGGTATTTACTAACAAGATGGCAGAACCACTGGGGGTTCCTGTCGATACTTGGGAAGTCTCTAACTTCCATTGTTCTCTTTTCCTATCTAAGTGACCTTCATTGGTCACATTCTTCACCACCTCAGATGCAAACTCAGCCCACTTTACCGGACCTATGCATATGAAATAAACATATCCGCGTGCAAACTTGACTCCCAGCAGATAGTTTGGGGGTTTGGATTGATACACCTGCTTGTAGAGCAGGTAGAGTGCCTTGTAGTGATCCGGCCTTGCTATTTTTATCGGCACTTTTTTCTCCTTCACTGGAAGACACGTGAAAACTTTCATCCAGTCGTATATGGGCACATCTGAATCTGTCAACTTCCTAACATCTTTCCCATCAAGACTTAACCCATATTCCCTGTGAAAATCCTCCTTTGTTGTGCAGAATTCCTTTAATGGCACCTCCACATCCTTGGGGTGAACAAAGCGGCTGATTTTGGGAGGAGGCTGTAACCTCTGTCTCTGAAAAGAATAAATCCATATTCATTACTCAATATATCCACACCTCAATACTCTACTACACATACAGGTCCGCTGTACACAACACAGAGAGAGACAGAGAGAGGTGACATACCTTCGTGGGAGAATGTCGGGTCTTTGTGGGGGAGACCTGTCGGGCTTCATTCCTTGGGCTCTTTCTTAGGTTGCTATCCATAGCGAAGGATAAGAAGCGTGCACAGGGGGCTGTAGAGTGAGCTGAGAAAGGTACAGAAGGAGAAAGGCACAGAGATATGGAGAAGTACAGTCATGCAAACATTCGATTGAACATTCATCTGACGTGGGCTCCACACGGGTTTTTGAATCCTCCACACGATTATTAAATTCAAACGATTTTGTATCCTCCACATGATTATTTAATTCAAACAATTCTTGCCCATAACACCAGTTTCATACCCCCTAAATTTTAAGCCTCCAAAAGCAACTTTCAACCGATTAAAACCGGGCCACCTATTCATGCATCCACCCATCTACTAGCAAGGAGAGTAGAGAGAGATACGATGCAAAGTAGATTAGTGGCAAATCAAAAACTTTAGATTAGCACACTATTACAAAGTGATGGCGTCATCCACCCATGCGCTCTCAACGTAGAGCTTAGATGGCAATTTAGATAACTAGAGCAAGTAGGAATACAAGGGACTAACAATCTTTCAACAAGGATGTGTTGTGTGCGTCAAGTGTGCACACCATTCTACCAAATCACTCATGAGGAGGCCTCCCTATATAGATGTAAGGGAGCCTCTAAACGCCCCTGTGCAGCTAACCTTAGATAGCCAAGTCCAAGTAGGACTCTCCCATGAGCCCATGTGTAGCCAGTTTTGGGTAGACAAGTCCTCCTAGAACTCGGCCACCGGCCAAGGAAATCGGGCGACCGGCCAAAGACCGCCGGCCACTGACCACCAGACAAAGACCATGGACAATCGTCCATCAGCCATCGGACGACCATTTTTCGATTGTCTTTTGGCCGTGTTCGGCCAAGATATTCTGGCAAAAGGAATATTCTAATTAATAAAAACATATCTTCAATACAACAATGCTCTAGCTCCACAATTTCATCCTCAATTAGCTCTTGAACGTCATAATGATATTGAACCTCAATATGCTTTGTGCGTGCATGGAAGACGGGGTTTTTGGCGCCGTGCAACTCTAGTTGTCGCATTGAAGTGTTGTTGCTGAATCAAGAGAAACACCTAAGTCCATGAGGACTCATCTTACCCAAACTACTTCACAAGCTGCAAAACAAGTGGCTTTATACTCTGCTTCTGTTGAAGAAAGAACGACGGTTGGCTTCTTCTTGCTGATCCAAGAAAACACTCCAGAACCAAATGAAAAACAAAATCCAAAAATTGACTTTCTAGAGTCACAATCTCCTACCCAATCGGAGGCACAATACCCACTAAGAGTATTTGTGTCAATGCCATAGGTAATGC
This sequence comes from Adiantum capillus-veneris, assembly GCF_014529385.1. Lineage (NCBI taxonomy): Eukaryota > Viridiplantae > Streptophyta > Polypodiopsida > Polypodiales > Pteridaceae > Adiantum > Adiantum capillus-veneris. The sequence goes on along the minus strand of NC_140936.1, from coordinate 10,124,682 downwards.
CATGGCCCAAAGTACCTTTGATGTACTTAAGAACTTGCATACCTACCTTTCAGTGAGATTTTCTTGGTTGGTTGGAAAACATGCTTAAAACACCTACTCCAAAAGATGTATCTGGCCTAGTGCTGCACAAGAAAATTAAGCTTCCCACAAGTTTTGTGTATTTTTTAATGTCGACTAAGGGAGAAGAATCTTCCATGGAGAGTTTTGCATTTACCTCCATTGGAGTGCTCACATGTTTGCAACCCATCATGCCAAAAGCTTTTAGGATCTCTGTTGCATAATTTTTTTGAGAGATGAAGATGCCTTTTGAGGATTACGAAACCTCAATCCCTAAAAAATACTGCAACAAACCCAAGTTTGTCATTTCAAATTCAGAACTCAAACTCTCACAAGTTTGTTGGATGAGCTCTTTGTGGTCATCTGTGATTATCAAGTCATCGACATACAAGATAATGATGACTTGTTTTCCATTCTCTCTAAGCACATACAAATTCGCTTCATAAGCAGTTCTTCTAAAAACAAGTTTTTTTTTAAACTTATCAATTCTTACATACCATGATCTTGGAGACCATTGCAAATTAATCTGCATACCTTTTGTTTTGAATGAGGCATCTCAAACCCTAGTGGCTGCTCAATATACACCTCCTTCTTGAGAAGTCCATTAAAAAATGTAGACACAACATCCATTTGGTAAACAACCCATAAATAGATAGAAGCAAGAGCAAGCACAAGATGAATCGTTGTCATTCGAGCTATGGGAGTGAAGGTGTCACTAACATCAAACCCTTAGATTTGAGAGAATCCTTGTGCTACTAGCCTGGCTTTGTACTTTTGCAAAGAGCCATCAACTTTATTCTTGAGCTTGTACAACCATTTTGCGCCAATGAATTTCTTCTTTGGAGGCCGATCCACTACTTCCCAAGTGTCATTCTTTGTGATGCTGTCGTACTTAGACAGCATGACTTCCTTCTACTATGGATCAGTCACGGCCTCGTTGACAGAGGCTGGCTCTTTCACAAAGCCCACAATTTCTTTCATGAGAGCCATGTTGACGATGTGTTCGGAGGCTCTCTTTTGCTCCTCTATTCTCTTTGACCGTCATAGATCCCCCTCCCTCTTCATGAGGATTATGAACTTGAGGGTTTCAAGTGTCAAAAGGCTATTGAGTCCACTTTTGTAGTGGCTTTTCCTATGATGTTGCAACATGTTGGTTAGATTTATTTGAGTTGTCATCATCAGACAACTCCTCCTCTTGATTTTTTAAACCTAAGTTTGGTCTGGCACATGGTGAGTTAATTCGTCATTTGGTTAGAAGTGGACGAACCTATTTTGTCCACCCGTATGTGGCCCTTCTTCAAATACCACATCCCGACTGGTGAGTGTTTTCTTTGCCTCTGGATCATAGAGTCTATAAGCCTTAGACTCTTCACTGTATTCAAGAAATACGCACTTCTTGATTTTGGCTTCTAACTTTGTTCTTTATGAATCAAGAATATGTGCATAACAGAAACACCCAAATGTTTTGAAATGCAAGACCAAGGGTTTCTTACCAGAATAGGCTTCTTGAGGTGTTTTCCCTTTCAAAGCCTTTGTGTAGCTTTGATTGAGAATGTACACTATTGTACTTAATGCTTCGACCCAAAAGGAATTTGACATACCATTGGCTTTGAGCATACACCTTGCCGTTTGATTGCGACGCTCCACAACTCCATTCTGTTGTGTGTAATAAGCTGTAGTAAGGTGACATTTTATGCCATGATCATTGTAGTAGTTGTTGAATTCATTTGAGATGAATTCTCCTCCTCGATGTGTGTGAAGCTTCTTCACCGTCTTTCATGTTTCATTTTCTACAAGATTTTGCCATATTTTAAACTTTCCAAAAGATTCATACTTCTCACAAATGAAATACACCCACATATTTCTACTAAAGTCATTGACTAACATCAAAAAGTATAAAGATCCACCTAAAATGGATGTAGACATTTACCACAGAGATATGCGTGTACCAACTCTAGAGGAGACAGAGCTCTATTACTACTCACTTGTAGAAATGCCTTTCTTTGTTGCTTGCCCATCATGCAAGCTTCACAAACTTCATCCATATCTGAGATTTGAGGCATGTGTGCCACCATCCCAAATTTTTGCATCTCTTTTAGTAGAACAATGCTTAAGTGACCAAATCTCTCATGCCATAATTGAGTTGTACATTTCTCTATAGTGACCATAAGTGTAGAAAGTTCATAGAGGTTGTTGCACCTTACGTCCTTTCCCACTATGTTGCCTTTAGAATCCAAGATTTTTGCTTCACTTTTCTTAAAACGGACTTCAAGATCACGATCAGTGATCGCAGCAATGGACAACAAATTCTTCTTGATTTGAGGTACGTACAACACATTAGAGATCTATTTAGTTTCACCTGTAGCTGCTAAAAAAGAAATTGTAACAGACCCTTTGGCTGGACATTTGGCATTATTCCCAACAATTACACTTATGGGTTCTTGTAGAGGCTTCTAGGAACTATACCAATCTTTCTTACTAGTCAATATGTCGGGATGCACCACTATCTAGAATCCAAGAACCATCAACAAGTGGAGTTTTTGCTGATGAGCATACCTCTTTTATGACGGCCCATAGTTCAAGGTCTATTTCAGCATTGTTGGCGGATTCTCTTTCCTTCGAAGAAGCTTTCATGGTGCTATTCTTCTCGTTTGCTTTCTTCTTTTTGCAGTCTTAAACAACATGACCCTTCACAGTAAAAACAACTACATAAAAATTTTCTCTTCTTGGGATTCTTCTTAAATGCATTTGACATAGTCCCCTTGTCTTTTACATTGGCTGTGAAGGCAACATCACCTCCACAATCCCTGGTCCTAAGTCACAACTCCTCTTCAAAAAACATTGCACCCAGTTCTTCAAACATAAGAGCGGTTGGACAAACCTGAGTGTTGAGTCCGTAACGAGACCATCATATCTTGCCGAAAGTATACAAATGCAGCGTCGAGCTAAATCTTCCGTAGAAATAGCCACACCAATGACAGATAATTGATCTTGGAGATGCTTAATCTGCTTGATGAGGGCCTCCACCTTCTCTCCATCATCGAGTTTCTTAACAACAAGCATATTTTCTAGATTTTAAATTCTAGTGTGATTGTGCATCTCATATTGGCAAGCCAATATGTTCCAAGCTTCATGTGCTTTAGTGGCATTCTGAACCAAATTGAAAACATAATCTCTTACACACATGACAATGGTGCATAATGCATCTGCATTCCTTCTTTTCCAGTCACATAGAAGAGTAGCATTTGGGGGAACTATAACACTTGGATTTGCTAGATCATTTGTTGTAGTGGGCTTCAAGTATGCACCATTTGGCCCCAACACCGTATCCAGCAATTCATACGAATCCAAAATTGCAGAAATTTTGAATTTCCACAATGTGTAGTTTAGTGCCATCAAGCTTTCCTTTGGTGAATGCTAGTGGACAAATGCAAATCAGAGTAGCACCAGAAACAACACTTGAAGATGCCGACATAATTGATTTTGCAAAGTAATAAAAGTACTTCTCGTATTTTCTTAGCTACAGACACCCAGTGCTTTGACACCATGTAAGAAATGCAGAATACAATAAGGACCTAGTAGCAAGGAGAGTATAAAGAGATGCAAAATAGATTAGTGGCAAATCAAAAAATTTAGATTAGCACACTATTACAAAGTGATGGCGTCCTCCACCCATGCACTCTCAAAGTAGAGCTTAGATGGCGATTTAGATAACTAGAGCAAGTAGGAATACAAGGGATTAACAATCCTTCAACAAGTATGTGTTGTGTGCGTCAAGTCTGCACACCATTCTACTAAATTACTCATGAGAAGGCCTCCTTATATAGATGTAAGGGAGCCTATAAACGCCCATGTGCAACCACCCTTAGATAGCAAGGTCCAAGTAGGACTCTCCCATGCACCCATGTGTAGCCACTTTTGGGTAGACAAGTCCTCCTAGAACTTGGCCATTGGCCAAGGAAATCCAACCATCGGCCAAAGACCACTGGCTACCGACCATTGGCCAAAGACCACAGACAACTGGCCATCGGCCACTGATGGATGACTATTTTTCGATTGTCTTTTGGCCACGTCTGGCCAAGATATTCCGACAAAAGGAATATTTTGATGATTAAAAAGTTATCCTCAATAGGACAATACTCTAGCTCCACAATTTCATCCTCATTTAGCTCTCAAACATAATGATACTGAACCTCAATATGCTTTGTGCATGCATGGAAGACGGGGTTCTTGGCAATCGCCGTGCAACTCTGGTTGTCACATTGAAGTGTTGTTGTTGAATCAAGAGAAACACCTAAGTCCATGAGGACTCATCTTAGCCAAACTGCTTCACAAGCTGCAAAGCAAGCAGCTTTATACTCTACTTCTGTTGAAGAAAGAGCGACGGTTGGCTTCTTCTTGTTGATCCAAGAAAACACTCCAGAACCAAGTGAGAAACAAAATCTAGAAACTGAATTTCTAGAGTCACAATCTCCTACCCAATCGGAGTCACAATATTCACTAAGAGTATTTGTGCCAATGCCATAGGCAATTCCATGGCCCAAAGTACCTTTGATGTACTTAAGAACTCGCATACCTGCCTTTGAGTGAGATTTTCTTGACTGGTTGGAAAACATGCTTAAAACACCTATTGCAAAAGAAGTATTTGGCCTAGTGTTGCACAAGAAAATTAAGCTTCTCACAAGTTTTGTGTACTTTTTAATGTCGACTAAGGGCGAAGAATCTTCCATGGAGAGTTTTGTGTTTACCTCCGTTGGAGTGCTCACATGTTTGCAATCCATCATGTCAAAAGCTTTCAGGATCTCTGTTGCATACTTTTGTTGAGAGGTGAAGATGCCCTTTTGAGGTTGCCATGGACAACCGGCCATTGGCCACCGAAGGCCGTTTTTTGATTGTCTTCCGGCCGTGTCCGGACAAGATACTCCGGTGAAAGTTGGACATGAATTTTCTTCATACCATCCACGATCACAAATAGAGATCTCATCAGCGTTCAAAGCTGGAATCCACCAAATATATTTGCAACATTGGCTTCTCCTCATGTGAGGGCCTTACAAACTGTGCAATATATATTGTGGTGGCAAAACTGAGAGAGGTGGGCATTGCAAGTATACCAACAATGTGGGAACCCTTGATTGCCAAGCCTTGCAATCTTATTGTAGTGCTAATGAGAAACACAAACATAAATTCCATACCGTGGGACAGAGTTGACTCGACTAGTTCATGGAGGCTAGGAGGTTGTCGATTTCTTAGAAAATACACTCAATCCCTATCTTACTCAAAACACACTCAACTACATGTTAGGTAGAAATAGCTATCAACACCGCAAGTAAATCTCAATGGTTCACTAAGCAAACAAAGTCCAAACGAGATGAAACTCGTAGGGTGGGTAGAAGACATCTAAAGACACATGCCCATGCCCTCAAATTGCCCTGTTGACCACATGCCAAAATTGTGCTTAATATCTAGAAGGTAGATTTGACATAACCATTTTTAGCTCTGAATGCACCCTAAAGCTTAGCAATGATTCCCCAACACCCCTCCAATGCATAAAATGCAGTTTTGTTATATAAATGCTAAGTTATGAGTAGATTAAGGAGTAGGTGAGAAACAAAAAAAAGCACAGTTTTATCACGAGAAAACCACAATGTCACAAAAATGTTTGACCTATGAATGCAATGAAGTAGATGACACTTCAAATAAGCACTTCATGAGGGAGTTATGAGCTTGAGAATATCATAGAAGAGTACATATTGCTTTGAGAAGCAGTCATAACACTTATTATCCAAAAAAGTTCCTCTAACTTTTACAAAAAATGGCTTTTATACCTTAGCCAAAGCTTTTGGGTTAAAAAATGAGAAAATTTTTGAACTCTTTTGCAGCCTAAGATTCCATTGATACAATCTGGAAGCATTTAGCCCCACTTTATCTGGCTTATAATCACATTACTTTTTACAAATTAACTCAAAAAATTGAAGAATTACAAGGTCTTAAGGCTACAAATATCTAGATTGATCAATAAAAATGATAGATTACATCATATGATAGATATATAGGCTCCAATGTTAGCAATGTGCTAACACTGTCATCTAGGTCTTCACCTCTTATGGAGCTTTTATGTCATAAGAGAGTTTATGCATTGCACTTAACATGTTTACAACTGCAAATTGAGGCAATTCATCCCCTCAGGTGTTACCCAAGGTTTTATCCAATATGGTTCTATATTTACCCAGGTGTATATGATTGCAGCACTTTGTCCCCTCATGTGTTACCCAAGTTGTTCCTCTTATCCCCTAGGTTTCTATGGTTTTTACTAGGTGCACTTACTGGATGTTATCTGACTCAACCATTTCAAGGAAGACATCCACATAAGTTGAGTCCTTCCCAATGTTTTTCTCTTTCCTACAAGAATAGCAATACTGGCGTTGGGATGAGTGAATCATGGTGTTAGATTGATTGTCAATTATAAATCTATTCTTTGAAGGATGCGCTCAATTGTTTACAAGATCAACTCAGATAATGGAGTCTTGGAACTGTATGTAGACATAGTTTTTAGACCAATCATGCACCATTTTCACTTCCCTCATGAAAGGATATCCTAATATTATTTCATATGCCATAGGATGCTTGGAGAAATCCATAATGATGAAGGTACACCTTCCCTTGTGTCCAAGGACTTTGATCTTGAGATCTTTTGCATTCCAATAGGTTTCACAATAGTTCCATTGGCCATTTTTACGACTATGTTTGCAACTTCAAGGTGAGGTCTTTTGATATCCCAACAGTTTTTAGTTACAATGCTAACCCTAGAACCACCATCAAGGATCCCATTATAGTTAATCCTTTAGTAGTAATTTGTAGGGTTGCATTAGATTCATCACCGTAACCAACTTGACATCAGGTATTTTAACAACAAAGCATTCATCTAGTTTGGGTTGTGGATCCAAACTTTCCTACTTAGATTGAATTTTGTTGGGCCTATCCATCTGCAAAAATTGTGGTAACCCGACTTTTAGTTCTCCATTGACAAATGCTTGAAGAGCTAGGAATAGCTCAAGATCTCCATACAATCTAGATATGATAGTGGTTCTAACCTCAAAAACCATGAAATCCATTAATTTGGCATTATTCAATGGCACTTTTTGAGGTTCTATTTTATAAATGAAGGTTGGTGAAGATGGGATCTCCACTTGTTTGATGGGGTTAGGTATTCCCTCACTAAACATCCTTTGAAATAGATAATGTGTATGCCTAGTTTGTGATGTCTTACACTCACTTTCTTCCTGGATAATAGTAGGTATGGATAATGGTTTGTGGTCTTGGGAAACACTGTGCCTGTAATCTTGATCTGCTTAGGTTTTGGCTCTAGTTCCCATTGGGTCTCCTCTACTAGGTTTCTTAAGTGCTTGATGTGGTCAATCTCCTCTACTGGGTTTGGGTAAGTCCCAATCATCTTCTTGGTTTCCTTGGTTTTGGACCTTGTGGATCTTATTGGACGTTCTCATCCCTTTGGGTCTCCTCTACTAGGTTTCTTAAGTGCTTGACGTGGTCAATCTCCTCTACTGGGTTTGGGTAAGTCCCAATCATCTTCTTGGTTTCCTTGGTTTTGGACCTTGTGGATCTTATTGGACGTTCTCATCCCTTTTGGTTATCCTTGAAGACACACATTGAATCATTGGTGGCATGTGAGTGGTTTCTTTATGTCACCCCTTGATGGTGTCATGGATTTCATTAACATGATCACAAATACGTGAACATGTTTATGACATTGAGTGATTACACATCAAAAACAGGTAGTCACATTAAATATTAACGTAACCCTTCTGTTAACCTATAAAAAACACCTTAGCCAGTAAGACCACATATCTTTTTTTATTTCTCACCGAGACCACCGAGATTTTATAATTGCCCGGTGGGTCCACCAAAAATAAAAAATCCTGGCAAGATATTTTGTATAAAGTAAGAACTCTGCCACTTTTATCCTTTTGACTAGGTAGAACCCTTGGGAGTGTATCCTTGTAACGAATAGAATTGTTTCTTCTTGTGAGATGACCTAAGGTTACTAAGTCATATGTCCTAATTATGGGCTCAACATGATTCTTAATATGGTAACCATACCTTAAAAAATTAAGTTACTTGACCTAAGACAAAGGTACGATGTTAAACAAATTGGGTTACTTTAGGGTCATGCTCATTGCAACTAGACACTCGTCCGTAAAGGGATTGAAGTTGGTTTTAGAAGATGAGCATATACTAAAAATGATTTGTTAGTTTTGGATGTCCTATACTAGTGTACCGGGTACATAAATATCCTTGAAGTCTTGCATTTCTCATGATCATAGGTTTTATTTGATGTATATTGTTTTTAACTGCACAATATGAGAGGAGCTACAATCTTTAATTGGGTAAAAATATCTCTTGTACATTTAATCAAGTGTATAAGGGGGCTAAAATCCTTTAGTAAAAGTAATCCTCAAGTGTGTAATTGCATTGAAGAATGTTAGATAGAGAGTGAACTATGTATCATGAAAGATTGTTGGTGCATGAGATTGAAATCATACGTATTGATATGTTTGTATTTTGCAATGAATTATCATTGTTACCATGTTTGAAGATTCAAGAGTTGATTATTCTTTGTTACATGTGAAAAAAATGGAGCGAATAATAAAATTTACCACCATTGAATAAAGAAATGGAATTTTACAAACGTGTCTTATTGTTTGCAAATCGCACAATGTGTAGATTTGATTGCTTTCTTTAAGAATTTTTTAGTTTTAATATATATTGAAAATTAAAAAATAGTTTTTACAACTGAATGTGTAGTTCTTATGCGTTCAACTATAATTTCAATCAATGGACGAAAATGTCGGCACAAGTAGTACGCAGTCTAGAAAGGAAAAAAAAAGCCCTTGGCAAAGAGTGGGAGTTTGATGATAATATATGCATTTGATATATGGAGTGGCAATGTAAACTATCCTCGGTCACAAAATTAGGCGGGGCTCCACGTATTATGGATTTTTTTTTGGCCAGATTTACAAAGATTTGTTGTAAATGTACATCCTTAGGCACCCATAGTTGCAAAGCATTTGAGACAAGAGCTCGGAAAGAAGGGTGGCAAGAGACACCGCGGGTAGAGAAATCTGTTATGGATGCATACCAAGAGCAGCCAAAGTTGAATACCAATCAAGTCAATCCTGTGGTAATACTACCAACAAACACTATAGAACAACTATTTTTGTGCCACAACAAGACAACACGCTAACGTATCTACGAGCTATTTGTGGTTGTAAGTGTATCAAACAATGCATGTTTTTTGCCTACAAGTAGTCATTTTAGAATCATGGAGACATAAGCTACGCATAGGTACTCGTTGATTTCAATTTCACTGGCACCTCCAAAATTCTGCTCTATCTTCATACATGCGTTTTTTGCAGATGGGTTTGGAGTGAGGATTTGAGTGTAGAGGCTTTGGGACAGGTGTATCCTAGTGAGGAGATGGTGTTCCTTAAGTTTTGTATTATTTTTGTATGGTTTGGAGAGTTTGTGTGTATGTGGGTTGGCTGGTGTAGTTGAGAGTAGTGAGATTCTTGACATATGTTGATCTAGGTAGTGTTGCATGCACTTTATAGGTGGTGTGATTCACTCGTGCAACATTGGTGCCGTTGATGGGGACACAAGGACACAACTAGGTAATCCTACTAACACTTGTGTGATGGTAGTTTGCTTTAGTTTTGACTAAAGATAGCATTTTTCTTAAGTGGATCTAATAGAGGATATTTCGAGATCAAGTGGATAGTCAGGAAGCATGTGTCTTGCCGAGGGATTGCGACTATATAAATTTAGTTAGGATTTGTAGTATTACTTGTAGATTATTCTAGTACTTGTTGGTGGTCGAGTGCTTTGTGAGGTGATAAAAGCGTTTTCTAGTTCGTGCATGGCAGTGAAGTTTTTTTCTACTCATAAATGCAAAACCCCATATGATGTGTAGGAGTAGCTTTAGGTAAGTAATCTGATTCTGATCTAGAGCTATTCATCATTGATTTATTTATTGAAGTGCTTGTTTTTATTTAAAATCACAAAAAAGTTGATCCTTGACGATGTTCAATTCAATAAAAAGATTTCTATTAACTTATTTTCAGGACTTATTGGTGATGTGCATATAAGAGGGCACATGCGAGGGTTCTGTGAAGAAAAATTGAAATCTGCAAACATGGACATCATATGCTTATGATGTCTCAAGAGGCATTTGAAGACCAAATTTGAAAAATCTAACTGCACGAGAGTGTTCAAAAGGGGGTTTACCCTAGATACACACTGAGACTAGATTTTTGACCAACTCTTGACACCCAAAAGACAAAAAATGGAGTGTCGACAACGAAAAAAGAGAAACTTGTGATTTTGAGCATATTTTTGCATGAAAATTGGTAAAAGAGCTTGAAAACCAGTGCTAAAGACTTTGGGATGCTTGTGAATGAATTCTGATGTCATATGTATATGATGTCTTGAAGGTCAAAAGATACATGTGAGTGCACCCTTGTGATGTAAAGCAGTTAGGAAGAAAATAGGCCAGATTCCATTGAATTTGAAGCATTTTTGGGCTTGTAAATGACATAAGCCGGATCTAAGCAAAGTGAATGCTTGAATTAATCATGACTTGCACAAAAAATGTTGGATTTCAATTTTGAAAGTTGTTGTGAATTACCAGTGTAGTGAGGGACCTATGGAGTGAGTTTCACCTCTGACCAGTTAGACATCATACGCGTATGATGTCTAAAGGGTAATTTTAGGGACCAAAGTTGAAGTCAGAGCATACCAAGGTGTTAAGCACCACAAAACAATCTTAGAGATCAAATTTGGGCTAATTATGAGCACATAGACATCATACGCATACGATGTCTCAGGTCAAGGTCTGATGGTCAAATTGCACTTTTGACCACATAGGAGGTTTGGATATGATGTGTTAAGATTGCTTGCAAAATTTCAACTCATTTGGACACATATCTTTGAACCTAAGGAGTTTTTTCCAGATCCAAGAATATAAAGGTGAAAAAGTAGTGATTTGAGCAATTTTGACATCCAAAATTTTGACATCCAAAATTTGTTGTGATCACATATTCTTGTTGTATGCATCAAGGAGCACCTTGGGTAGAAGCAAAAGTGAAATCTGAGCCAAAAGACATCATATGTGTATGATGTCTTAGAGGCCAGATCTGGGTCAACTTAGACATCTGAGTATGCTTTAGTGCCTAGACCATAAAAGAAGTCCCTAGCCAAAATTTCATTGCATTTGGAGCACATTTGGGCTAAAAAGTGTCAAAAGAAAAAAATTGGGCAAGATTCATGCTTGTATTGACCATAACTTGCACAAAAGGTGTTAAAATTAAAATTTGAAAGTTGTTGAGATTGTTTAAGTGACAAAGAGTCTTGGGGATAAAAGTCACTTCATTTTTCCACAAAAGACATCAGATGCATATGATGTCTCAAGTGCCAAATTAGAGGTCAAAAATTACATCTAAGCTCAAAGAAGTGTTTGCCATCACAAGATAGGCCTAGAGCTAGGGATAAAACTTTAGATATCAATGGGTCTATTCCACCTACCCTTGCTTGGATTTTCTATAGGAAGTTCAATTTGGATGACTTTGAGGTTAGTTAAGCTCCCAGGGCAATTGCAAGCAACCAGACAGAAAAAGGAGTGATAGACTTGTCTTAAAGTGTCAGAATCACATATTGAGACTTGAAATGGTTAGAGTACATCAAGAAGAGTCAACAATTAAAGTTTGGAGAAATTCTGAGTTGGTAGACATCATACGCGAATGAAGTCTCTAGGCACATGTTGACTATTTTGGCCATACTTGAGCTCTCGATATTGATTCAAATTTTTTTAAAAATCAAAACGAAGCTTTACAGTAGCTCTACAAAATTGAGTGTGACCCTTGAACAACGATCAAAGACCTTTAGGTCATTCATTGTTGGTCAGTGTCTGAAAAAAATCGTTTAAGACCTCAAAATTCATCCGGATGTTGGGGTGTCTTAAACTGACAATTTCAGAGAACTGTGAGAAAACGATCGCGATTTTGGACATAGTTTTGACTTTTTCTTAACCAAAACACTTGAACACATTGGTATAAGTCTTCTTCGATCAAGCTAGAGCTGCTAAGGCCAGAGATTGTGTCTACTCTAACTTCAAACTCAGCTTATGCAAGCTTTGGAATTTAAGAGATAGAGGAGCATCCGCCCATAATGGACCTTCCAAACTTGCAATTGATAAAGACCAATTTTGTTGAGAGATTTTGGATAACATATATTGAGAGTGAGAATTATATAGATACATTGATGGCATTGAGGTAAACCTTTATAGGTGCTCAGAGCCATACCCAGAAGAGTTGATGGATTACATGTCTATACATACAGAGTCGACTGTCAATGGAAATCTATAGTTGTTGACAAATATGAACAGAAATATAGAGCTATACAAAGCACAAATCCATGGCTTTCATTTGAAGTAGGTGGATATGTGGTCAATGAAGGACCACATATACCACCACCAAACACGAGAATTTCAAAGAGGAAGCCATCGGCATTCCCTTCTAGAGCGATAACGAAAGACGAAATGGTCATAGAGATGGAAGGCATGGCTCCTCAAGTGAATTTCCCTAATGGACCAATCTTCAAGAGAAAGACCAATCCCTTTGAAGAAGAATCCATCCATAGTAGACGTGTAGACAATCAGTGGGTTAGACCATCCTAGATCCAGAAATGGATAAACAAGAAATACTCCAAAGATAAAGATCTGAGAGATCACATAGTGGCTTTTAGAAGAGTAATTTGAGCAGAGAAAGTATTAGATTTTGTGACACAATTTGCAGGATACAGACTAACTCTTGAAGATGATGCGGCTACATGGTTCAACTCAGTGGAAAGATGCAATTTTGAGACTCTAGATAAGCTATTGGAAGAATTCATCAAAGAATTCTTGTAGAAAGGCATAACTCACAATACGGTTTTGTAAATTCACAAATTCAAGCAGAAAGAGGGTGAACTAATACGCAAAGCGGCATTACGGCTCCAGAGATATGTAAAGTTATGTTCAAGAGTGGAACTACCTACGTACACAATTGATGATGATCTTTATCTAGGGAATGAGACATGCGGGTCTTTAGAAGGATCTGCATATGATAAGGAACCTGACCTAAATGAATTGATCAAAGAAGCTCTTTATTTGGTGGGTAACTATGAGGAATATAAAGCAAAGGATTATAGACTCAAGAGGATGAAACATCCTCTCAGCACAATGATTCACAGATGATTGAGTCCATTGCATAGCCAGCGACACCTATCGATCAAGAAAAGTTTAACGACGAAATGGTCGAGAGGTTAACTCCTCTTGTATTGAAGTGCAAAAACTGCCAAACACAGCCTATGAGTCCTAAAAATCTATAAATAGGTCCCCCCTCTCCACAATAGAACACAGACTCGGAGTCCTGGTAGATTTCTCTTGCAAATAAGAGAATACCTCACAAAAATTACTTAGAGAGAAAAATATCTTTGTAATTAACCGAGGTAATTAGTTTAATTTTAGTAAACTAAGAAAATAACTTAAGTTTTGACTAATTTTTCTAATTAAACTATTAACTAAGGAGATTAAGCATTCCGTATCATTAACTACTCTCTAAATTATCATTCATCTATTGATCACTAATTTCTTAAGCTTGATCAATAATCTAATTAATTAATTACTATATATGAAGCTAAAAATGATTAATTTTAGGTTGATTTATGAAGAAAAATGGTTTTTAAGCCTAAAAAATATAGTATAATTTTTTTATCTTGGTTATAATGTGTAGAAGCCAGAGAAATTAGATCTTATTTTTTTGAGTAATCTACCTAATTAATTAGGTAGAAATTAGCTATTTTTATCATAAAATAAAGAAAAAATTAGTTAATACACTTAGAAAATTACACGATAACTATTGGAGCTAGGAAACCTTGTTAGAAAGCCAAGGTGATTTGATCATGAACAAAAATTAGTTTAGCTAATTAATTAGGCTAAAACTCTCTATTTTTAAGCATAAATTAAAGGAGGAAACTAGATAAATCACTTAGATATTTATACAGTAATACGTAGCTATAAATCATTGTTCAGAAGTCAAGATAATTTGTTCGTAATCAAAAAATTAGTTTAGCTAATTAATTAGGTTAAAATTATTTGCTTTTAAGCATAAATTGAAGGGGAAAATTAGCTAAATCACTTAAATAATTATACAATATTTACCATAGCTAAAAATCATTGTTAAGAAGCCGAGATAATTATGCTAAATTCTTTTTCAAGTATAAATTGAAGGAGAAAATTATCTAAATCACTTAGATAATTATACAATAATTATCAAGGCTAAAAATCATTGCTAGAAAGTTGAGATAATTAGTCCCTGAACAAAAAAATAGTTTAGTTAATTAATTAGGCTAAATTTTTTAGTTTTTAAACATAAATTGAATGGAAAAACTAGTAAATCATGTTAGATAACTAGATGCTATTTATCAGAGTTAGATTACATGACAAAGAAGTTGTGATAATTATCTTAAGGCTAGAAAATTAATATAGATATTTATTCAAGTCAAACTATACTAATTGTAGCTGAAAGTTAAAGGGAAAAATTAGTAAATCATGTTAGAAAATAACATGCTATTTATCCGAGTTAGACTACATGATAAAAAAGTTGTGATAATTATCTTTATGTTAGAAAATTCATATAGATATTTATCTAAGTCAAATTATACTAATTCTAACTAAAAATGAAAGGGAGACATTAGTAAATCATGTTAAATAACTAGATGATGTTTATTAGAGTTAAATTACATGATAAGAAATCCGTAATAATTATCTTAAGGTTAGAAAGTTAATATATCTATTTATTTGTGTCAAATTATACCAACTCTAGTTAAAAAAGATAAGAGAAAATTAGTTAATTAAGTATGAAAATTAAAAGATAATTAACAAAGATCATAAATATCACTAGCTACTTGTGATAATTATACCATAATTAATTTTTTAGTTTAAAAAATTATAATTGACCAAAAGTCCTATTTCTAGTTAAAGACTAATTAAAATAAATAGATTTTACGGTCAAAAGTTTCTAGGAAAATTATAGTAAGTGTAAACTAAGGATATAAAGTGGACTAAATGAGATATTTAAAAGGAAATAAATAGAATAAATATTAAGCTCAAAATAAGTAGATTCCAAGCTTAAAATTTGATGGTGAAATTAGGAAAAAGATGTATAAATTTATAAGAGAATTACAAGAGCTTAGAAAACCCTTAAGGAAGCTGCGATAAAGATATCTTGTCTATATAAGCAATTAAGAAATAACAAGGTCGAGGAATTACCCTCTAGGATTACGGATTTAACCTTGATTGGTTTAAAAGAAGAATTAGGTTGAATACGAAGGTTAAGTCTAGCTTTTGGATGATTTACCTGATAATTATATGTCCTTTTTTTAAAGGATAAGAAGTCATGGCACCAAAGAGGACCCAAGCCAATCCTCAATCTAATGATGAGGGTAGTATTCCTAAAAGAGCTCGCGTGTCGCACAACGACGAGGCCGAGCCTAGTAGTAGACCTACTGATGAGAGCGTTCAGGCCCCGGTCCTACAACAAATGCCTGATCAGTCCCAGGTGGATCTTCATTATAATTTAAGTTTTGAATAATTCAAGTTCTTCTTTAAGTAATAACATTGCATACATAAAAGAGCGAGTAAGGAATTAGAAAAGGTGAAATTGGCTTCAAAAATAGAAGGCATCTTCCAGGAAACCAACTTATACTTGTTTGTAAATTAGGAAAGAAATGTTTGGATTAGCCTGGATTGAACTAGGAAAGATATGTTTGATCATCCTTAAGACAGCTTGTCTCAAGACACCTTCGACTCCTTGGTATATTTTGATGAATAATGATAGCTTCCAGTCATGGATAAGTTGGTTACCCCCATGAACGATGAGTTTCTACTCCGTGTCATGTCTTGATGTTTCTACATAAGGTAGATACCATTTTTATCCTGAGACAGTCGCCCGGTTGTATCGGCAGCTGGTTTGGTGTATGGGCACCCCGAACCTTGGGTGGGGGTTTCTCCACCCCGGATTGTGAACAAGGAATGTGTGTTTTTTTCACCCTTAGGTGCTCTTGAGACAAGAAAAGTACTGGTCATTGTTATTATGGTCAATGTTTTTGATTGGCAGTACCCTGTCTTAAGTTTAAAGATGTATATTTACTAAACGAATGCTTTTCAAGACTGTTTTTAATATTTGATTGAAGGAATTACTGTGAGGAAAAGTTAAAAGAAACCATTATTATAAATGTTAAAACAATGTGATAATAATTAGAAAACAAAAGGATCATTGTGGGTGCGGGGTGGTAAGTGGGAATTGACTAAGGTTGTCAATCATGGATGGGTGGACCTTATTAGTCAGTAACTATCCATCCCCGCAACTAAAAACATTTAGTAAACTTCTCCAATTGGAAGATGAGTCCACCAGCGGTTGTGCCCTCACACATGTTAGGGGGGGAAAAGCGTTGGTTGAGGATATCTTAGCCCATCTTGTGGAAGTTATAGGGGCGAAATAGTTTTGGACTTTTAAAATGTTGTCGCGTTTCCACTGCGAGACAGGACTAGGTCTTCTTCTAGGGCTATAGACCCAAGCCATTGTCAATGGTAAAGGCCTATTCCTTAGATTTTTCTTGTTTAGAGACTCTGAGTTTTATTAGGCCTAGAGACATGTCAAGGACCCCATCCCAATCTTGGTATTGGCGGGTTGGGGATCTCACAAGATCTTACAGATAACATCATAGTGGGACTGCCAATGTCCCAGAACATGTTAGAGATATAGAGTTCAAACATGAGGGAGTCATCACAGAAAGAAAAGAATGAAGACCAAGATTGATCACTCGTGGAAGACATCACAAAGTCCTCAAGCACAGTTAAAACGGAGACCAATGCCAAAGAAAAGCTTATTGAAGATGATTCATCTCCATTGGACATAACCTCAAAAGAGCTTAAAGTAGATCAGGCAAAAACAACTGCAGATCAAATAGACAAAAAATATCACCAAAGCCAAAAGTAAAGAAGATCAAGACTCCAGACACCCAGGAAGCAATAGGAAGTCCAAAATCCTGACATTGCAAACTAAATCAGCCGATGAAAGTCAGATTGGAAAACAGAGATACAAGCCACCTTCCATAGAGACACATTTAGATCAAGATGAGAGCATGACAAAAGCAGGACAGAAATCTTCAATAGAACCTCCAATGAGAATAGTTGTAGTTCTCATCAATACAGAAGGAGCAAGTGTCAGATGCAATGCTCTATTGGATAAAGAAGCAAATTGCAATATGGTTACAGACAAAATCCAAAGCATTCTAGAGATTACTCCAACAACATGAAGAGCAAGTAAAGCTTCAAGTGAAGCCTTCAAAATAAATTCTTGTAGATTTCATCCTTGGACATGTGGTTAGACCAACACAAGGACTACATAGAAGATACAATGTTGATACTTTCTTTCCCAAGTGTTAGCAAGCAGCAAATATAGATACCATTTATGCTAGATTCAGAGTTGCAAAAGTCACAAGAATCAATGACAAATCTAAGGTAAAGCCAAATTGGACCTTCCACCACTGATTAGCATGAAAGGTGCGACAATATATGTCTCTACATCAAAGAACCCTCATGGATCAGATACTTCTAGCAAGTCAGGCTTTCAAAACTTCAAGTCAATTGCTTATCCAATTAAAACCTCTAAGGAGACACCCACAAAAGCAAAGATATATCACCCTAAGTACTCAAGAAATCAAAATAAAGTAAAGCAAGTGTTTGTTTAGAGCAATTTAGTAAAATTCAATGATCCAGTTTGGATTAAAGACGGGAAGTCAACACAAAAAAACAAACACATGGGATGGATAGCATCACAATGGAGCTTAAAAGAACAAGAGTACTATAGAGGTAATAGACATATACGGGTACCAAAACCTCAGGTAAGGGCATATAAAGTAACATCAAGTCCCTCCCTAGAAACAAGGCCCACAAGGTATCAACCTTGACAATATCCTAGGATGCCTAAGAAGCAGGTATATAACAAAACAACATCAAAAGATGCTAAAGTCTACCACAACTCTCAAGAGGATACAGAACAGAGATGAATCTCAAATAATCTTCCTCTTAGACAAGGATTTTACACAGGTGTTTGCGGGTTGCCGCGATGGACGTCCATAGCATAGCTCTCAAGCATCAACATATTTATCAATACAGGGGAAGCGACTCGGATGAGGCATGGGAACTCACTAGGGTGTCAATTCTAATGAAGTGAACTCGAAGAGATGCAACTTACTAACTCTACAAGCAAATCAAACGCATTATCGCCAAGTAATCTGCCTATGTCCTCCTACACCGTTCTTCAATCATCACGCTTGTTTACCATGCAAATCATATCGGAATCGCACGAAACTTGAAGGGAAGATACAGGGGATTATCAGGAACATATCCTATCACTGTCACAACATTCTGGAGAGGTACAATGATCGCATTCGTTCGTCTCAAAGTCAGAAAAAACAACAAACAGGTGATCCTAATGGGTCGTTTTAGGGTCCCTAAAGCCCCTCCTAGGGTCAAAACAACATATAACACGCATATAGACACTCAAAATAGCGATTTAAGGCCTCAAACTCGTAGTTGAAAACCTACACCGAATCTTGAATGATTACACTTGAATGAAAGAGCAAGAGGAGAGGAACACAATGCAATAATCAAATCTGAATTTGGATTACCGTAGCCGCAATGGCGAATATTACAAGTTTGAACAAGAAGGAGCTCTCAAACGTACGTTGTCTTCTCAGTTCTCCATTCAAAAGATTATCCTCAAACTTACAAAAATTGACCTTTATAGATTAGGTCTTTACAAAATGACTTGTCCGGCCATAAGCTCCCAACCCTCTAATTGGCTCTCTAATATATAATTGCTCCCATAAGAATAATCATACATCCTTTGACAATTTCTCGGCTTAGAGATGCTTCTTTACAAAAGAATTTTACAATGGTTTCTCAGAAAAATATGATCCTCTGGCTACGGCACTGGCTGCTTCATCCGCCAAACACTCCCCCCTTCCTTATCCTTGCACGCCCTCGTGCATGTTCAGTGCTTTGGCCGTTGATGTGGCTCTAAGGAAGCGAGTGTTGCTGAAAAACTTCTTGTTCGGAGGACGGCTTCGAGGGCTTCTTGATGTTTTTTGAATGGATTTTTCAATAAGGTGTGTTGGTATGCTACGTACCTTACCTTGAGGTCCTTCGCCATGGGATGGAAAATCCTTGAATCCATTTCGAAGAATCCAGTGACGAAGGCCTCTTCAAATGTCTGCAAGTAGTGTGATGGCAGGTACATTAGCCTGGAGTACATGGCCATCAAGATGTGCCGTGGTGATGAATCCTGTAGATTCTAGCAGATGCCTCTGTGTCCTTCCAAGAACAAATTCCATGGATGATCATCGCCTTCAGTGTCTTTAAACACCTGGATGCAGGTGACGATCATCCGGGCTATCTTTACTAACATCTGGCATGCCAAATCAGGGACATCCCGCAACAAAGTGACTATTGAGTTTCGTGTGCTGACCATGTAGGCCACCGTAGGTGGTTGCTGCGCTGTCAGAATCGGGTAATTTAGCTTGTGCGGCCTTGACCCCTTCCATGTGGTGAAATCTTTCCAAGTGCGTCTTCAAGGGACTAGGCATAATGTAGGATCTATTTGTATATTTTGAGGAGCGTTGTGGTAATTTGTTAGATCCTGTGGCCTTTTGTCCAACCACTTCTGCCTCCACTTGGGGTGGTCATCGACAAGCACCTGATCTTCTTCCACTGTGAGTGCAATGCCTTCGTAACCCCCTTCTTTGTTTCATGACAAGGCTGGCCGCATCTTTTCTTTTCACAAAATTGCTTCAGGCCATAGAAGAGGAAACGGGAGGTACTCATGGCCAAATCCTTCCATCTGCTCTTCTGGTTGTAAGTATGCCAGGGCTGCTGACTCCAGTATCTTCTTTTCATAGAGCATGTACTCCTTGGCTGGCCCCTCTGGCATGTCCTGAATGCTCTCATTATGTTCATCTCTTATATCCAGATCGGGCCCTTTAAATTCCTGCTCCTGTTGCCCTTGGTGTGATGTTCCAGGCAAATCTGGCGCTTGTTGTCCAGGCAGCAGTTGTGGTTGAGTCTGGGCTTTGTCTGCTTTGATTTGCTGTTGAAATAGCAGATCATCTTTTTCCTTTAGTAGCGTGTCATCGATTTGCTTCTGAATCTGTAGTTCAGTGCTTGCTTGAGCTAGTTGCTGCTCCATTTCTTTTAATTTTAGCTCATTTGCCGCTGTCTGTGCCACCATCCCTGATACGAGCAGCTGTCTTTGAAGCTTTTCTTGCTCTAGCTCTACTTTTAGCGCTGTTATAGTGTTCACTGCTGTGGCATCGTCAAATGTGGAGACCAATGCCCAAGCAGGTTCCTGATTCGCCATTAAAGTCGTCAGAGTGCCTTTGACAGTGCTGTAGGAACTGCTAAGTCTTTGGAATCTTGCACTCTCGTAGGCAAGCTGCTCTGTTGCTTTCTGGACTCTTGCCGTCAGCTCTTGGCACTCATTCTCTTTGGCGGTCAAGTTGGTTCTGACGTCCACCAAGTCTTTGATCAGAGACTAAGCCTGTTGTCGCTCAAGGTCTCCTGCTTGCCATGATGCTTGCTTTAGTTGGGCTTCCTGTACCTGTCTTTCCTTCTCACTCAGCACCACATGCTGACACTAGAATTGCCATTCTAAATCTCGTAGAGGTTGCCTATAATCAAATCCAGCCACTGCCTGGCAGGCTTCTTGGTATCCGATGGATTCAGTAGGTGGTATAACTTCCTTTTGCGAGGATGAAGGGGGAGGAGTTGGCTGTTTTTTGTTCGATGGGGAAGGGGGAGGAGGAGGAGATTTTGGTGAGGGAGGAGGCAATTTGGGCGAGGGAGGAGGTGGACTTGATTCTTCTCGTACATGTCTCTTCTTGGAAGTACCTTCTCCTTGTTGCAAAGCCGATGCTTCCGCTTTTCTTTTCTTTAAAATCCTAATTATTCTTTGGCGGGTGAGATCCGCCGCCCGTCGCGCTTCTAGATTCCTGTCTCTTTGGATCTTCTTAAGCTTTTCCGCTTGATTTTTCTCATCAGCCGCGTCTTTCTCCTTCGTTCCTTCAGTGGACTGCGAAGAAAGGTCCACTTCCGTAGCCTTCTGTTCCGCTTTTAACCTTTGCTTCTCAGCCCGTAGGCGAGTTGCATTTTCTATCCTTTCTTGTCTTTCCGTTTCGAATCTTCTTTTTTGTGCCTGTTGTGTTTCAGCCGCCCTTGCCTGTCTGTCAGCCTGTAATTTGGTTCGTCTTTCCTCGACTCTTTTTTGAGCTTCTGCATATGATTTTTGCAACTCCGACTGCGGTACTGCACTTCTCTCCCCTCTTTTTCTCTCGAGTGGCTTTGTTGAATCTTCCTGCTCGCTTTCCTCGAACTCTGAGGGCCCTTTGTCTTTAGAATCTTGAGACTTTCCTTCGTCATCTCTCTCCGTTTTTTCTTCATCACTCGAACTTTTATTGGTGGCCTTTGCTGAGCGCGATGATGTCGCACCAGGGGGCGTCCTTATGGAGTGAGTGACCAACTTGGCTTTCTGGATCAAGGCCGTTTGAGAGCTGGCAGCTGGCAAATCTTCGATCATTCCGAAAGCCTGGTATGCTATTCTTGTTAGCATTGGCCTTGCGCTCATGTAGGTTTTGTTTTTTTCGAGCTTTTCAAATTATCTTCAATCAGATTGTCCAGAATGTAAGAACCGTAGTCGCAGCGAATGGTTCTATTTTTTGCCGTCGCTAGAGCCATGACTACGGCAATGTGCAGGATTGGCTCTGTGTAGCGAGGAGGCTTTTGTACTCTGAAATGCTGAGATATCAATCTCATCGGCAATTCCAGCTCTCCGTAAATCATGTCACTGTATTTGTATTTATTCCCCTTTGCTTTGACGAATGCTTTCTCGTTATCTAGTGACTTTGTCTTTGCCAGCAAATCGTGTTGCCCTGGGAGGAAATGTAAAGCTTCGTGGATGATTTCCTTGGTGATCTTTACCTTCACCTTCGTCCCATCCTTGTCTGTGAGCATTGCCTGCCCATCATATTGTATAGAGCTCATGAGCTCGTGGGCTCTCATGTAATCTGTCCCCCATGGTTGTAATCTGAAAAATTGCTCCAAGTGTACAACTCGCACTGCCTCTATTACCTCCGGCCTTTGGTGGAGATTCCATGTAACATTTAATGGCCTATAATCTTATGTGTAGCGGAAATTAGCATGAACATAGTGGGCATTTCATTAGAATAGATTCCTAATGAGAATTACAAGAGTGCTTGGGTGGAGAGAGCAACAAAAAGCATAACACCTAGTTAGATAGCATCGACAATACTTTCAAAAGAGAGAGAAATTAAGCTATTGACAACAGTTGAGGACCGGATTTGCATGGAGCCGGTCCCCCCTCCAAAAGGCTTTGTATTATGGTTTCTCCCATCAAGAGAGACATTGTACAATACAATTCTTTGTGTTCCTTCAAGACTAGCTAGTGCAATGAAGATGGAAGCTTCATACACCAAGCAAAACACTTAATCAAACACAACTTGAATTATCCCCGTTCTCAGACCCAAGACCTCACACACCTTCGAAGATGGTGAGAGCTAGCAGGGTATGAGAGTAGATTGAGAAGAAAAAGAAGTATCTTACGAGAAAGATGTACATCTCCTCACATAATCACTCATATTAGCATAGCTTAGCTTAGTAATTAGCTTGGTAGAGAAGATGAGCATGCATTGAAGCTTGGCTCTTGGTTGGATTTGCATCCATATGCCAAGAGAGTGTTGATGTAGGCTTCTATCTCACAAGCTTGGAGTAGGTGATGAGCTCTCCATTAAAGCTTGGGAGGAGATAGAGTATTTTCCCTTTCACACATGGTCAAGTGTGAGAGTGTGTGTGTCAAAGCCAAGCAAAAATCAGCCCCCCCTCTCTCTTGGGCGAGCCCTAGCTGCTAATTAGGTCTGGCTTTTGCCTCATTGGACCTCCCCAGGTCAAGCCAACAGGAATTAAGCAGCATAAGTGATAGCCTTCTGACATGTGTCCCCCTTTCCCCTTTTGTGAGAGCTTTAGGTAATTAAATAATTAAACTAAACTCTCATTGGACCCCTTTGCCTCCTGGCCAATAGGAATCAGGCAAGCCATGGGGCTCCTGAATGCTCATTGGACCCCTTGGGAGACTGCCCAATAGTCTTCTAGGAGACTTAATTCTCATTGGTTTCTTTTATTAAATGTTTTTAAATTAATTAAACTAGATTTACTCTAGCTTAATTCTCATTGGTCCACTTCAAGGGTCTTCCAATAGGAACTGGGCACACCTTGTGGGCATCTGGCCTAGGGAGCTGACATGTGTCCCTCATTCCCTTTGTGTAAAGGGAGCCTGTGTGTGTGTGTGTGGCTTTCTCTCTCATCCCCTAGCTTTGGGGCTCGCCCCCTCCCATGTAGGGATGTGCAAAGACTTTTAGGGCACACACAAAGCATCCAATTTTTCCTAGGGTTGACCTTTGGACACAACCTTTGAATTTTGGAACCTTAGCATTTTGGAAGTCTTAATGGGCTGAACCTTAGGGTCTTTTTGGCCCATTGTTTCACATGGCTCTTTTGCAGATGGCCCCCCCTTTGGATCCCTATTTTCCCTCCTTTGGATCCCTACTGTGGCCGGTCTGCTAGCTTAACCAATATTCTAGCTTTTTCTCCCTTGGCACTTCCCCACATTAAATGATCAGTTTAATATGAGAAAATCATTTAGGAGAATTAGATATTGATTATTATGACATTACCTTGTGTATGTTCACTTTCATGGTAGGCCAATAGAAATATGTTTCAATTCCCTTTAGGGTAGACTGAATCCCTCTATGCCCCGCATATGGGGGAGCATGAGATTCATACATTACTTTCTCACGTAGTGAGTTAGTAACGCATAGTCTATTGCCATAGAGAAGATAACCATCTTGCAAAGTAAATGGTTCTTCTTTCTTCCCTAATGCAAGGGCTGAAATCACATCTCTAAAATCGGGATCAATAGCATACTCATCTATCATTGAAGATAGATCATTGTGAGTTGCTATGGAAACCGCATTCACTCTCGGTCGTCTTGAGAGTGCATCGGCTACTTGATTATGCTTGCCAGCAATGTGAGCAATATGAAAATGAAATTGCGAAAGGAAATTTGCCCACCTCATTTGTTTGTCGGAAAGCTTGGTCTGCGTCATGAAGTACTTAAGACTTTGGTGATCCGTTCGCAGAATGAAAGGAGTCCCCAATAAATAGTGCTTCCATGAGTCTAAGGCATGTAGAACTGCAAGGAGTTCTTTTTTGTATATGCCTAGAGCTTGCTCAACAGGGTCGAGCCTTCGACTCTCATAGCCTATGGCGTGCCCTTCTTGGAGCAGAACAGCCCCAAGGCAATCACCACAAGCATCACATTGGACCTCAAATGGTTTTGAGAGATCCGGTAGTGTAAGCACAGGTTGAGAGATAAGCTTTTCTTTAAGCTTTTCGAAAGCATTGTTCTCCTTAGCAGACCACGTATACCTAATATTTTTCTTTGTTAGGTCATGTAATGGTCCTGCAATTCGTGAGAACTTTTCTATGAAGCGTCTATAGTATGCACACATACCTATAAAGCTTCTTAGTTCATGAAGATTCCTTGGTTTAGGCCATCCTTTTATTACCTCTAACTTGGATGGATCCATTTGGATTCCATCTTGAGAGATAATGTGACCTAAATATTGAATCTCTTGCAAGAAAAATTCACTTTTCTTTCGATTAACATAAAGTTTATTCTCTCTTAAAACTTGAAATATTACCTGGAGGTGTTGCTTGTGTTCCTCCAATGAATTAGAGTAGATGATAATATCATCAAAGAACACTCCAGTGAAGGTTCGATGAGGCCTGAACAGCTTCTCCATCAAGCGGTTGAATGTGGCTGGTGCATTGGTCAAGCCAAAAGGCATGACAATGTATTCGTAAAGACCAAATGTAGTACGAAATGCGGTCTTTACAATGTCTTGATCAACTATCCTTATTTGATGATAGCCACTTTTTAGGTCAATCCTACTGAAGTAGGTCGATCCTTGTAGCTTATCAAATAGGTCTTCTACCCTTGGAACGGGAAACCTATTCTTGATAGTGATCCTATTTAGTGCTCTATAGTCGACACACATACGATATGTGCCGTCTTTCTTTTGCACTAATAGCACAGGTGAGCAAAATGGAGATGAGCTAGGTCTAACCATGCCCTTCTCAACTAACTCATGCACTTGCCGCATAATCTCCTCTTGTTGAGCTTGAGAAACTCTATAAGGAGGTTTGTTAGGCGGTGAACTTCCTGGAAGAAGTTCAATTGCATGGTCGTCATTACCTCGTTTAGGAGGTAGCTCACAAGGGATGTCGTCAATAAAAACATCTTGAAACCCCTTGAGAAAATTGAATAACTCTAATTCCTTTTGGTTGCTTTTATTTTCTTTTGTTAAGGCATTAGG